>NC_090814.1:7681566-8281566 GCF_000390325.3 Nicotiana tomentosiformis | reverse complement strand
TGTTTTGAAGTCAAGCGAGTTGTGGAACAAAAGTCGATGAAAGTCATCACAAGTTACATTCATAAGTTTTACTGAAACTTTGGGTCCAATGTAACTGCAATTTTCTCCCAATATACTTAGAGTTATGGGGTGTTCTACCCATCAAATTAAAGATCTATGAGTCTATTTGACAACGCATTAAACCGTTTGTCAATACGACATCGGAGTAGAGAGATATGGTCATTGTTGCGATACTGCACAAGCTGCTAGGTGACAAGTAGGTGTGTCACCTACTTGCTTAAATGAGAGCTCAAAAATAGGCCATTTCGGGTCGTCCAAAGAGGCCTTTTAAAGGCCTATTTTATTCATATATTAGACTTAAAATAGAGCATAATAACCAGACATAAACTCTACAAAATTCCTCCCAAAACTTTCCCACAAACCCTAATTGATTTTCTCTCCATTTCAAGTTCTAATTGGAGGTAAAACCTAGAGTTTGAAGAACCAAGATAGGAGCTGAGTTATCCAACAAATAATGTGAGTTTATTGCTCTCTTTCATCCATTTTTTCTGCTGTAAATTCATGGTAAGTCGTTCTATACTTGTAAGAACTCACGGGACAGTGATCGGAAGCCGTGAGTTCGAGTTATTCACTTGTAGCGGACTGTTTTGTGAACTGTTTTGTGTTGCTGTTGGGCTGCGTGTTTTACTACTATTTTGTGGAGTTTTGGAGGAGTAAGGGGGTGTAGAAACACCATATAAATGTAGGGTGTTAGGCTGTTCGTTCGTCATAATATTTCCGGGTCGTTTGACACTACTACGGTGGTCGTTTTGTGTATGAAGAGATTGGGGTGTGTTGGGCTGTTTTGTAGTATTTGATGGCGTATATAGAGCTGGAAAATGATGTATATATGTTGTTATTATTCTGTTCTTGTATTGTTGGTGTTATCTTGAATTTGGAGGAAGTAAGGATTATAGGGGAGATGCTGCCCGTTTTAATACAAAATAAGCTTGTCTTTCGTTGTGCGATAGTTGTACCTTTCGTAGCTTAACGATAGAATTATTATCATTCTTGTAGATTAAGGTGCAAAGAGGTGAGTTCAACTTGGTGATTGGAAAGATTGTGATAAGGTATGTTAAGGTTAAACCTTTCTTCATTTTGGCATGATCTCGTAACTACATGAGTTTGATAACGAAGCATAAAGAGAAGTTTGTATTCCTGAATTTATTCACATTATCCTAGTCTCAGAAGTTATAGTATTCTCCCTTATCGGGACTTCATATTCAGTTTAATATTGGCTTATTTCAACCAATAGAGCATAGAGTGTATATATATACAGTGTTACAGTATTTTTACCACCATCGAGCTATAATCGGTGGGCAGGCCCCTATTGGGCAACCTCTGATCAGATGGTAAGTTATATACAGAGCCTACTGTGGCCGAGCGCCTATGAGAGAGCCCAGAATGGCCGAGATACAGAGCCTGGTATGGCCGAGCGCCTATGAGCGAGCCTACTACGGCAGGGCAGTTACACATACCGAGCCTTATAGGGCCGGACAACTATTTTACATACTATATGGAGAGAGTTGAGTCAGTATCAACAGGTAAGCATATCTTCATATTATATTTGACTCCCAGTTACATTCAGTTATTATATCATCAGTTCAATTTTAGCTTTCAGTTATTACCCAATAACCCAAATAGTGTCGAACTTCCTCGAAGTCCGTGGAAGCCCAACTACAAAGTCCATAGTGATCCGCTCCCACTTCCACTCTGGGATCTCTAACCTCTGAAGCAAGCCAACCGGTCTCTGATGCTCATACTTAACCTGCTGACAGTTTAGACACCGAGCCACAAACCCAACTGTATCCTTCTTCATCCGCCTCCACAAATAGTGCTGCCTCAAATCCTGGTACATCTTCGCGGCACCCGGATGGATGGAATACCGCGAGCTGTGGGCCTCCTCATGAATCAGCTCTCGAAGCCTATCTACATTAGGCACATATATCCAGCCCTATATTCTCAGCACCCCGTCATCACCAATAGTCACATCCCTAGAATCAACTCTCCGAACCCTGTCCTGAAGAACGAGCAAGTGGGGGTCATCATACTGACGCTCCCTGATACGGTCATAAAGAGAAGACTTGGAGACCACACAAGCCAATACCCGGCTAGGCTCCAAAATATATAATCTGACAAGCTGGCTCGTTAAGGTCTGAACATCCAATGTCAAAGGTCTCTCTGTTGCTGGAAGATATGATAAACTCCCCAAACTCTCTGCCCGGCGACTCAAAGCATCGGCCACCACATTGGCCTTCCCCGGATGGTACAAAATAGTGATATCATAGCCCTTGAGAAGCTCCAACCATCTCCGCTGACGCAAATTAAGATCCTTCTGCTTTAACAGATACTGCAGACTCCGGTGATCAGTATAGATCTCACAATGAACCCCATACAAATAATGACGCCAAATCTTCAAGGCGTGAACAATGGATGCTAACTCAAGATCATGGACATGATAGTTCTTCTCATGGGTCTTCAACTGGCGTGAGGCATAGGCAATCACCCTACCCTCCTGTATCAAAACACAACCAATGCCTATCCTCGAGGCATCACAATACACGGTGTAAGAACCTGAAGCTGATGACAGAACTAACACTGGAGCTGTGGTCAAAGCAGTCTTGAGCTTCTGAAAGCTCTCCTCACATTCATCCGACCACCTGAATGGAGCACCCTTTTGGGTCAATTTGGTCAAGAGCGATGCAATAGATGAAAATCCCTCCACAAAGCGACGGTAATAACCCGCCAAACCAAGAAATCTCCTAATCTCCGTGGTTGAGGACGGTCTAGGCCAACTCTGCATCACCTCTATCTTCTTTGGATCCACCTGAATACCCTCGCTGGACACGACGTGCCCCAAGAATGCTACTGAACTGAGCCAAAACTCACATTTGGAGAACTTTGCATAAAGCTTCTCCTCCCTCAATCTCTGTAATGCAATCTTCAAATGCTGAGCGTGCTCCTCCTGGCTACGAGAGTACACCAGGATGTCATCAATGAATACAATGACGAATGAGTCCAAATAGGGCTAGAATACACTATTCATCAAATGCATGAACTCTGTTGGGGCATTGGTCAGCCCAAAAGACATCACCAAGAACTCATAATGGCCATATCGGGTCCTGAAAGCTGTTTTAAGAATATCTGAATCCCGAATCTTCAGCTGGTGATAACCGGACCTCAAATCGATCTTGGAGAACACCCTCGCTCCCTGAAGCTGGTCGAATAAATCATCAATACGAGGCAAAGGATACTTGTTCTTGACTGTGACCTTGTTCAACTGCCTGTAATCAATACACATTCTCATGGAACCGTCCTTCTCCTTCACAAATAAAACGGGTGCACCCCAAGGTGACACACTAGGCCGAATAAACCCCTTATTGAGGAGTTGCTGAAGCTATTCTTTCAATTCCTTCAACTTCGCCTGTGCCATACAATATGGTGGAATAGAAATAGGCTGAGTGCCCGGCACCAAATCAATACCAAAGTTAATATCCCTGTCAGGCGGCATGCCCGGTAGGTCTACAGGAAATACATCCGAAAAATCACGTACCACCGGAACAGAATCAATGACAGGAGTATTTGCACTAACATCCCTCACAAAAGCCAAATAAGATAGGCAACCCTTCTCAACCATGCGCTGAGCCTTCAAATATGAAATCACCCTACTTGGTACATAATCTATAGAACCGCTCCACTCAACCCTCGGAATTCCCGGCATAGCCAATGTCACCGTCTTAGCGTGACAATCTAGAATAGCATGACATGGAGATAACCAATCCATACCCAATATCACATCAAAGTCAACCATACTGAGCAACAATAGATCTACTTGGGTCTCCAGACCCCCAATAGTCACCATACATGACCGATATATGCGGTCCACAATAATAGTATCGCCCACAAGAGTAGATACATGTACAGATGAAACTAAGGACTCACGGGTCATATCTAGAAAATAGGCAAAATACGAGGAAACATATGAATACGTGGAACCAGGGTCAAATAATACTGAAGCATCTACGTGGCAAACTGAGACAATACCTGTAATCACAGCATCTGAAGCAATAGCATCTGGTATAGCAGGGAGAGCATAGAAACGGGCTTGACCACCCCCTGATCTGCCTCCCCCTCTAGGGCGATCCCTAGCTGACTGACCTCCACCCCGAGCTGACTAGGCGAGTGGTGAGGTAGCTGGTGCTGTAGTCGGAGGCTGACTCCTCTGCTAAGATGGACCTCCATGACGATGAGGACACTGCCTCTACATATTCCCAAGCTCCCCACACTCAAAACAACTCCCTGGTGCTGACGGCAGAAACTGAAGGGAACCCCTAGCACCGGGATGACTGGTAGAAGAACCTGGCATGGAAGAGCCTTGAACAGGTAGAGCATGGGACGAACTCTAAACTGGATGGGCACTAAGTGATGAGTGGCCCTGATGAGAACTGTGAGAACCATGGCCAGATGATGTACCCCGATGAAATGGCTGACCTGACTGAGCCTGTCTGAAATGACGACCTCTACCGTGCTGGAACTGACCCCCAAAAGGAGCACCGCTGAATCCACCCTGACCACGAGGCCTCTTGGCCTCCCGCTCAACACTCTCCTGACCGCGAACCATCTCAATCTGCCAAGCAATGTCGACAACCTCAACAAAGGTAGCACCCAAAACCCGTTCCCTGGTCATGAGCAACTGTAGCTGGTAAGTGAGGCCATCAATAAACTTCATGATCCTCTCTCTGTCCGTGGGAACCAACCAGATAGCATGATGGGCCAACTCAGAGAATCGCATCTCATACTGCGTCACAGACATATCACCCTGGCAAAGCTGCTCAAACTGTCTGTGCAGCTCCTCTCTGCGAGATCAAGGCACGAACTTCTCCAAAAAGACCACGGAGAACTGCTGCCAAGTAAGGGGTGCTGCGCCAACAGGCCTATGCCTCTCGTAAGTCTTCCACCATCTGACTGCTGCCCCAGAAAACTAAAAGGTAGTGAATAAGACCCTACAAGTCTCAAAAATACCAGCAGTACGGAGTATCCTCTGACACCTATCCAAAAAGTCCTGAGCATTCTCTCTCTCTGTACCTCTGAAAGGTGGTGGCTGAAGTCTCCCAAACCTCTCCAACCTACGTTGATCATCCTCAGGCATAGCAGGAACCATATAATCCTGAGAAACAGCAACCGGCTAGGCTGGTGGTGCCTCCAGTGTCTGAAGTCTCTGAATAACCTGCTCGGGTGTGCGAGCGACGGGAGTCTGAGTGCCTCCCCTGGCTTGAGAAGTGGTTGCGGCCGTCGAAATAGAGACCGCCTGAGCAAGGCCAGTACACACTGTCAGAATCTGAGCTAGGGCCTCCTGAAGGCCTGGAATCACAATAGGCACATGTGGGGCCTGAGCTGGTGAATCAACAACTGGAACTTGGTCCTGATCTAGGACAACCGGTGGATCTGTAGGTACTGACCCAACTACTGTACGGGCTGCACCTCTGCCCCTACCACGGCATCTACCGCGACCTCGGCCTCTCGCAGCCCTGGCTGGTGGTACTGGTGGCTGGCCCTCCTGACCGGTAGTACAAGTCCTCACCATCTATGAGAGAATGAAATAAAAGATGTTTAGTTACTAGAATCAATAGATTCGCACGACAAGAATTCAAGAATGTGGAGTTTCCTAATGGTTCTGCAGCCTCTCGAAAATAAGTAAAGACGTCTCCATAGCGGTCCGCAAGACTCTACTAAACCCGCTCATGACTCGTGTGACCTATGTAACCTAGGTTCTGATACCAATCTGTCATGACCCAAAACTAACCCCTGTCGTGATGGCGCCTATCGTGGAACTAGGCAAGCCGACTCATTTCCAAAACAAACCGATATTTTCATTTTAAAGATAATTTCAAGGTTATTTAACATAAAACCTCCATTTAAAGAGTTCAAATCAAAGAAAAACAGAAGGGCGGAAAAGAAAAGCCCGACATCGGGGTGTCACTAGTCATGAGCATCTGTCACAATCTGTCTAATAATATCAAGGCTAACTCAGCCTGGAAAATAGCTAAATATAACTAGAGGAAGATAAGAGGGAGAAGAGCAGGGGCTGCGATCACCAAACAGCTACCTTGCTATCTCCAAGAAAATCTGCAACCAGAATACTCAATAACCGCTACCGTGTCCAGCTATACCTGAATCTGCACACAAGGTGCAGGGAATAACATGAGTACGTCAACTCAGTAAGTAACAATAATAAATAAAGACTGAGCAGTACTAACGAGCAATAAAGCATATAACGTTCATATCAGGAAATCTCAGTAAAATACCATATGCTTTTAAAATCAGGATTTGAATCAAACATCTCGTTTAAACCCAGTTCCAGTAAAAATCATTTAAAGATATTTTTCCGACAGTTTTTCAAACGAAGGCTCAATGCAAAAGTGAGCAAAAATGATGAAATCATAAACAGCCCCTCGGGCAAAACATCACTCATATACAGCCCCTCGGGCAAACCTCACAGTCACTCGTGCCACTCGGGCATACCTCACAATCACTCATGCCTCCCAGTCACTCAGCACTCGGCACTCGCACTCAGTAGGTACCTGCGCTCACTAGGGATGTGTACAAACTCCGGAGGGACTCCTTCAGCCTAAGCGCTATAATCTGCATGGACAACTCGTGTGCGATAATAATAAAGTATGCTGCAGGCGGGCAGCCCCGATCCACACTCATCCTCAACAATCAGGCCCTCGACCTCACTCAGTCATAAGTATGCTGCAGGCAGGCAGCCCCGATCCACACTCATCCTCACAAATCAGGCCCTCAGCCTCACTCAATCATAAGTAACTCAAGCATTTCGGGTATTTCAGTAAAATAGGGCATTCGGCCCAAAATATTTATATGCATCAAAATAGAGTCATAAAACTGAGTTATGCGGTAAACAAGTATAAGCATGACTGAGTATAGATTTTCAATCGAAAACAATGAGAGGATGGTAAGAAACAGCCCCTAAGTGTCCAAACAGCATTGGCGCAAGGCCCAAACATGGCATTCAGCCCAATTTACAGAAATTCTTTCTAAAACATATAAGTATCAAATGGTTTTAACAAAGTATGCAACTTTACAGTTGCTACGGGACGGACCAAGTCACAATTCCCCAACAGTGCACGCCCACACGTCCGTCACCTAGCATGTGCGTCACTAAAAATAGTAGAATGATACGAAATCCGGGGTTTCATACCCTCAAGACCAGATTTACAATCGTTACTTACCTCAAACCGGTCAAATCTCTAACCCGCAATGATCTTGCCTCTGGACTCGGCCTCAAAATGCTCCGAATCTATTCACAATCAGTACAATACCATCAATACGTGCTAATGGAATGAATTCAATAAGAAAAACTACAAAATTAGACAAAAACCTAAAATTGGCTCAAACCCGCCCCCCGGGCCCACGTCTTGAAATCCGAAAAAATTTACATAACTAGAAAGCTCATTCACTCACGAGTCTAACCATACCAAATTCATCAAAATCCGACATCGCTTGGTCCTTCAAATCCTTAAATTACTCTCCAAAAATTCCAAGCCCTAACCCCTCATTTCCACAAATTACCATGATTAAAACAACGGGAAATCACCATATATACAAGTATTAGGGCTCAAGTAACTTACCTCAACGAAATCCCCATGATTCCATCTTCAAACCTCTCCCAAAAGCTCCAAAATCCTAGTTGAAATTGTGAAGAATGACCAAAATTCGCGAAGGGTTCTATTTATGGTTTCTGCCCAGGTTTTTCGCACATGCGGTCATTTTCTCGCACCCGCGCGACCGCACATGCGGTCTAAGAAGCCGCACATGCGCAGCTCACTTAATCACCCATATTCCGCACCTGCGAACCCCTTCCTCGCACCTGTGGACTCGCATCTGCGGTCCCAGGTGCACATCTGCGAAACCAGTCCAAACTTCTCATCTCCGCATCTGCGCTCAAAGCCTCGCACCTGTAGACTCGCAGATGCGACCAATTCTTCACACCTGCATTCCCAACCTTGGCCCAGCGTCACCCTCACCTGCGCTTTCCCTACGCACTCCAACAGCCTCGCACCTGCGACCCTTTCTTCCGCAGGTGCGGAAATAGCAGAAGCAACAGCTCCAGCTGCAATTTCCAACTTCAACAAATCCGTTAACCACCCGGAATCACCCCGAGGCCCTCCGGACCTCAACCAAAAATACCAATAATTCATATATCAACATACCAATTTAGTCGAACCTTCGAATCACTCAAAACAACATCAAATCATCAAATTACCGTTGGATTCAAGCCTAAGAACTTCTAAATTTTCAAATTCGGCAACCGATGCCAAAACCAACCAAACCACGTCCGAATGACCTCAAATTTTTCACACACGTCAAAAATGAGACTACGAACCTACTCCAACTTCCAGAATTCCATTTCGACCCCGATATCAAATTTTTCACTGCCGACTGAAATTGTCAAATTTCCAATTTCGCCAATTCAAGCCTAATTCTACCACAGACCTCCAAATCACATTCCGTACGCACTCCTAAGTCCAAAATCACCTAACGGAGCTAAAGGAACCATCAGAATTCAAATCCGAGATCCACAGTTTGACCACAGGTTTGACTTTTTGATATTGGTGTCGGAATCCAATTCTGAAAATTTGAATAGATTCATTATGTCATTTATGACTAGTGTGCAAAATCTGAGGTCAATCGGACTTGATTTGATAGGTTTTGGCATCGAATGTAGAAGTTGAAAATTCTTAAGTTTCTTAAGCTTGAATTGGGGTATGATTCGTGGTTTTAGCGTTGTTTGATGTGAATTGAGGTTTCGACTAAGTTCGTATGATGTCTTAGGACTTGTTAGTGTATTTGGTTGAGGTTCCGGGGGCCTCGAGTAAGTTTCAGATGGTTAACGGATCAAATTTGGACTTGGAACAAAGCTGGGAAATTGCTGCCTACTGATGCAACCGCACCTGCGAAAATTATCTCGCAGGTGCGAGTTTTGGCTCGCAGAAGCGAAAGGGAAGGGGTTGGGCAGTGTGCGTAGGTGCAGAACCTTTGCCGCATCTGCGAAGCCGCGGAAGCGGCTTCTTGTCCTCAGAAGCGCCCCATCCCGCAGAAGCGGCCCCATTTCTGCAAAAGCGGAAACCGCAGATGCGGTCAAGCGTCCGCAGATGCGGAAAGGCCTGGACAGAACCAATAAAATCGGAAGTTAGCCATTTTTACTTATTTTTGAGTTTTGAGTCTCGGATTTAGGCGATTCCAAGGGATTTTTTCACGACTTTGAATTAGGTAAGTGTTCTATAGCCAAGAGTGATTATACTTCATAAATTCATGTCTATATTCATTGTTTATTTCGGATTTAGATGGAAGAAATTAGAATTTTTGTAAAACTTTCCAAAAAACAAAAATTTAAGATTTGAAGGCTCATTTGATATCGGAATTTGATAATTTTTATATGGTTGAACTCGTATCGGAATGGGTGTTCGAATTTTGTAAGTTTTTTCGAGATTCGAGACATGGGCCCCACTGTCAATTTTTAAAAATTAATTTTGGATTTTAATCCGGAAAATTAGTAAATTCATATGGAATTAATTTTTACGATTTGTATTGAATATATTGAATTGTTTATGACTAGATTTGAGTTTCTCGGACACTAATTCGCGAGGAAAGGGTGTATTGGAAACTTGAATTTGGTTGCTAAGCGAGGTATGTGTCGTGGTTAACCTTGACTTGAGGGAATAGAACTCTTGAATTATTTGCTATATGAATTTCATGTGTAACGATGTATAGGCAAGATGACGAGTGCCTATACTTTGTCAAATTAATTATTTGCTTAATTATTTTAACATCTTAAATTGTTTAAGATACGAATTAATTGTTATAATAATTATTTCTCTCATATTCTTTGTTAAATATCAATTCTTGAATTCCTGCAATAATTGCTACATGCTTATTTGATTTATGTGACTTAATTGCCACTTGACATTTAGCATACTAAATATTAAATTGGCTATTTTCTCCCTGATTTTCACAATTAATTGTTACTTGTCATCACTTATTTCTAAATAGATTATAATTATTATATGCCTTGATGCTTAATAGTTTCTCATTGAACATGATATTTATTAGAGTATTTTTATTACATTTAAGAGTTGTTTAAATATATTGGGGGATCGGGTTGCACGCCGCAACGGAAATGAAAATAGATATAATGGGGGAGCGGATTGCACGCCGCAATAGATTTATTAAAAGTTTATATTGGGGGATCGGGTTGCACGCCGTAACAGATTTATTAAAGTTTATATTGTTGGAACGATTTGCGCGCCGCAACGGAAATTATTGAATAATTATATTGTTGGAACGGGTTACACGCCGCAACGAAAATTAATTGAATAATAATTGATTATGACTGCCGAGTTGGTTTCAAATGTTGAAATGAGATAATTGTTTTATTTCTATTATTGTTGTTATTACTATGATTGCGTACAGGTTAATGTAAGCGATATGCCTTAGCCTCGTCACTACTTCGTCGAGGTTAGGCTCGGCACTTACCAGTACATGGGGTCGATTGTACTGATACTATACTCTGAACTTCTTGTACAGATTTCGGAGTTTGTCCCAGCAGCGTACCATAGACTTGCTTAGATTTCAGCTACCCAAAGGAGTCTTGAGATATAACTGCACAGCGTCTGCAGTTCTGAAGTCCCCGTTTACTTTATTTTAGCTGTGTGTTTCCTTTCAGACAGCTTTATTTTATTCAGACCCTTATTTGTATTATTCTAGAAGCTCGTACACTTGTGACTCCAGTTCTGGGATGGTATTTAGACATCGGAATTATTATGGATTATTCACCTTATTTCAGACATTATTTCAGCAGTTGTTTCTTTGTTATTAATCAATTTTAAAAGTTTGTTAAAATGGCTAATTATATTCTAACGTTGGCTTGCCTAGCAGGTGAAATGTTACGCGCCATCACGGTCCCGAAGGTAAAAAATTTTGGTCGTGACACCGATCCCATAAGAATAGTGTTACCATCATACCGCCGAGGCGAATGGTCCGATTTCATAAGAGTGGTGTTATCATACTGCCGAGGCGAACAACTAGATCCCATTAGAGTAGAGAAATTTACCTCACTCGCGGAAGTACTTGCGAGACGAGAAGACATGGATTTTCATAATTTATTAAGTATTCCCCAGTTTTTCTTTTCTGAAATAAGAAGCTAAGTTGATAATTCCAATTTAAATCCCCAGTCTCATCAGCTCTAATCAAGAAAATTAATACACATGGTGGCCATAAACAATACAATTAAAAGCATGATGTGTATCTAAGTCTATTCGGACATATCGTGAAATATAGCTACGTACGGACTCTCATCACCTTGTGCGTACGTAGCTCCCCACACAAGTAGCACACAACAATAATACGCCTAAGGGGATAAGTTCCCTCTTACAAGGTTAGGCAAGAGACTTACCTTGGTTCCAAGTCCTCAATCCGGCTCTCCAACCTCACTAGAACTCTCCAAACGACGCCGAGAACTCTGAAACTAATCAAAACTCATATAAACTAGTAAATATATGCTCAAAAGTTCATAATTAAGCTATTAGAATAATTACCAAACCAAAATTGGAAGATTCCTTAAATTGACTCGTCGGGCCCACGTGCCCAGATTTCGGAAAGTTTTGAAAATAAATGTTACCCATGAACTCCCGAACTCATATATATGTACTATTTTCTCCCATTTTGATCCCAAATTCGTGATCAAATCTCAAATTTACCAAAACCTTAGGTTCTTCACAAATCCCACAAGTTTTCACAATTTTCCCATGTTTGATCTTCCTAAAATTCGCATAATTAACTTGAAAATGGGTGGGAGTTACATACCTTAGGATGTTAATGAGAATCCCCCTCAAATGTGCTCTCAAAATCGCCCAAGACCAAATGAAAAGTGAGGAAAAATGGCCTAAGTCTCGGATTAAAAGGCCTCACTGCCCAGCGGTTTCCGCTTCTGCAGACGTTGGGTCGCATCTGTGACGTTGCACCTGCGGAAATTTCATCGCGGGTGCGGTTCTCACCATGATTGGCCAAGTCCGCTTCTGCGGAGAAGCATGCGCACCTGTGCGTCCGCTTCTATGGAAATTGTACGCCCCTGCGCACTCGCGCCTGCGGAGAAACTCCCGCTCCTGTGACCCCAGGCCTTTTTGTCCTCACCGCATCTACGATCACTTTCCAGGAACCTGCGAGCTCCTAGCTGCGGAAAATCCTCCGCTTCTGTTGCCACTGCCCAGCCTTCTCCAGGCTGCTTAGGCAATCATTGGGCCGCTTCTGCGAGCTCGCACCTGCGGCCAATTCCACGCAGGTGCAAACGCACCAGAACTGAAGCCACCGGTAGTCCCCTGAGTCCAAAACTGAGTCCGATTCCAATCCGTTTCGCATCCGGGGACCCCGGGGCCGTATCCAATCCAATTACACTCACGCATCCAACAACATAATACGTACTCGCTCGCGCGATCAAAATACCAAAATAACATCTAGAATTACGAATCAGACGCCAAAATGCATGAATTCGACATGAAACTCAAAAACTTCTAAAAACACTTATGCGCGTCCAATTCCTGTCAAATCAACTCGAAATGATGCCAAATTTTGCGTACAAGTCATAAATCACTATATGGAACTATTCCCGGACTCGGAATCTCAAACGGACCTCGATAACTCCAAAATCTACTGCAAACCAAACTTAAAGAACTTGAAAACCTTCAATGCGCCAACTTTCAACATTAAGCGCCGACACGCTCCCGGGTCATCCGAACACACGTCCAAATCCAAAATTATCATACGAACCTATTGGGACCGTTAAATCCTAGTTCCGAGGTCGTTTACTTAAAACGTTGACTCAAGTCAAACTTAACCATTATAGGCCACTATTAAGGAACTAAGTGTTTCAATTTCAACCCGAACCCTTCCATACTTAAATCAACCATCCCCGTAGGTCATAAAATAGTAAAAACATATACGGGGAGTCTTAATTTGGGGAACAGAAATTTAGAAAGCAAAACGATCGATCGGGTCGTTACATCTCTTGTCTTTGTAACATAAGTGTTCATTATACAGTGCGTTTCAACTATAATCCTTTCACATAATATGTTTGTTTCCATTACAGACAATGGATGCAAAAATCAAATAGGATAATAAAATGAAGCGAAACATCAAACAATTCTAAGTCAAATAAATTATTTGAGTCAAAACATCAGATAATGTTTAATACACGATAGCACATATAGATATGAAGGTCAAAATTTGGTTGTCGCATACTCTCTTCATTTCTAAAAAGGAAAATGCATAAGTACCCTCCTGAACTATGACCATATTTCCAACTACACACCTTTCCTTTACGGGGGTCCTATTACCCCCTGAACTACTTTAGAGTAGAATAAATTCACCCTTGGAATACCACAACTAGACTACTGGTGGGCTATGAACTACACTCGCTTGACACATGTATATTTCATTAAAAATAATTTTTTTTCTTATTCTTTCACTTATTTTTCTTTTCTTTTTTTCTTTTTTTTCTTTTCCTTTTTCCTTTTCCCTTCTTAGATAAAACAATTTACATATAATTCATACAGTCTTCTTTCTTCATTCATGGATGAAACATTTGGTATGTATCAAATAATTCCTAAAAACTCTTAACTTGTTAAAACTCCAATTTGCTAGTATTCTTGACTTGAGGCCTTTAAATGGCTATTGTGGTGGAAAATTTTTAGATGGTGGATATCATTAGTGATTATGGGCGGCGTAAAAATGGTGGTCGTCGGAATTTTAAGGACTCCATTTTTTCCGACGCGAAAGTTTTATCCTATGACAGATTTTTTTGGTCCAGATTTGAGTGTGTTTTGCTTAATATATGTATAAATTTTTCTTGAAATTGATTTATGTGTGGGAGGAAGAGAAAAAAGAAAGAAAGAAAGAAACAAAAAAAGAAAGAATATAAGCCGTCGTCGGAATTTCGAGGACTTTATTTTTTCTAGCAAAAATTTTTCCGGTGACAAATTGTTTTGCCCAGATGTCGTCGGCGTATGTTGTGTTCGAAGGAACTTGATGTAAAGAAGAGAAGAAAGGAATATTATAGAAAAAGACAAAAAAAAAGAGTAAGAAAGTATATATTTAATTAAAAAAATCTCTCCTCACTCTCTTTGAGCGAGTGAAATACACACACAACCAAATAAGCCTTTAGGGTGGAAATAATTCTACTCTAAATGTGTGTAGTTGGAAATATGATCATAGTTCAGGGTACTTATGCATTTTTCCTTGTTTTTATTTTCTTTCTAAATGATACTTTTTATTGGATGTAAGTGCTTATTATTCCTACACAGTAAGACCGACAAGTGGAATTTTCTTTACTAGTATTTCCTTATTAAAGTTTTCCTCAACATTCAAAAAGAATTTAACTAGCGCATAACGATTTTAACATCACTACTTTTACTATAAAATACAATTAAGTGGCGAAAAATTAGGCCGAATTAGCCATAATTTCCTTTTGTCATAGAAGATAATATATGAAATTATTACGAGTCAAACGGAGTCACAACTCTTCTCTAATTTTTTAAAATTAATAGTAGCTAAGTAGTTTCCTGAAATGAAAGGAAAAAAAGAAAGTTTATTAGTACAACGAATCACATGAAGAAATGTTCTTAAAGTCATCATATTCAACAAGTCATCCAATTTACAGTAAATTCAACGAGAAAATCCAATTAATATTTACTAAGCTATAAATAATTAACTCCATATTGAATTTTGGCCAACACAAAAATGACTAACTCTAATGTTTTGTAAGATGGATACATTAAGTTACTTTTGGAATTAACACAATTTGGTGTTTTAATTTTCGTTGAAGTCAAATGTTTTCATATATGTTTGTAAAATAAAGGATTTCTTCTCTTCTTCGTTTTTCTTCAAAAAGAACAGCCTTTATTTTTAGAGAAAAATTAGCCGTCTTTTAAAGTGTTACTTTGAGCGAAAGAAACTCAATTAACTTACCGTAACCTTACGTTGGTGCCTAGTTAAATTCACATGAATACTTAGGAAACTTTCCATATTTATTAGTAAAAAATGAAAATAATTACCATATTGTTACTTTGGGTGAAAGAAACATAACTAACCAACGGAACCTACTTGTTGCTCACTTAAGTTCCTAAACAAAACCTATAAAATCTCATAAACTCTCCCTTCCTGCCTCTCAGATGCAAATTATTGCATTCTTTCATACTATTCTTGTTCTATTTCATTCATTGTTATTCTGAACAAGCAAGTTACTTACGTTCTTGTTGAGTTTATTCCATGGATCAGCACTTAAAGCTCGAGGACGGTTTCCGTTTCCGTCCCACCGATTCAGAAGGACTTATGTTCTTGTTGAGATTCGTCGCTGGACAAGAGATGCATGATTCTGGTTTTATTACCACTAACGTTGATGTCTATGGCAAACAAGAACCTTGGGAGATTTACGACAACGGAGTACCCTGTGGTGATGATGAGGACAACAGTAGTTATCGCTACTTTATCACAAAGCTGAAGAAGAAAAGCAACACGAGGTATCATCGTGCTGTCGGAAACAAGGGAACTTGGAAACAGGACGCCAAGGACAAACCAGTTCACTACAAAAATATGGGGGAAACGCATCTTCAGTGTTTTACCCTGAAGATCAGAAAGATGGACATTGGCTCATGAAGGAGTACGAGCTTTCTAAGGTTATTCTTCACAAGTTCGACCAAGATTGTAGAGATTATGTTCTCTGTGCCATCAAGAATCTGAAGCACGTTGAGCCATTAGCAGCAGTAGAACCAGAGGCGACTTATACAACTTGGGGGCAACATTCTATTGAAGCCACATGCAAGCTCAATTTGGATCCTTCAATGCCGACTTATACAGCGCATATTGAATATTCTGAAGTGGCTGATATGTCTCAAATACATTTGGAACACTACTCTGCAACGATGGCTTTTCAAGAATCACATGAGGCTGTGGAATCAATGGTGATGAATAATAGTGTTGAACCTACTGAAGGGACTACTTTTGAGGTGCCCGAACTACAAGTGCCTGATGACTTGTATCAATGGGATGGAAAGGAATTCGACGAACAAAATCAGATATTATATGATGTGCCCGAGGTTGATGTAGAGGTGAATATTGCCGAACGATTAGCAGCAACAATGGAACCTACAGAGGCGACTTATCCTGCTGAAGCCACGGACATGCTCAATGTTGATCAGTCGGTATCTGATAATTCAGTGCACGTACACTATTCTGAAGTGGCTGCTTTTGAGAAGGGACAAGGACAACAAGGTTGTGCTGCAGATTATGAAGAGCAGTTATATTGGTTGTCTAGGATGGAATTGGAAGATACATGTTACGAGATGTTGGAGCCAAACGAAGCATTTCAACTAGCTCCATAAATCTTTATTCTAGTAGATGTATGATTGAGCATTTATTAATGTATATGTAGTAACACCTTATGTTAGCTTCCAAAAGAATTTTGGCGTTTGTAGTGTTTTTTAATAAGAGGCCAACTGTTACTTAGCTTTCCTTTGTTATTGCACATGGAATTGTAGATACTTTGTAATAGGATACCATGGAAATGCTGTGCATTCTTAAGTTGCTTCCAAAATCTTTTCAATTCAAATCCAAATTCATAAAGAAGCTTTTGATCCCTTGAGCCTCATCTAATTTTGACTTAAATTCCATGCCTCTATAGCATTTTACAAGTTGGATAGAAGAATATTACAAGTTGGATAACTATAACCAAATGTATTTCATGCTTTAAAAGAAATGAATGAAACTAATTAAGTATGAAAATGAACATGGAACATGACAACCTAACTAAATTTCTTCTATACAACCAACAGGCTCATGGAACACATTGTACAGCCTCCAAAAGAACCAACAAAAGCTATTTTTCCTAAGAATTAAAAGATCTTCTCTGGCTTCTTTTCTTATGTACATTCCTATGGAATCTGAGCAATCTCAACCAAAATTTTATGCAGCGACTGTGGCTTGGAAAAGAATGGACAATGGTCACTGCCTTTGATCTTGAAGACACCTTCAGGAGTGTTTTCCCTCACAAGCTTTTCTTGGACATCGGGTGAAAGAGCACGATCATCCAATGTCTGGACATAAAATTTACGACTTGTTCCATATTTTTCAGGGGTCAACGATAGCTTCTCCATTATTGGACCAAGAGGAATTGGCCTCATCAAAACAATCGCCAGAGCAACATCCTACAGAAAATGACAGCACCATAAACGTCCGGAGAAACATCAAATACTTTCCAGGTCTTTCTTCATAATAATTTAGTTTCCAAAATACGTGTTATTTGACTGGGAAGATTAAGTGAGCAATCAGACAGAAGGCTATGCCCCTTCTATGATATTGTGCTTGAAACCAGCGCAAAAAAAAAATCTCACCCATACTCTCAGATAAGTTGCTTTGGACGTAGCTATATACTTTTTTGGAAATATTACTTCCTATTGGTTAGTTGATGCATCTGCATTTTTCTGCAACCTTTTAAGTACTAATAGCATAGCTTAATACACTAGAAAGTACATGCATTCGCTTATTCTGGGATTGAACAACTTTAACCTTTTCAATTATAGAGGGTAAAAATAGCTATCATGTTTATTTCCGTCACATTGTTTTTGGAATTTTTTTAAAGTCAAAAACATGTTCAATCCTTATTAATTCCAATCAGGGGCGGCTCTAAAGGCTTAGCCAGTGAGGCCATTGCCTTAGGCCCCGAAAATTTGAAGGCCCCAAATTTACCTTACACTCTTATTGTTACTATTACTACTCTATACTACTTAATTTATATAAATAATTATTATAAAGAAAAGTGTTACAATATATTTTTTTATTATTTGATTGAAGTTATTTTCTACCAATAAATTCATAAATTATGATAATTTTCTCACTCATTAATTAGTATATTTGCTTCACTCTTCAATTTTAATTTTATCCTTTTTATATAGTAATTAAGTTATATATATCGACAACATAATGAATTTCTTTTACAATCTTCTCTGAAACTGCATGAACACAAAAGTATTCATGCACCACTTTTCTTTTAGTGTAGTTCAACATATTATATTAGGTTATTTATAATTTCTTTTAGATATTCACCAATACGTGCTACTAATTAATAGAATGAACTACAATTATCGTTTAAATCGATCGGAAGGAATAAATATTTTTGACACCGTCAATGCTCAAAACTAAAGCTATTATGTTATGTACGTTTATTTCTTTTTCTTGATTATGATGATAGCCAAATCAAAATTTTCACTTTGAATTCTGGACCTCAACATCCGATAATCCACCACTTTATTCTTTGTGCTCTTCTTCCTATTTTTTTTAAAAAAAAATTCACTATTTTTTGTCTTAAATAATTAATTTGTTATTTAAAAAGCAAATTTTGTTGTTAGTGTAAAAGTTTTATAGAATATATTTAAGGGCCTCTCAATATGGTTTCGCGTTAGGCCACAAGATCCGTTGAGCCGCCCCTAATTCCAATTACAAAAGAAAATTAATTAATTGGATGGAACTCTCCTATTCTATAACTCATCTACACATGCGGTTACCTACAACCAGAACTATACTTTACTTGCGCATTTGTGAAAGGATTACATCGAACACAATGTTAATGAGATAATAATACAAAAATCAAAGTAACCTCTTACTAATTTTTAATGGGCCGAGTAAATACTCTAAATGATAATTAACATGTATTAAAAAAGTAATTTAACACATACTATTACTTAAGTAATTATACTCTCTCAGTGCCAAACTTAAATTAGGTGGTTCGTGATTTAATTTGGATCATTTTTTTTATAGCAAAAAGAAACCAATCAATTGTATCTGTTTACTGAATAATAAACCAAATTAAACCATCATATCTTATTTTTTTGTAATAAAGGATGTTGATTGCAAAGTGTTGATTGCTATCATCAGGAATGGGTTGTTAGAAATGCAAAATTAAAGCTCGAATTGAGCAACAATGGTTAAGGTTTATACTGAGCTTAGAGAGAATCGGGAGATATTAATTTGGAAGAAGAAATCGTTTTCTCTTATCTGTACAAATGAGACAATGCCCATACTATATATGATCCGGTAGTGACCCAAATTAACTAAGCTACTAACTATCTAAAAATGAAAGCATAAATACAAATTGGGCCAGGCCCAATTACAAGATAGAACCCAACTAACAAGACTAGCCCACATCAGCATTACACTCAGTTATCCGAACATGGGTGCTTAAATAAGGAGTTTTGAGAGAGCAAAAGGAGATTCTTGATTCTTTTTGGAACAAACAGTTTTTACATCTGAATTTTCCGGTCGACATAGTAACTCGTATCTAACTATTGGGAAACTAGTATGGCAGAGATGGATCGAGCTAACTCACACTTAATTTCTTCTGACTTGCCAAAAAAAGTCATTGAGTTCTTTTTTAGTGTGCTGTCTAAGGAGGTATACATGTTTCATGGTCTCTATGTTATAAGTTATCAGATCATGATTGAGAGGTGAAAATTTCTTTTAACAGTAATCCAAACTTTTTCAGTCCTTTTCTATATCTAAAGTCATATTTAAATCCTCCTAGGATGGTTGCCTTGTCAATATTCAACGCTAGTGATACTTGTTCATCTAATTTTTACATGTTTCTTACTGAAGTTGATTTACTTGGTTATCACACTAATATACTACTCTCCCCTTTGTATTCTTTATGAAGCTAGCTTCTACTTTTATGTCTGCATTGCATAGAGTGATGACAACAGGGCAAGATCAAGCATTACTCAGTATTGTGACATGTTTGGAAGACTGATTTTGATCAGTGGGACAATTCTTGATAATCGCCCTATTCATGTGGATTTTGATTGGGGATTTCAAGAAGGTAGACAATGGGGTCGTGGTAGGAGTAGTAATAGGTAATCTCCACGGTGGTTTCATTCTTTCATCTTGAAATTCATGCCAGCATTTCATTTGATTTACATTTTTTTTCCCAGGCGCGCGACAAATATCATACAGACTATTGATCCAGGTATCCTTCTCTTCAATTGATAAGCATGCCTTAACAGTTTACTTTCAATTCTTTTAGCTTTTTTTGTGGTGGGGGGGAGGGAGGGGATATTCTGCTCCTATCATGGGCAAAATTGATGAACTCTACAAATAAAAAGGGTATGGAACTATTAGGACAAAGTTAGACAAAGATACTTCATGGTATGCAGAAGGATATTTACGGACTTCGCCAATTAACGCCGAAACGACCTACGGACTTCCAAATCAACGTTCGGACGCGCTCCTAAGACCAAAATTACCATACGGGGCTATTCCTAGGCCCAGAATCCCAAACGGACATAGGTAACATCAAAATCCACTTTAACCCAAACTTATGAAACTCATCAAAAATGCCAACTATCCATAATAGGGGCCAAAATGCTCCCAGGTGACCCGATACTCAATCCGAACATACGCCCAAGTCCGAAATTATCATACAAACCTGTTGGAACCTTCAAATCCCGATTCCGAGGTCGTTTTCTCAAAAGTCAAACCTTGGTTAATTCTTCCAATTTAAAGCTTCCGAATTTAGAATTTCCTTTTCAAATCAACTCCGAACTTCCTGAAATTCAATTCCGACCACACGTACAAGTCATAATACCTGAAGTGAAACTACTTAATGCCTCAAATTGCTGAGCGATGCACAAGAGCTCAAAACGATCGGTCGGGTCGTCACATTCTCCCCCTCTTAAACATACGTTCGTCCTCGAACGTGCTAAGGACTGGTCCAGAGTTGTCTAGAATCACTGTTTATCGTCTCGTGCACCTACCCGTGCTATCACAACCCAGTTGAGCACATAAGCTCGAGCCAGACTGAAGATCCTCCCTACAGCCTTAGCTAACAAGCTTTAGAGCCAAGTTCCAACTTTCGAATTTTTTCTACGAGACCTGATCTTTTTTTCAGACAAACACTGTATCAATCACGACACACTGCACCAAAACATGATCGCACACCTTTGCTGAATTCACACCGTGCATCGCATAATTCACATGACCATTTTAACATCCTCTAACAACAATAACTGCAATTCCACGAATCTGATGCCCACAACCCACCTCAGGACGCATGTAAGTCCTGTTCCAGCTCTCGCAATACTGTCACGACAGAAGAGGTGCATAGAGACTAATAACCTCCTGCCGAATCGACAAATCATGGAGTCTCTCCTCCTGACAAGGACCATTACCACATTCTGAACTAAATAACGATATTTGCTCTTTAATAGACTTTATATAAATCTGATTGCACTGATTTCAGGTCCAATAATCTCGTCTCTCCCAATACAAGTTGTTCCGATGATTAGCAATCTCAAACACTGCCAAAATCTCATATAACACCAACAATGCGCCAACAAGCGACAAACTCGAATATAACTCATAAGAAAGAACGAACTCTGACAGGGAATTACCCAGCCCACGTAACGAATAAAACGGCCGAATAGGTGCTATGAACCTATCTCAGGGATGAAAACAAGGCACACAAAATGAGTGTAAGGAACTATGCTCAACATCTCACTATTGCGGCGTGCAACCTGATCCAATGTAACATTGTTGCGGCGTGCAACCCGATCCAATATAACACGGTTGCGGCTTACAACCCGATCCAATATGATGATGTTACAGCGTGCAACCCTATCCACACAACATACCCGTGGCGGCGTACCACCCGATCCAAGCAATATACCCGTGGCGGCGTGCCACCCGATCCGCACATAACAATCAAAAAGAAAACACACATCAAGTCGTAATTCTTATACTTATGAAATGTTTGAATATCAACCACAAGTATGCCAAGTGCATAATATAAATCTTGAGGAGACGGGTAGCGCCATACGCTACGAAACTCAAGCACAACTATGGTGCGAGATATGATCTGCATCTAGAGAACCATCCTACTCATATTACACCACAGCTACGCGGGACCTCAACACATGTGCGAATAATTAAGTTGTCTTACAACCCATATGCACAATAGAGTATTACATGAAATAGCTGACGGCGAAAATAACATCCAATGCCCGAAGACTTCTCTATAAAAAATGCTATGCTGAATGAACACACCCGGCCTGATATAGCGCACACATCCACATTTAGACCCATCAACGGACCTCCAGTCTATTCTGATCATACCATACTGGGCTAATAACCTTTCAAGGATCCATAATGACCTATTCTTGACACATAAGGATAGCCGTCAAACCCGGAACAAACTCACACAGTCCACAACCCAAAGGAATAGAATGCCTTCCAAGCATAAACTCTCGCATTTGCGATATTACCATAACTTTCATACTTGGTTTCAATCTTTGACAATTAAGTTAATAACATGCCACACTTACACAAATCTCCCCATGGGGGTATGCTCCCACGACCTTCCGCTCAGGTAGCAAAGTCTGCACCTTCATACCACCAACCGTCCTAATTCTGTAAAGCGAATCAAAAATCTGCAAGTCAATACACAAAACCTCTTCCACAGAACACCATTCTCAGGTGACACTAAAACAATGCCAACTTATTTTGAACATCTGAATTCACCCACTGCTCATCCGGGCTCGTGACATTTTATCAACACCGAACCACAACCTTCACCTTCAACTTCCAGTCACCATGCCGCTCATTGCATCTACCATGATGCTACGCGATAATACACGTATTCACCATAACCCTTGAACTACTAGTAGAATTAAACACTTCATTGGCTAGAAACCTTTCACTTAGCTCATTTCAGAAGAAACAAACGTAACATGCAAGTGAATTCATACCCAATAATCATCTCATAGCTTTCTCAAGCGCACCATGGCATCTCCAACTAGTACACCCATTCTTGCAAGACCTTCCGCGAATTCGAAGATTTTTCCTCCTTTCCTCCAATACTGTATTGCATACCTAATGATAGCATAGAACCTTCCAAGTCCTTAGGCACTGCACTCAAATTCTTGAACCCACTAGGACCACTGTTGAGAGTCACCCACTCTGACTTGGCCCTGAATATAAGCCAAACTCTAGTGCGTTGCTAGTACGTGAACACCCTATCAAAGAAGCACCCGACAAAATTCTTTTCCTTCTATATAACCCCCACAAGAAGAATAAACTCTGAGTCTTCCCAAAACCTGAACACGAATCGATAAGTCCAAATATAACACACCTGCCTCAAATCCTTTGCCCGAATTACCACTGATGCTTTCTTACCTTAGTCATAATAACCCACCAGTACACCGATAACCAGAAACCGCACGAGCAGACAACCACGTGATCCAATCGTAGGCGGTAGGGCTCCCCACTTAGCTTGAAGCTATAATTACATAACCCTGGAACACACCAAGATTCTTCCTTCCCAATCACCATGATCTCGCACAACTAACCCGCCAAAATTCTCGAAATCTTTCTGTAAAACATTTCATGGACATTCTGAAATATTAGCCACAATAACATATTCGACCTCTTACCGGATAGCAAGTAAAATTCTTCGTAGAAGCTTCACCAATATCGCGTAACTACTAAGGAGATAACCCACCTGTAGAAATTCCATGCTGACATCTTCCAATGGCGTTGCATTGGGTACAATTACTACGAAACCAGTAAACCTTCCTGAGCCCGTGCTCATTCACCAGTTGTACAAGTCTGTTCACTCCCCATTGACATCAACTAAAAGTGCGATAATACATTCCAACTAGAAGTCATGTTTCATCCCGACGATAATCAAGTTTTTCACACTCCTGTTCATTTCAAGCAAACTCCTTTTTGTCATTTTCAATGTTCCTCAGTACAGTAGGCACCATCCCCAAATACAATTCGTAGACCTAGTCACTCTTCCAACAAGATTCCCAAATCGCTCTAAACTTTCTTCAAGCAAGTGGCTTCCTACCACATAATCCATATACTACTCTGCCACTCCCACTTCGGTTGAACCGTCTCCTTTAAGCAATTTCTCGACCTCCGCTTTTCATAGTTGGTCTGCTAGTAATCCAACCACCGCAAGACACCTCCCGCCATGTCCTTCCTCGTTCTTCGCTGCCCAATAGCTGCCTCAAATTCGAATCCATACTTGTAGCACTTGAACTATTGAATTTCTACCAACTCTAAACCTCCTAGAAGACCATCTTTCTCGAGCCACCAACATTAGAATTACCAATTCGATTCTGGACCGCTACACACCGCTATCTCTGACAACCGCTTCATAGGCACCATTTCACAACACCCTGCCCCGAAGGCAGACCCAAGAAGACCATAACACCGGCGAACCTTAATGCATTCTACAAGGACGATGACACCACATCCCCAAATGAGAATTCCACCACACTCAAAAATATCAAGTCGCGTTACTCCATCAACCTAAGACTGAACATCCATAGTATGATTGCCTTTCCTCTGTTGGAATTAAATGCAGAACCTCTGAATCACGCACTGAGAAAAACCTCATTTCAAGTGATTCACTACGTCGACACATAAACGAGCACCCCACCATTACATCAATACTAACAACTCATGAACATCATAGCAACATGTGCGTAGCCTCAAAACCATCAGAAATCCAGCTACTAAGATGGAATGACAAAACATCCTTCTGCAAGAAAACGATATTAACTTGCTCGAATGCGCATGGAGAAACATCCTGCTCCACGTTTGTAGTATCACTGCAACTCCTCGATACCCAATCGACACGAGCGCTCAACATCGTATAAGAATGAGTAGGAAGGAAATAAAGGCATAAGCCTCAAAGGAATCAAATCGCACTATGAGAAATCAAGAAGGGAAGTGCTCCTAACAGCCTTGCAGCCTCTTGAAGATAAGTACAGACGTCTCAGTACCGATCCACGAGACTCTACTAGACTTAATCGTGCCTCTTGAGACCCAAGTGAACCTAATGCTCTAATACAAAGTTGTCACAACCCAAAATCCACTAAAGGTCGTGATGGCGCCTAACACCGCCATCAGGCAAGCCAATGGTGAATAACCAGCTTAATTACTCACTTTAGTATTTTGAAATCATAATTTTCCTTAATTTAACAGTATGAAATAAAATTTACAGGGTAACATGATAGTAATTATGTGAACTACCATACTAAAAATCTAGTAGAAACCCTCAAAACCTGGTGCCACAAGTGCATAACCATTTTTTAAGGAGTACAACAATAATACAATATCAGTCCAGAACGTAAATAAGACAAGATAAAATAAATGGTACAGTGGGGACTCAGTGGACTGCGGTGCGTAGCCTGAGTTGCAGCTCACATAAAGTCTCCTCAACAGATGTGCCTACGCGCCATGGTGATCACCAAAGAAACCTGTCGGATCCTGCACACTTAGTGCAGAAGTGCAGCATAAGTACGTAAATCAACTCATACCCAGTAAGTATCTAGCCTAACCCCGGAGAAGTAGTGACGAGGGGTCGATATCCACACTTACTAGAGGTCCGAAAAAATAATATACTAATTCATCACAGATATGAAGTGCACAAAAATAGTGGGGAGAATCTGTAAATTTCATAATCTTCCAAATATTCCTTTAAAATATAAATTCCTCGATCTTGTATTCTACCTTAATAGTTCAGAAAGTGCCAAGTGTCAACATCAAATAAATAAGGAATACCATAAAATGCTGGGCATCAGTGGAAGGTTTATCTCGTGAATATTCGGACTACTAGCGATATCACGCATGATTCTGCTGAGGTCGTTCGGCTCGATCCAGAATAATGTGTACACTGCCGAGGGTCGAGTGGCACGAACCATAAATGCATCTATATATTGCCGAGGCGTTCATCCCGCTCCACAAGAAATGAAGAAAGTTTCCGAATTACAAGATACGTATTTACAATACAGTACATGAATACAAAGTGAGTATAACCTTTACCGTTTCTCAATTATCTTTCCCGCAACTCAAAGTGATAAGGCTTGACCTAAGATATATTTAATTTCTAAATCAAGTTCAATTATATTTTCGATTAATTAAGCCAACCGAATAAGTTCAAGTAATTCACATATTGCATGATAAAATCCTAAGTCTACCCGGACATAAACATGTTTTAGCTACGTATGGACTCTCGTCACCCCGTTCATACATAGCTCCCACAACTAATAGCACATAACAATTACATCACCTATGGGGTAGTTTCCCCTCACAAGGTTAGATAGGAGACTTACCTCGCTCCGAAGTTCCATAACCGGCTCCAACGCCTCTCTAACACCTCAACTCCAAGCCAAACGTTCCGAAACTAGTCAAACAATGAGCAAATTAATCAAAATATACTCCAAAGCTTACAATTAGACAATTTATAATGATTCCCAACTTCGCTCGAAAAGCCAACAAAGACAACTCTCGGGCCCACGTGCACGGATTCCGAAATTTTTCAAATATAAACATTACCCATAATATTATATTATGAACTCAAATATATAACTTATTCCCAATTTCATGTCAAATTTTGTGGTCAAACTCCAAAAATACCAATTTCTAGATTTTCTTCAAAATCTCACAATTTCTACTAATTTTCATGTAAAAATCCATATACAACCCTTGTATTTAACTTGTAATAGGTAGGAATCACTTACCTTATTTTGCTTGATGAAAATCTCCCCTTGAAGCTCTCCAAAATCGTCCTAACCAAATGAAAATGAGAGAAAAATAGGCCAAATCCCGTTCTTAAAACAACACTGCCCAGCGACCTTCGCATCTGCGCAGCCAAAGGCCGCTTCTGCGGCGTCGCTTCTGCGGCACCAAGTCCGCTTCTGCGGAAAACACTGAAAGCTGCCCCTTCGCACCTGCGGACAAGGTCCGAAGGTGCGCAAATCCCCCTTGCTCCTGCGCTTCACTCTGCTTTTGCGCTCCGGGAAGCCGCATCTGCGCCATCGCAGATGCAGAAAAAGTCTCGCACCTGCGGCCACTGCCCAGCTCGCCCAGGACCGCTTCTGCGAGCCTCGCCTTGCTTCTACGAGCCTCACCTCGCTTCTGCGAGGTCGCTTCTGCGACCAAACTTCCGCAGAATCAAAGCACCAGCAACCAGAAATTCCAGCTCTTTCCCTAATTCCAAAAATTGATCCATTAACCATCCGGAATCCACCCGAGGCCCTTGGGACCTTAACCAATTATACCAACACTTCCCAAAATACAATACGAACTTAGTCGAAGCCTCAAACTATGTCAACAACATTAAAATCATGAACTGCGCCTCGAATCAAACTTATAAATTTCCAAATTTTCAAATTCTATATCTTGTGCCGAAACATATCAAATCAATCCAGAATGACTTCAAATTTTGCGCACAAGTCCTAAATGATATTACAGACCTATTCCAACTTCCGGAATCAAGATCCGACCCCGATATCAAAAAGTCCACTCCCGGTAAAACTTTCCTAAATCTTCCAACTTCTAAATCGCCGAAACGACCTACGGACTTCTAAATCAACGTCCGGACACGCTTCTAAGACCAAAATCACCATACAAAGCTATTCCAGGGCACGGAATCCCAAACGGACATCAGAAACATCAAAATTCACTTCAAACCAAACTTATGAAACTCATCAAAAATGCCAACTTTCCATAATAGGTGCCAAAATGCTCTCGGGCGACCCGATACTCAATCCGAACATTCGCCCAAGTCCGAAATCATCATACGAACCTGCTGGAATCTTCAAATCCGGATTCCGAGGTCGTTTGCTCAAAAGTTAAACCTTGGTCAATTTCTCTGAAAACTGCCACCTCCGTTCATACGAACTGCGGTGGAGATAAAAAGGGGGAAGGTGAGGGAGGGACTGCTCCTCTCTCTTTCTTATTTTTTGGTCAGATTTTATATTAATTTTATCTTCTTCTTTTTAGCTGACATGTAGCTATTTTATTGGTTTGATCTGTCACTTTAAAAGAGAGCGAGGCTCACACATTAATATTGGTTTTGGAATTGTTGAATTTGTGTTTGATAGGTACACTTTAATGGATGTTGGAATGTTTAAAAGGAACAAATCTTAGTGGGCGTTTGGACATAAGAATTGTAAAATTTCAAAAAAAAATTAATTTTTTTTCAAGTGAAAATAGTATTTGAAAATTAAATTTATTTTTGGACATGAATATAATTTTGGGTTGTTTTTGAAATTTTGTTAGAGCTGTTTTTCAAATTTTTAAAAAATTCCAAAACTCATCTTTGAGTGAAAATTGGAAATTTTATGGCCAAACACCGATTTCGAAAAAAAGAGAAAAACTTTTCATGATCAAACGGGCTCTTAGTTGAGGTGTCTAAGTGGAATTTGGTGACAAGTTTAGGTGGTTGTCAATGTATTTGGCCTTTTTCTAAATAATACTTGTCTACTTTTTATTTGTGTAACAAAACATGGAATTAAATGCTTTAAATTAGCTACATATATTACTCCTATACAGTAAGATAGACCGATAATTGGAATTTTCTCTACTACTTCGGCATTAATGTTTTCCTCAACATTCAAAAAATATTTAATATCGCATAACGTTTTAACATCACTCCATTTACTATATATACATTTAAGTGGTGAACGATTAGGCCTAATTATCAGTAACTTCCTTTTGTCAAATGAAGATAATACATGAAATTATGAGCCAACGATTCACAACTCTTCTCTATTATATTTTTCAAATTAATACTAGCTATGTAGTTTCCTAAAACGAAAAAGGAGAAAAAAAGTTTATTAGTAAAGCGAATCACATGAAGAAATGTTTACCAGTTCAAATGTTCTTAAAATATTGAAAAAGAGGAGTCAAAAATATTCTAACAAGGGATAATTAACTCATCCAGTTTACAATAAATAAACTTCAATATTTTGTAAGTTGGATAAATAAACCTCTACCCCGAGCACACACAATGGAATCGTAAACAGTCAAGTGAAATCCAATCGACGAAATAATTTGATATAATAATAATAATAATAAATAAGACGAATAAATGAGTTCTTTTTCATTCTGCATCTTTACGTGACTCAATAAGAGAGATTGACCTATTGCATACTTCTTCAAATAGCAAAGATTCAACTTATAAGGAAGGAGACAAAATATTGAGGATTGATAGTGTAATCGCGCTCAGATTGAGCTCCAATGGAGGAAAGGGGAAAAGTAATCCCACTCTAGGAAGCTTCGAGAAGCAGACTGAAGAAAAAATGAAACTTACTTACTTTCCAAAATAGATGTACAATGTATTTATATACGTGCACAGTTGTCACCAGCTCTAACCTCCACTAACTACTACTCTAACTGCCTTATTACATTGATAGCCTAAATATTTATAGAAATAGCCTATGTAAAATGAATACAAGATGACTAACTATTAAATAATCTCACCCCCCCCCCCCCCCCCAATTTGGAGGTTCATGAGTAGGGATGTAGTGTAATGAAATCAGGCCATCTTGAAGCTTGTCACTTACAAACTGACAGTCCACTTCTATATGCTTGGTCCGCTCATGGAAGACCTGATTGTTTACAATGTGAAGTGTTGCTTGGCTGTCACACAAGACAGGTATGGGCAGAGAAAGGGGTATTGTGAGTTCCTCAAGCAGTCGTGCGAGCCAAATCAGTTCTCCAACTACTTTTCTGGCTGCTCTATACTCAACCTCTGCTGAAGACAGGGAAATGGTAGATTGTTTCTTTGATTTCCAATTGATTGGTCTAGCCCAATCAGAGTCATGAAAGGCTCTTACTCTGTAATCTCTGTTGTTGGATAGAAAGCTGCCTAGAGATAAATTTCCTTTAAAATATCTCAACACATGTACTGTTGCTTTTAGGTGACTATCTGTAGGACTTTGCATGTATTGGCTCAAGTGTTGAACATTATAAGCTATATCAGGCCTAGTTCCTATAAGGAAGTTCAATTTCCCAATTAGTTTCCTATAGTGACTAGGATCTGGAAGTAGTATCCATTCTCTTGCTTTCAACTTCACTGTTGAATCAAGAGGTGAGGTCACAACAGAACACCCTGTACAGTCAAACTCCTTAAGAAGGTCTTGAGTGAAATTCCTCTGTGTAATCAAGACTCCATCCCCTTTATAAAGTATCTCCAACCCTAGGAAGTAATGAAGTCTGCCTAGATCTTTTATTCTGAAAGTCTCATGTAGGAACTTCTTCAAGCTGGTAATTTCCTCCAAGTGAGCTCCTATGATGATAACATCAACTACATACACAGCTACAAAAGTCACTGAGTTCCCTTTACCTTTGTAGAACAGGGAGTAATCAAACATAGAATGTATATAGCCTCTAGAACAGAGAGCTTCTGTCAACTTGGTATACCACTGTCTACTAGCCTCCTTTAATCCATACAAGGATTTGTTCAACTTGCACATTATCCCAGATTGATCTATAAGCAATCATGGTGGTACTTCCATACATACTTCCTCAGGTAAATCACCATGGAGGAATGCATTGTTCACATCTAATTGAAACATTTTCCATCCCTTCTTAATTGCTACCTCAATCAGAGTCCTCACTGTTGTCATATTCACAACAGATGAAAAAATCTCAGTGTAATCCACTCCATCATGTTGAGTGTAACCTTTCACTACCAACCTAGCTTTGAACCTTTCTATACTCCCACCTGCCTTGTGTTTTATCTTATACACCATTTTCACCCTATGGCCCTTTTGACAACTACAAGTGACACCAAATCCTAAGTATTAATAGCATATAATGCCTCAAATTCTTTAGTCATTGTTGCTTGTCAGGCAGGTATTGCAACTGCCTCTTCTTAAGAAACAGTCTCAGAGTCTAGTGACACATTCTTTATCAAATGTGGACTATCAATGGCCAAGGCTCTAAAATCAATGGGTTGCATATCATGGATAAACGTATTGAAAGAAAGAGAAGATGTGCTTTGTTCATCTTGAGGTGAAGTATTGATAGGTTGGTTTGGGAGTGTATATACATAATCCCTCAAGTAAGTAGGAAGTTTGTGAACTCTAGGTGGTCTGATGTAGAGATGGGGCTGGAACACTTTGGTTAGAATCAGATGAGCTACTAGTATTATGTGGAATATAAGAGTTGTTAGAACTATGTGGGTTGTTTTGATTCTGGAGTTGTGGAAATGGGATACTAGGTTCAATTAGATCATGATCACTTCCAGTGTCATAATCCCCTGATACAGATATTGGTGACACCATATTGTGACTGTGAGGTGATGCAGTGGGAGATGCAATAGAATCATTTTAGCTAAGGTCATTTGGTGCATGATTTTCGACATTCAAATGCATTTGAGGTAAAGTGAAGGAGGGAACATCAAAGTTAGAAGATAGATTCTTAGAATTTGATTTCAAGCTAAATGGAAAAATATTTTCATGAAAGAATACATCTCTTGAAATATGTATTCTTTTTGTGGCAAGATTTAATACCTTGTAACCTTTTGTCCCAAAAGGGTATCCCATAAAAACATGTGAGGGTTGATCTAGGTTAAAACTTGTCTTTGTGAGTGTTAAGTGTGGCTGGGAAGCAAAGACAACCAAAACTCCTAAGGTGTGAATAAAGTGGTATTTTTTGGTAGAGTAGTCCATATGGGCACTTATTTTTTTATAGAGGATGATGGCAGTCTGTTTATCAAGTAAGTTGAGGTGAGTTACATTCACCCCAATATTGTAAAGGTAGTTTGGATTGATACAACAATACTCTTGCTGTTTCAAGGAGGTATTTGTGTTTTCTCTCCACTATGACATTTTATTGAGGTTTATAAGGGCAAGTCTTTTGGTGTATGATTCCTTTACTTTAAAAAACTTGGTGCTAGTAGCATTAACAAACTCCAGAACATTATATGTTCTAACTGTCTTAATGGTAGTCTGAAATTGATATTCTACCATAGCAACAAAAGCTTCGATGACATGCAAAACATTGCTTTTGCAAGTCAGAAGGTGTGTCCATGTGGACCTGCTATAATCATCTACAAGAGTAATAAAATACTTATAACCATCATGAGTTGAAATTTGATAGGACCCCAAAGGTCTACATGTAATAGCACAAATGTTTTAAGTGTGTTTGTGGTGCTTTGTGGAAAGAGGGATCTGCTTTGCCTGGCCATCAGACAGACATGGCAGATAAATGGTTGTTTTTGTGCAAAGGTAGTTGGAATGGCTGAGATGCCCCTCATTCTGACAAAAGGCACATGGACCAATCTATTATGCCACAAAATGTCTACATTATATTTCTCAGAAGCAGAAGCATTTGGAACAGAACTACAAAGTTTATGGATTTCAGAAGAAGAGTAAGAAGAGGTATTTGAAACAGAACATTCATTTTTATTTCTTGAAACAGTAGTTCCTACAATGGACTGTACATTATTTCTATTGTGTATGGAAGTGGTGGTGGATGCACAAGGTGCAATGTGAGAACTATGTGATGAAACAGTAGTGTCAAGTGTAGAAAGGAAAAGTTGAATTACTATTGTACGAATTTGAGCAATAAAAGTAAAGGTTGCCTTTGGCTTTACCAATCTCCAATGGCCTCTTCAGTGAAGTGCCTTGTAGAAGAAGATATGAGAATTTTGTGAATACAACTATGCAGTCTAGTTGCACAGTTAGGGAATGGACAGAAATTAAATTGAATTTGAAACTGGGCGCATAAAGCACTTTTCTTAGAATGAATTTTGGACTAAGAATCATATCACCAATAAGTGTCACCTTCACTTTGTATCCATTGGATAGTGAAACTAGGTAAAGGTATACTAAGGTTTGGGTATTGCATAGTAATGTTCTACTATAGGTCATATGGTTTGTGGCCCGGAAATCATGAATCCATGAGTCAACATCTGATTTAGACTGTTCATATAACTGATTACTATGTTCAATAGAAGAAGAACAAGCAAAAATACCTGCAAAGTTTACAATTCCTCCTATCAGGCTCATGTCACATGGCTTCTCCTTTGTATTTCCTGTTTGAAGCTTTTCCAAAATGCTAAGAAGCTGTCCATATTGTTCTTGAGTTAGGTGCTGCATAATCCTTCCCTGTTCATGAGGACCTCCTTCGATTTATGGAACACTAGGCCCTTCATTTGGTGCTCCAAATACTTTTGATGCAACTCTCTTCCCTTTATTATTGTTTTCGTAACTAGGATACATTGAATTCTGAGGATACCCATAGAGTTTGAAGCATTTGTCTTTAGTATATCCTGGCTTCTTTCCATACTCACAAAATATACGAGACTTGTTTGATGAATATCCTCCCTTATTTGCATTGTTCCCAGCATTGTATCCACTTGTACTATAATTGGTCTTGAAATTGTTGTTTCCAACACTTGCATTAAGAGATGCAGATTCCATCACAAATTAATTGTGCGACTTAACTTTCCTTTGTTTTTCCTCTTGAATGAGTATAGAAAATGCATATGCAATGCTAGGGAGAGGGTTCATCATTAAAATACTGCCTCTTACCACAGTGTATACCTCATTCAGCCCTATTAAGAACTGAATTAATCTTTTATTATGATCTCCCTTGTGCATGTTTGCCTTAGCTCCACAGGTGCAGGTGCAATTTCATTGAGCATGTGCATTCGGGGTATTGAGTTATTCCCAAAGTTTCTTACTTTTGGTATAGTAGCCAGTGATATCGAGAGTTTCCTGGCTTAAGTCACTGATTTCCTTCTGAAGCTGATATAGCTTAGCACCGTTAGTTTGGTCATATCTATCTTCCAATTCCTGCCACAATTCCTTCGCATCCCTAACATATTGCAGACTATTAGCCAAATCCTTCGACAGTGAGTTGAGAACACACGAAGTAACCATATCATCGCATCGTTCCTATTGATCGAAAGTAGCGTGACCCGCATATGGTTTCTTAACCTTTCTAGTGATAAATCCAACCTTGTTCTTCACTGATAACGCCCTAAATAATCCTCTCCTCTAGGATCTATAACCTGTGCTGTCGAAAGCCACTGGTACCAGCATCGTTCCGGCGTTCTCTGATGGATGCATGTACAAAGGGCTAGTCGAATCCAAAGTATCTTTGTCTCCTGCCATGAATAAAATGTAGGAACATAATCACAATCGAATAGTGCTCAAAATTAGCGAAAGTGATTTTTCCTCCTATGATCCTTGCCCTAAATAAGTTGAATCGGTAATTTCAGAAAAAACGAACACGCACTTAGAGAAAATGAACAAATTGAGTGTTTAAAGAGAGAATCGGAGCCTACGCTCTGATACCATGGCAAAATATTGAGGATTGACAGTGTAATCGAGCTCAGATTGAGTTCCAATGGAGGAAAAGGGAAAGTAATCTCACTCTGGGAAGCTTCGAGAAGCAGACTGAAGCAAAAATGAAACTTACTTATATTCCAAAATATCTGTACAATGTATTTATACACGTGTACAACTGTCACAAGCTCTAACCTCTACTAACTACTACTCTGACTGCCTTATTACATTGATAGCCTAAATATTTACAGAAAAAGCCTATGTAAAATGAATACAAGATGACTAACTATTAAATAATCTCAACAGAATGATTAAAACTATTTATATTTCTAAATTTATTATATTTCTAGTATAACATCTTTTACAATCCCTAGACAGATAGTTCACTAATAGACTGAGGGATAAGTCATTCGACTCATTTACATTCAGATCATGAATGTTTGGAATCCATATTATGCAAGGAGACATTAAACACCTCAAACCTACCATCTTTCAAGGGGACAATAGATTTCCAGATGAGGGGAGGAAGAATTATTTGCTAAGCAAAGAAAGTTGCTAGTCTTTCAGAAGGAACGCTGAAGTGATATGTACAAGAATTTCTTCAGACATATAGGAGCTGTATATCATGAGAATAAATGTAGGAATGAGAAATTAACCTAACCCTGAAATTTCACTCTTCAAGCAGAAAAAGAGCAGCCTGGTTCACTAGCGCGGGATCCGGGGAAGGGCCAGGCCACAAGGGTCTATTGTACGCAGTCTTACCCTGCATTTCTGCAATAGGCTATTTCCACGGCTCGAACCCGTGACCTCCTGGTCACATGGCAGCTACGACTTTACTTGCAGAAAAGATAGGAAATACAACTTACCCCATCTACAGAGTGACATCAACGAGATCCAATTTTAACCCATATCCATACTCATCTTGATACATTTCTTCTAAGTTGATAAAGTAATATACGTGGATACAAGATGCACACGGGCAAAACAAGGTAAATAATGACAAAACTTTCCATTTGCATCCTAGAATCAAGGGAATTAATGTCTTCATCCATTAAGGTGGAGAATTTATTTGGAATAGGAATGGACTCTTTTTCGTTTAATGTAGGAACTGGGCCCAAATTTATGCCCGTCGGCGAGAGGTTGTCAGAGGAGTTAATAGTTTTTAGGTCTTGAGAAGATGAAATATTAGAGGTATCAATTATTCTTAGGTCTTGAGAAGAGGAAACATTAAAGGAGTCATGTTTTTTAGATTTATAAAATAATTTTTTAGTGTTGAGATACTTACCTGATGCCGTACCAAAAATCTTTACATATATACCTGTTTTTGGATCCGAAGGAATGCCTAAAAGTTATTCTTCTTGTAAGGATGGCTGCTTCTCCAGAGTTTTTTGCCTGCTTTGGTTCCTTTTTCTGGGGAAGGTGACAGTGTGCCACTTATTCTCCGTCGGGGGGAATTTCCACATCTTTGTTGGAGTCTTTCATCATTATTGGTTTGATCCTATCGTGGGGGCATGAGAGAGCTACATATCCCAAACCACCACAATTTTTGCATAAAAAATTGTTTCCTTTATATGTTAATTGCTGGAGGTGAGATCCAATTAGGATACATGGTTGGACGGGATCATCTAGAGGCAATACTACACAAAGTCGCGCGTATCGACCCGTTAGTGTGGCACTGGTACATGCATTAATTTTAAGAAGTTTCCCAATAAAGTTACTAATTTTTTGTAGGATTATGCCATCGTAGAACTCAGTAGCTAATTGCGGAAGGCGTACCCAAATGGTCATATGCACTTGTTTTGCTTTTCCGGCTACAAAATTTGGTTCCTATTGTTTAACGGATAGGAAGTAACCATTAATGAACCATGGGACATTTTGAAGGGCTTGTTTCATACTTTCTTCTTTGGTGAATTTGAAAACAAAATAGTTGTGATCCAGATCGATTTAAGGGAAGGGTTCTGTGGGTTTTCAAAGTTAGGTAATTTTTTCTTTTAGATATTAGTGTAGGATACATTTACCAATAAGCTTGATTATTAGGGAGTATTTCCATGGGGAGTACATACCATATCGATCTTTCTCCGTTAATTACATTTATTTGATACCTTTGGTATTACTGGTTGTGTTGGTAACATGAATCACATCTTCCATAGATTCCGTCGACTGCGAGGATGGGGTACCCAGTAACCATTACATGTTATGTGATTGGTATTGAGGTGATGCACATGCTAGGTGACGGGTGTGTGGGCGTGCACCAACTGAATTGGGACTCTGTTGTTTCCATGGCACTGTATAGTAATACTATTTTGTTAATATCCGTGTTTTCACCATGCGATAAAGTAAATGAGCTGTCAATCATGCTAGATATCATGTTTAGGCTTTATGCCGATACTGTTGGGACCCATAGTGGTCGTTTCTTGTTGTCATTTCACTGATTTCATTGATATTTCGTACTCAGTCATATTCATGCATTCATATCATATCTCAGTCTCAGTTGTTATTTATTGATACATCATATCAGTGTTGTCAGGCTAGTTTCATAATATTGTGAGCCCGTGAGTGAGACTGGAGAGGTTGATGACTGAGTGAGGTCGGGGGCCTGTTGGTGAGGATATTGATACTATAACACGTGAGTTGTCCGTGCGGATCCAGATATTGATATCATGGCACGTGAGTTGTCCGTGCAGCACGTGAGTTGTCCGTACAGCACGTGAGTTGTCCGCGTGGATTATTGCGCTTAGGCTGTAGGAGCCCCTCCGAAGTCTGTACACCCCCAGTGAGCGTGGTTGATTATATTGAGTGATGGATCCTCCCTGGACATGGATCTTGTCCGAAGCATTTATATACTTTGAGATGGATCTTCTCCATGGGGCTGGATTGGCCTTCCTCGATACTGAGTGACTGATGGTCAGTGATGTATATATTCTTGGATGGATCTTACCTGGGCCGTATGGGCTATTTACAGTACTGAGTGGTTGAGCATGATGAGTGGAAAGTGTGAGACAGTGAGATTGAGTACTCTGAGAGTGTGAGTACATGATTCATCTCTGAGATACATAGCATTGGCATGCACACATGACCTACAGGCATAGAGATGCATTTTTTCTCATGTTGTACGGTATCACGTCATTCATGATTTGTTTTTACACACATTGATATGTGGGCATAGAGAGGTATTTCACACTTGTTATTTGGAAAGAAAATGAAACATCTTATTTATTGTGAAAATGATAATTGAAAAAATTACAGTTTTCAAACTTACTCGTATTTTTGGCATTTTCGGTAAAAGATTTGGGTTTTCACTAAGATACTTGAAAAGCATGACTATTTTCTGGAACTGTGAACGAGTTGAGCATTTTAATTCTGAGATACATCTTTTATTACTTGTATTATCCTGTCATGAACTGTTGAGGGATATTGGTACTGGACCCGACCTTGTGTTAGCTCGTCACTACTTTCAACCTAAGGTTAGGTTTGTTACTTACTGAGTACATGGAGTCGATTGTACTCATACTACACTTTTGCACCTTGCATGCAGATGTTGGTTATTGATGTTGTTGTGTTCGATGGGAGCTGGATTGAAGATGTACTTGCGTCCCGGTTGTAGCTGCCCTTTATTCGTGGTAGCTTTAGATCTATAAAACTCTGTTTATGTACTTTTCAAACAGACGATGTATTTATTTCATTTCAGCTTTGTAAATTCTATTCTTAGAAGCTCATGATTTGTACTACCAGTCCTTGGGGAATGTATCGGATTCAGATAATTTCTTTACTTAATTGCTTTATTGATTGTTATTAGAATTGGTTAGTGGTTAACTGGATTACCTAGCGAGTTGAGTTAGGTGCCATCACGACTAGTTGAATTTTAGGTCGTGACACATCTGTGGTCCCAAATTTTGATATGTTGTCACGATTTGATTGGGACACGTGGCTATTTGGTCCAGGAAGCATATAACCCGCCCCAAATATCCACACGCCCCATTTTTTCGGACCACCCATAGTAAAAATACTATTTCTACCTACTCATTCCTTTTACCCCCATTTCATTTTATCTTGTCCTCTCCGTCAAATTAGAGCTCTTAGTAATGGCGTTTTAGAGTTTAATTAGGATTGCTACCTACTTCGATTTCATGGACTTTACTGAAGAATCTTTCATTTATAGCCTTACTTGACTGAAGAATCAATGATAAAAGTAAGTATTTATTATTTTGGCTAAGCTTTTAGGGTTTGGGAATATTATGGGAATCGATAAATGTTGTCTCTTTCTTTGTGTTTAATAGGTCATATGATATTATTATTTGCTCCTTTATGCATTTGTTTTTAATTTTTGTTTGGGGTGGGCCCATTCGTCTTTGTCCGACATGAAAAAGTTAGGGTTTTTTCGATTTTTAATGTGTTGTTGGGTGGGTGTTAGTCGACATAACTGTGGTCCTTTATTTTTCTTTATTACTTGATATTTTTTTGACTTTATGCCTAACTGATGTGGTCCTTTTTTTTGTAATTTTTGTTGTTGTTGCATGTAGATATGCCAGAAGAATGGTTGATAAAGTAGATTTGTGTTTTAATCATGGTGGTGATTGGGAACTTGAAACCAATTTATCTTATTGTAAAAAAGATGTGCACCTATTGAGAGAGTAAGAAGTAGACCATTTATCCTACATTGATTTGTGTGAAGAATACACTGATGTACCAGGGTGTGTCGAGGTACAACAATTGATTTTTATTGCTCCATATGGTACATATTATTTATGTCACGACCCAAAATTCCATCACAGGCGTCGTGATGGCACTTAGTCTCTAAGACTAAGTAAGCCGATTAAAATCACAATTCAAGCCATTTTTTTAAACATATAATTTAATACAACCTCCCAAGACTGGTAATACTGAGTCACGAACTCTAACTAAATACATGAAATTATCTCGAGGGTCGAATATATAATACTGTTTTAATAGGAAATTAACAGTACAATAAAATGAAAAGACTCTAAGGGACTGCGATGACCAAGCAATCCTACCTTGAATCCTTATAATCATACTCTAATCTCTGTCCGAATCCAATATCTCCAAACCTGGCTTTGCATAAAAATGTGCAGAAGTGTAGTATGAGTACACCACAGTCGGTACCCAGTAAGTATCAAGACTAACCTTAGTAGAGTAGTGATGAGGTACAGTCAAGATACTCACTAATTAAATAACCTGTGCAATATAACATACAAAAATAATAAAAAATAAATAGCAGTGATAGGAATACCAATCAACTAGTAATTTAAACGTCAAGGCAACATGAATACCATAAATATTGCTCAAATAAATAATAAATACAGGTACATCCAATTATTCAAGTTCTTCAAAATATACATCTTTTTTCTATAAGTTTTTCAATAAAAGTCTCTAGAATATAATCCTTTCCAATAAATATATTTCGAATATACTTCCTCCAAATAAATATCTTTCCATTATAATTCTTTCAAATAAATATCTTTCGAATATAATTCTTTCAAGTAAATATCTTGCAAATATAATTCTTTCAAATAAAAGTCACCATGTGACAAATCATTTAACTTCCCTGGTGTGAGAAATTTATTCAACATATCACATCAAATGGCACGACAATACATTCGTGCACTTGTCTCATTCAATTGGCACGGCAACACCCTTCGTGCATTTATCTCTTTCTCACTGTGCATACATATAACAATACCAACTAGGTGGGAGAAAAGTCAATAACAATAAAATAAATAAAGTGGGAGGCACACAGTAAGCAACAATGACTACAAGTTAGATAGAAAACATAGGTGCACAATAACATCTCAATATAAAGGCATGAATGTATACACAACAAAACGATATCACAATATAATGTATGTCTCTCGTCCTCGCCTGCACGGAAACACCCTTCGTTCCATGAATATATGATAATATGAAAATAATGGTACGACATCACCCTTCATGTTTTTACTCTCATCCTCACCTGATAATATAAATGAAATGGCACGGCATCACCCTTCGTGCTTTTACACTCTCAATGGCACGGCATCACCCTTCGTGCTTTACACTCTCAAATGGAATGACATCACCTTTCATGCTTTACACTTTCAAATGGCACGGCATCACCCTTCGTGCTTTACACTCTTCCTTACCAAGCACATGTATATCATTAACAAGTAAGGTAGGAAGCATAAATAACATCAAGGAGAGTGTTTAAACCACAACACAATACAACAATTCATATCATAATTTGCCTTTGACCACAACCAAATTCCAAATATGTAGCAGAATCAATAAATTTCTCAACAAATAACCCAAGGCTCCATATAACGTATATAAAACCTAAAAACAATCAACAGAGGTGAAAAATACTTAGTATAGGGCAACGGCTTCATTAATCCAAATTCTTAATAATTATATTAACTCCTCAATTTAAACTTATTTAATAAATATTTGCAGATAAGGATTCCATCATGAATTTAATTCCAAGAAAAACTTCAAATCAACAAACACACGGAATTCACATAAAATCCAAGTGACAATAACACCAAATTATTAAATAAAATACAAACTCGACAAATAAGGAATGAGCTGTAATAATTCAAGGATTTATTAATTGCAAACAATTATCCAATTTAATACTGGAAAAGGTACAATAATATCTTTAAACTATTTGATATAGCTCAATTTTGTCCTCCGTTAGTAAACTGGGCCATTAAAATCCCCCACGTTAGCAAACCGGGCCAATAATGCCTTCAACCTAACAGCTAAACACATAAGCCTTCTCATTGGCATTAATTAGATGACATGGCATCCACATAAGCGGATCCACATAAGCGAATCCACATAAACTGCTACGATAACCCATTAACCCGTAAAAAAACACCCGATTATCACCAAATATAGGACCTAAAAACGTAAAAGGACTTTGGTTACAACCTCCAAACCCCATTTCTAAACCTTGTTCTTCCAACAGAGGCGATTTGAGACTTGAGGGGATGATACGATCGAGCATGGTTTAACAACACAAATTGAAGATCATCTGAAGATATTTAGGTAATTTCTCCTTCCATTTATTGGGTCTCTGTCTCGAACAAAGGGATTAATCCATTTGTTTTGTAATTTTCTAGGGTTTTGTCATGTGCTGGTATTTCTGATCCTGCAGCATATTGTATAGTGTTTGCATGTGGGTGTGGTACTCTTTTTGTTTGTTATCTTTGTTATTTCCTTATGTGGTGTCAATTTGTGCCCTAGGTCTACATCGTCTTTGGCTGCAAGTGTCTTTTTCACATATTTTATCATGGTGTGGTAGGGTTGGGTTGTTGAAATTGACAAAATCATGTGCTTTATCTCTTAAAGACAATATCTTTTTGCTTTCCACTGTGGTAGGATTAGGTTTTTGAAATCGACAGAAATAAGTGCTTTATCTCTTAAAGAGTGTGCTTTATTCTTTCCACTATATTATATGCAGTAATTTAATGTATGTTCAATATTTTATTGTCAAAGTTGTTAAATTATTCATCTGGTCCCTCTATGTTTTCTTCCATGTCTATATTATAGATATTTCAATATGGGGGACCACGAAGAGCCAATTTCAGATCAATATCAGTGTGAATTAGGTATTGATTGTGAATCTGATAGTGATAAAAGTTCAGATTATGGTTCAGATGCTAATAAATATGATTTTGAAGAATTAGAGTTACTTAGGATGCAAAAGGGTAAAGAAGTTAATGATAAGCTACTCACTACAAAGAGCTTGATAAGTCTATGACATTTAAGGACTTGGATTAGGCCAGAAAAATCATGAACTTCTATGCTATTGCAAATTCCAAACCTCTGAAGCTTAGAAAAAGTGATAAAATAAGAGTAAGGTATAGATGTGTAGTAGGCTGCCCTTTTGTATACCTCATCTCTGAAGATAAGAAGGGTCCTGGCTTTAAGATAAAAACATTGAAGACAAAGCACAACTGTGAAGATGCATTTGAGAATCCTAGAGCCAAAACAAAAACTTTAGCTCAATATTTCAAGAGTAAGGTGCAGAATAACCCCAAGTATAAGATAAAGGATATGAAACTAGATTTAAAAAATCAATTTTCATTGAATGTACATAACTCCACATTGAAAAGGGCTAAGAGGATAGCACTTCAGCAATTGCAAGGAAGCTTTTTAGATGACTATAACAGATTAGAAGCATATGCAAATGAGATTAGGAAGAGCAATCCTGGTAGTAATGTGGTTATCAATTTATCAAAAGATGCCATGGCTGAAGGTAAAAGAAGATTTCTTAGAATGTACATATGCTTCAATGCAATGAAGGTGGGGTTCAAACAAGGGCTGAGACCATTCATTGGACTAGATGGGACTTTCTTAATCATTGCAAGGGGCAACTATTGGTGGCTGTTGCACAAGATTGTATGAATCATTTATACCCCTTGGCCTGGGCTGTAGTTGACAAGGAAAACACCTTGACATGGACATGATTTCTGGAACTGCTAAAATACTCACTGAATCTGAAAGATGGAACCAGTATTACCTTTATGTCTAATATGCAAAAGGTACAACTTATGATTTTGTTTAACTGAATATTCCATTTATTTTTAAAATTATTATATAGTTAATTCTGTTTAAATTTACATGTGCAGGGTCTGTTGGAAGCAGTAAAAACTGTCCTCCCTCTCTCAAATCACAGGTTTTGTGTGAGATATATTGAAGTCAACTGGAGTAAGGGGATCAAAATTTCAGGAGAGATGAAGAAATACCTATGGTGGTCTGCTTGGAGCACTTATGAGGAGGACTTTAAAGATAAACTAAAGAATCTTGGCGAATTATTTGTTGATGCTACCAAGGAGTTGCTTAGGTATCCACCACAGAATTGGTGTAGGTCATACTTTGATACATTGTGCAAAAATCAGATGGTGGACAATATTTTTACAGAGTCCTTCAACTCTTGGATCTTAGAAGCAAAAGGCAAGCCTATCCTGAAGATGCTCGAGGATATTAGAATCAAGGTCATGAACAGGTTGAGAGAGACGGAAGAAGAAGCTAGAACATGGGGAGGTGAGTTCAGTCCTAACTGCATGAAGTTGTATGCTGCTTATTTGAAGGTAGCCAACTTATGTACTGTTCATTTCAATGGTGAAACTGGCTATGAGGTTTCTGAGGGTGATGATAGACATATAGTGAAGCTAGTGGAGAAGAAATGCACTTGTAGATCCTGGCAGTTGACTGGCATCACATGCCCCTATTCCATCACGACACTAAAATACAAGAGAGAGGATCCAATGACTGAAATTAGTTGGTAGTACAGCAAGGAAGCTTAACTGATGACATATAGGGCCAAGTTGATACCTGTTAGAGGTGAAAAGTTCTGGAAAGTATTACCAGAACATGTTATGGAATCTCCTCCACTTGCCAAAACTGTTGGAAGGCCAAAAGTCAAAAGAAATAGGGAGCACGATGAGGCTAACAAGAGACAAGGAGATTGGGTTGCATCAAGAAGGGGAACTAGAATGACATGCATCATTTGTGGTGAACTGGACCACAATTCAAGGACATGCAAGGTACTTTCTTCTTAACTTATCTTTCTTCTTATATAATTTCAGTTATTTAATAGAAAGTTTTTCTTTTTAATTATAGGTTGGTGCTGAAGAAAATGTTGAGGATGTTAGTTGTTCAGCCCCTCAACCAACACAAGAAGGTGAACATGAAAGTGAATTTGTGTTCATGCCTACACCTAGAATACCAAGACACCAAATAGAACCCTTTGGTGATGGTAGTGAGCATGAAAGTGACCCTGCTTTAATATCTAAGATTATTTCTGAAGATCAAACAAGACTGCTGATGAGGCAGAAATAATTGACGTCAATTGGGACAAGAGTGATCTCTTTCAGAAGAGATCATACTGGTGTCAGTTACCCCACTGATCTTCCTTACTCACCTACTAAGCTCACTTGGAAAGGTAAAGAAGCAACGACTGGAAATCAATTGAAAGTGGCAAGACAAAAGAAAGTTAGGAAGTTGAAGAGCAGGAAACTCAATGGGAACTCACAAATCTAGGAATCTTGGTTATTGTATGTAGTTGCAAATCTGGCAAGACTTGTTTAATGTGTTTTGGTGTTAGTTCTCGCAAACTCTATGATAGCAGTAAACATGTTTTGGTTTTAGTAGCAGCATTATAGCAGCAGTAAACATGTTTTGGTTTTACTGCAAACTCTATGATAGTAAAATGACATATAACATTGTATGTTTTGTTTTGGTGTTTTGGTTTTACTATAAAACTAATATTAAAGCAGTTCTGGTTGCAGTTTAGTTAGCCATCAGTTTAGTTTGCCAGCAGTTTAATATGCAGTGGTGTTTGCACAACAGTTTAGTTTGTCAGCAGTTTAGTTCGCACAAAAGTTTAGTTTGCTGGGCAGTTTAGTTGAACTGCTGTGATAAGTTGAACTTCACATGAATTAGTCCATGAAGGTACAGTTGAAATATCATATGTGCAGTTCCAACTCCACAAAGCAAACCAAATGTCAATCAAGTTAAAAAGGAGGAAGGACTTAAAAAGCAGTCATAATGTAAGCCCAACAACTGAAATAACTTTTCATAAATAAATATGCCAATAATCACCATTATAAGCTCTGCCGCTTGCCAATAAATAAACATGTGCTTTTATATCACGGTCATACGTAACACAAGAACATGCACAAAGAAGATGAAACAGGAGGAATGATTAAACCAACATATTACAACTTACTAAACCAACATACTACAACTTACTAAACCAACATACATTCACTTCATCATCCCTATAACTAAACCAAAATACTACAACAACATATTAAGACAACATATATTCACTTCATCATCCCTACGACAACCAAAGCAAATAACAAAGCCCATGAAACAAAAATAATAGTTCTCATCTTCTTCACTTTGACCTCTAAATTACTAGTTTTTTCAGCTTCCACAAGTTGAAATTGCTCCATTTCGTCAAGTTTCATCTTCAAATTATGCCTTTCAACCATGATAACATCTTCCATTTCATCAAACAAGTTCTTAGAGTTGTCTCTTTCGACTTTAATAGCATCCTCCAATTCCTCAACTTTCATCTTCATAGGGCCCCTTTGAACTATCGTAGCTTGTTCCATGAGGTAAACTTTATTCCTCAAATTGTTCCTCTCAACCTTAGCACCATCAAATTTAGTTTTTAAATCTTTGATCACCATCACCGCTCGACGAGGGAGCTCTTCGTCAATCCATTCAAAAAACCCGCAAGAACTAACCTACATCATATCAGAATTTTCAATGAAAATATTAGTCATTTTTGGTATATAAACAGTAAAAATCAAGAACGACCTAACTCTACAAAAGAAGATGAATCAGATAAATTGACTAAAAACGAAATAAATTCAAAACTAACCTTGGATCTTGGACATTTTTAGAACCTTCTCCCAGCATTGGTGTCTGACCAAGCTATCAAATATAGTGCAATCAATCTGCTATGACACCTTCTTGCATATTGAATTTCATGCGCATTCACAGATAAATCAGACATTTAGCAAAAATTTTGAAGGGAAAATGGAGATTTTTAAATTTGGGGAACGATAACAATTAGGGATTTGTAATGGGTGACTATCGGTATAAGAAGAGGGAAAATAAGAAGAGAGATCCGCTTATGTGGATGCCATGTCAGCTAATTAATGCCAATGAGAAGGCTTATGTGTTTAGCCGTAAGGTTGAAGGCATTATTGGCCCAGTTTGCTAACGTGGAGGATTTTAATGTCCCAGTTTACTACCAGAGGACAAAATTGAGCTATATCCAATAGTTTAAGGATATTATTGGACCTTTTCCGAATTTAATATATAAAAATGTTTAAAACTTTAAACCAATAAAATTTGCACATATAAGCCCGAGTACGTACTTGTCACCTCGCGTACGCGACTTCCAATCACACAATTTCCACATAAGACTCAATGCCTAAGGGGTAATTCCTCCACTCAAGGTTAGGCAAGATACTTACCTTTTTGAAGTTATGCCGATATTCCAAAATCGCCTTCTTGCTTGAATTGACCTCCGGACATCTCAAATCTATCCAAATTAATTGTACAACTTCATTAAAATTCATCGGAAACAATTCTGGATAATAAAACGTCGACTTAAAATTTTATTCTAAAAAGTCAACCAAAGTCAACGCGGGTCTCGCCTCTCGGAACCCGACATAATTTTCATGAAATCTGAACACCCATTCCGATACGAGTTCAACCATACCAATTTTGTCAAATTCCAATAACAAATCGTCCTCCAAATCTTGAATTTTTATTTTTGGAAGATTTTGCAAAAAATTTAATTTCTTCCATTTAAATTCGAATTAAACTATGAATATAACCATGGATTTATGAAATATAATCACTTTTGGGTATAAAACACTTACCTAGATGATTTTCTTGAAAAACCCACGAAGAATCGCTCAAAACCGAGCTCTACAACTTCAAAAATGATACAAATGGCTAACCCTCGAAATAGAGTACTTTTATGTTCTACCCAGATGTTTGTACATCGCTATCACGGAAGAACTAATGCGATCACGAAGGAGAAAATGGCTACTGCCTCAAAATGTACTACGCGATCGCGTAGAAGAAATGACATTGCCCACAAAAGGGCTCTACGCGAACGCGGAAGGGGGGAGTGCGACGCGATGAAGCAAAATTCAAAGGTTCGCGATCACGAACCTTACTCTGCAAACGCGATGAATAAAAATATGGTACGTCAACAATACACTACACAATCGCGTGAGATAGCATGCGATCGCAGAGGAGAAGAGGAAATCATCAGTTGTTACAGTTGGGCTATGCGAACGTGGGCAGTGAGGTGCGAACGCGGAGAAGAAAAAGGCACACTTCTGCTATCGCGGACAGGCCTATGCGAACGCAAAGAAGGAAAATGGTAAGTCCCCCAAACAGCCTTCGCGATCGCACCTTCACCTACGTGGTCACATAGAATGGAACACCAGATATCAGAACCGCCATCCAAAACAAGAGAAAATGATCCGTAGCCCATCCGAAACATACCCGAGACCCTCGAGACCTTAACCAAATATACCAACACATCCCAAAATACAATACGAACTTAGTCGAGGCTTCAAACCATGTCAAACAACGCTGAAATTATGAATCACGCATTGAGTCAAATTATGAGTTTTCAAATCTTCCAACTTATTTATTTTGCGCCAAAATGTATCAAATTACTCCGGAATGACTTTAAATTTTGGACACAAGTCATAAATGACGTAATGGAGTTGTTCCAATTTTCGGAATCAAAATCCGACCTCGTTATCAAAAATTCAACCTTTGGCCGAACTTTCCAAAAATCTTATATTTTCCAACTTTCGCCAAAATGCGTCGAATTGTCCTAGGGACTTCCAAATCCAAATCCGGACGTACGCTTAAGTCCGAAATCACCATACGAAGCTATTGACATCATCAAAATTCTATTCCGGAGCCGTTTTCTCAAAAGTCAACTCTCCAGTCAACTCTTTCCATTTAAGCTTCAAAAATAAGAATTGTTCTTTTAACTTAATTCCGAATCTTTCAAAAACCAAGCTCGACTACATACGCGGGTCATAATACATATTACGAAGCTGCTCGAGACCTTAAGTCATTGAACAGGGCGTAACTTCTTAAAACGACAAGTCGGGTCGTTACATTCTTCACCTCTTAAACATACGTTCGTCCTCGAACGTGCCAAGAATCTTTCTGAGGACATTAAATTACTGAGTGTATTCTTACACACATACTCGCATGTGATTCTACGTTCCCGCAATTTAACACGGGTCCGACCACACTATCTCAACTAAGATTATTCCTTTTTTCCCTCTTTTATAAACATTAAAGCCAATTCCTTACACTCCAATTAATTTCAAAAGGCTCGATTTTCCATATTAGCACACTGCGTTAGTCTCAACCGGCGGTAGCAATTTCGGGCCTACACACACATTATACATATGCCCATAATCACATCTCTGGTCATAATAATTGTTCATAATTAATTTCAGTATCCTCAATTAATCTTATATTAACCAAAATCTTGTTTTAAAATTTTCACAACACTGACAGCAACATGCGAGGCATGAAGACCTCATAATTATTTATCCGAATTAACAAGTCGCATTTAACGCCACCTGAGCACTCACCTTATAGGATAAAATTTAATATTTACAGCACGAATATGGTTAAATATGCACAGAAACACATCAAAGAATTATCAAATAAGCCTAACAGTCATGACTCCCTATTAATACTTTAGTACAAATTTAATTTCACAAAGAGAGAATTTAAGCTCATAAAATTTTCACCAATTTAAGAGAATTTAAGCTCATAAACCACGGCTTGTGGCCCAGTTTAAATATTTCACATCATATAAAAATGCGAGGATCTCGTCCTCAACTCCGAATCACAAGTATTTTGCACATTGTGCCAACTGAAATTTTCAATTTCCTTTCTTTCTTCTTTTCAATAAAATTTCGTAAACAATTTTTTATTTTCATAACACCTAATGAACCCTCCATACCAATAGGGCATATAACTTATAAAATTGAGATCAATTATTTTGAATTTACAGCAAACCCACTGTAGTGAATAATAGAAAGTCACTTTTGGACTTATAGCCCTCACTAGTATACAAAATAAAAATGATAGACACAGGCTAACATCGTCAAGTCTCCCAACAGGGATAAACATATAAGTGGGTCACAAAATTACGAAGCTCACCCATAAGCGGAGCATAATAGGAGGACTCACCTCAATATTCAAAACCAAATCAAATTAAGGAAGAATACCCTTTTTATAACAAATCAGAATCATACCTATAATGACACCATCTGGTGTAGTGGCCTCAGCCACACCATAGCAAATATATCAACGGGTCGGGCCTCCACCTCTTAGGCGTCCTCTACTCGCCTGTCCTCCACCCCTAACTAGTTGTGCACGTGGGGTAGTAACTGCATTGGGGCCCATAGCCTGAGCGTTCTGATAAAATCCACCCCTCCCAAGTTTGGACAATTTCTCTTGATGTGTATAGTATCACCACTCTCATAACAGCCCCTCTGTGGGCGCGACTGCTCATACTGAATCTCTATCAGATAACTGGAATAACCACTATAAGAACCTCCTACCGGTGGTGCACTAAAAGTATTAATTGAAGCACTATGAGTATTCTGAATTGCGGACTGGGCTGACCGACTGCCCGAGCCTCCACCATGATGAGTCATAGCTGCAGAGTAGAATCCATTAAATCCTCTAGAGTTCCGAGACCTTTTGGCCTCCTTAGACTCTTTCTCCTCACTTCGAACACGTTCAAACATCTTGGTAATCTCTACTACTTGCTGAAATGGAATGTCAGTTTGCAACTCTTGATCCATACATATTTTAAAATCATAATCGAGCCCTTCAATGAATCCGTGGACCCGCTCTCTAATTGTAGGAACCAAGATAGGTGCATGGTGGCTAACTCACTGAACCTGATAACATATTCTGACACTGTCATGGTGCCCTGGCTCAACCGTTCAAACTCTGGGTGCCACGCATCTTGGAGAGTCTAGAGAATAAACTCTTTCAAAAACATCTCCGAAAATTGAGCCTAGGTTGGTGGCATTGCACCGACTAGTCTACCTTCTTCATAAACTTGCCACCACTGATACGTTGCTCCTTACAGCTGAAATGTAGTAAAGGAAACTCCGCTCACTTCTACAATACCCATGGTACGGAGAGTATGATGGCACTTTTCTAAAAATCCTTGGGCATTCTCGGTAGCTGTGCCACCAAAAGTAGGTGGACTATACCTCTTTAATCTCTCAAGTCTCTTTTGTTCTTCTTCTGATTTTCCTAGCCTGAACTCAGGCTGAACCGGAATAACAAGTTGTACCGGCACCACACCCAGAACCTGACCAATGTAAACCTGCTGCTCTGGAGTACGAGCGGTAGGAGTCTGAGCTCCTCCCCCAATCTGTGAAATATTTGGTGCAACGGAGATCAATCCTTCTTGTCCCCCAACCGGAGCTATTGGTGGCTCCTCAATTGTTACTCTGACAGGTGCTCTAGCTGTGACAAGTGCCCTTCCTCAGCCTCTACCTCGGCTTCTACCTTAGCCCCGGCCTCTTGCGGCTCTAGTAGTATGTGCGGGTATTTGCTCAGCTGACCCGATAGCACGTGTCCTTGCCATTTGTGAGAGAATAGAGATACAAAGTCTCAAATTCAAAAATTAACAAATTCCACACTACAGGAATGAAAGAAGTGGAAATTTCTTAACAGTTCTGTAGCCTCTCGAAGATAAGCACAGACGTCTCCATACCGATCCGCAAGACTCTACTAGACTCGTTCGTGACTCGTAGAACCTATGAACTTAGAGCTCTGATACCAACTTGTCACGACCTAAAATTCTACCACAAGCGTCATGATAGCACATAGTCTCTAAGACTAAGTAAGCCGATTATAATCACAATTCAAGCCATTTTTTAAAAACATATAATTTAATACAACCTCCCAAGACTGGTAATATTGAGTCACGAACTCTAACTAAATACATGGAATTATCTCGAGGGTCGAATATACAATACTGTTTGAATAGGAAATTAACAATACAATAAAATAGAAAGACTCTAAGGGACTGCGACGACCAAGCAATCCTACCTTGAATCATTGCGATCATACTCTAATATCTGTCCGAATCCAATATCTTCAATACCTGGCTTTGCACAAAAATGTGTAGAAGTATAGTATGAGTACACCACAGTCGGTACCCAGTAAATATCAAGACTTACCTCAGTGGAGTAGTGACGAGGTACAGTCAAGACACTCACTAGTCAAATAACCTGTGCAATATAGCATACAAAAATAATAGAAAACCAATAGCAGTGATAGCAACACCAATCAACTAGTGATTTAAACAACAAGTTAACAGGAATACCATAAATATTGCCCAAACTAATAATAAACACAGGAACAACCAATTAATCAAGTTCTTCAAAATATACATCGTTTATCTATAAGTTTTTCAATAAAAGTCTCTAGAATATAATCCTTTCCAATAAATATATTTCGAATATACTTCCTCCAAATAAATATCTTTCCATCATAATTCTTTCAAATAAATATCTTTCGAATATAATTCTTTCAAGTATATATCTTGCAAATATAATTCTTTCAAATAAAAGTCACTATGTGACAAATCATTTAACTTCCTTGGTGTGAGAAATATATTCAACATATCACATCAAATGGCACGATAATACATTCGTGCACTTGTCTCATTCTCACCCTATATATATATACATATATATATATATATATATATATATATATATATATATATATATATAGTAGAGCAAATCAATTGGCACGGCAACACCCTTCGTGCATTTATCTCTTTCTCACCGTGCATACATATAACAATACCAACTAGGTGGGAGAAAAGTCAATAACAATAAAAGAAATAAATTGGGAGGCACACAGTAAGCAACAATGACTACAAGTCAGATAGAAAACATAGGTGCACAATAACATCTCAAGATAAAGGCATGAATGTATACACAACAAAACGATATCACAATATAATATATGTCTCTCGTCCTCGCCTGCACGGAAACACCCTTCGTGCCATGAATATATGATAATATAAAAATAATGGCACGACATCACCCTTCGTGCTTTTACTCTCATCCTCACCTGATATTATAAATGAAATGGCACGGCATCATCCTTCATGCTTTTACACTCTCAATGGCACGGCATCACCCTTCATGCTTTACAGTCTCAAATGGCACAGCATCAACCTACGTGATTTACACTCTCAAATGGCACGACATCACCCTTCGTGCTTTACACTCTTCCTTACCAAGCACATGTATATCATTAACAAGCAAGGTAGGAAGCATAAATAACATCAAGGAGAGTGTTTAAACCACAACACAATACAACAATTCATATCACAATTTGCCACTGACCACAACCAAATTCCAAATATGAAGCAGAATCAATATATTTCTCAACAAATAGCCCAAGGCTCCACACAACATATATAAAACCCCAAAACAATCAACAGAGGTGAAAAATACTCAGTATAGGGCAACGCCTTCATTAATTCAAATTCTTGATAATTATATTAACTCCTTAATTTAAACTTATTTAATAAATATTTGCAGATAAGGATTCCATCATGAATTTAATTCCAACAAAAATATCAAATCAACAAACATACGGAATTCACATAAAATTCAAGTGACAATAACACCAAATTATAATATAAAATACAAACTCGACAAATAAGGAATGAGGCGTGATAATTCAAGGATTTACTAAACGCCAACAATTATCCAATTTAATACATAAAAATGTCTATAACTTTAAACCAATAAAATTTGCACATATAAGCCCGAGTACGTACTCGTCACCTCGCGTACACGACTTCCAATCACACAAGTTCCACATAAGACTTAATGCCTAAGGGATAATTCCCCCACTCAAGGTTAGGTAAGATACTTACCTTTTTGAAGTTATGCCAATATTCTAAAATTACCTTCTTGCTTGAATTGACCTCCGGACAGCTCAAATCTATCCAAATTAATTGTACAACTTCATTAAAATTCATCAAAAATAATTCCGAATAATAAAACGTCGACTTAAAATTTTATTCTAAAAAGTAAACCAAAGTCAATGCGGGGCCCGCCTCTAGGAACCCGACATAATTTTCATGAAATCCGAACACCCATTCTGATACGAGTTCAACCATACCAATTTTGTCAAATTCCAATAACAAATCATCCTCCAAATCTTGAATTTTCGTTTTTGGAAGATTTTGCAAAAATCTTGATCTCTTCCATTTAAATTCGAATAAACGATGAATATAACCATGGCTTTATGAAATATAATCACTTTTGGGATAGAACACTTACCTAGATAATTTTCTTGAAAAACCCACGAAGAATCACTCAAAACCGAGCTCTACAACTCCAAAAATGATAAAAATGGCTAACCCTCGAAATAGAGTACTTTTATGTTCTGCCCAGGTGTTTGTACATCGCGATTGCGGAAGAACTAATGCGATCGCAAAGGAGAAAATGGCTACTGTCTCAAAATGTACTACGCGATCGCGGAATGATGCATGTGATCGTGTAGAAGAAATGACACTGCCCACAAAAGGTCTCTACACGAACGCGGAAGGAGGGAGTGCGAACACGATGAAGTGAAATTCAAAGGTTCGCGATCGCGAACCTTACTCTGCGAACACGATGAAGAAAAATATAGTATGTCAATAATACACTATGCGATCGCGTGATCTAGCATACTATTGTAGAGGAGAAGAGGAAATCATCAGTTGTTACAGTTGGGCTATGCAAACGCGGGCAGTGAGGTAAGAACACGGAGAAGAAAAAGGCACACTTCCGCGATCGCGGACAAGCCTATGTGAATGCAAAGAAGGAAAATGGTAAGTCCCCCAAATAGCCTTCGCGATCGCGCCTTCACCTATGCGATCGCATAGAAGGGAACACCAGATATCATAATAGCCATCCAAAATAAGAGATAATGAACCCTAGCCCATCCGAAACGCATCCGAGACCCTCGGGACCTTAACCAAATATACCAACACATCCCAAAATACAATACAAACTTATTCGAGGCTTCAAACCACGTCAGACAATGCTGAAATTATAAATCACGCATTGATTCGAATTATGTATTTTCAAATCTTCCAACTTATATATTTTGTGCCGAAACATATCAAATCAATCCGGAATGACTTTAAATTTTGCACACAAGTCATAAATGACGTAATGGAGTTGTTCCAATTTCCGAAATTGAAATCCGACCTCGTTATCAAAAACTCAACCTTCGGTCGAACTTTCCAAAAATCTTATATTTTCCAACTTTCGCCAAAATGCGTCGAATTGTCCTACAGACTTCCAAATCCAAATCTAGACGTACGCCTAAGTCCAAAATCACCATACGAAGTTATTGACATCATCAAAATTCTATTTCGGAGCTGTTTGCTCAAAAGTCAACTCTCCAGTCAACTCTTTCCATTTATGCTTCAAAAATGAGAATTGTTCTTTTAACTTAATTTTGAATCTTCCGAAAATCAAAATCGACCACACACGCAGGTCATAATACATATTACAAAGCTGCTCGAGATCTTAAGTCGCTGAATGGGGTGTAACTTCTTAAAATAAAAAGTCGGGTCATTACAATTTATTGGATGGGGATGAAGGAATTAGGAAACTTCAGTCTCTCATTAATGAAAATTTTAGGATTATTAATCTATTTGCTATTGACCTCCTTGATGATACTATTTTTGTTCCTAATATAACTCGATGCACTAATAAAAATAGGATATTGTGTTGGGGGTATTTAAGAAGCAAAGGAAACTTGAGGTAACAGACCAACTTGATAGGTACAAAATTTTGGTAAAGAATATAACATTTAAGAATCTTGCTGAAGCAAAAGTGGTTATTGGTTTTTATTCTGTTGCAAATAATAAGGCTTTAGAGGTAGTGAATAGTGACAGGATAAGACTTAGATATAAGTGTATTGTTGGTTGTCCCTTTAAATGTCTTATTTCTAAATATGGAAATAACCAAGGGGCCAAGATAAAGACTTTACATGCTGAACATGAATGTGGGGAAGCATTTGAGAATAGAAGAGCTACTCCTGCTACCTTAGCTCATTATTTTATGAGAAAGGTTCAAAATAATCCCAAGTACAAGATGAAAGAAATGAAGGGTGCCCTGGAGGAGATATTTAAGCTAAATGTGAGTCAGTCAAAGTTAAAAAGAGTGAAAGGATGGTGTTAGAGAAGCTAGAAGGTAGCTACTTAGATGCGTACAACAAGTTAGAGGCATACGCCCAAGAATTGAGAGAAAACAATCCCGGTTCTGATAGGGTTATCCAGATATCCAAGAATGCTTTGGAAGAAGGTATAAGGAGATTCATGAGGATGTATGTGTGCTTTGAGGCCCTCAAGAATGTATTCAAAGAAGGTTTAAGACCTTTTGTAGGACTTGATGATACCTTTTTAAAAGAAAAATATCAAGGCATGTTGTTGGTGGCTGTGGCTCAAGATTCTACTAAATATTTTTACCCATTAGCGTGGGTGGTGGTAGATAAGGAAAATAGTAGAACTTGGCACTGGTTTATGGAGAACTTGAAGAGTTCTTTAGACTTGAAAGAAGATGATGGAGTAACCTTCATAACAGATATGCAAAAGGTACTTCAATTTTTTTTTCACTTGGTTTTTTCCTCACAGTAGCAACCACATTAATCTAAAATTGTTTGACATGCAGGGACTGTTAAATGATGTTAGGAAAGTATGTACAGAAGCTCATCATAGATTTTGTGTAAGGCACACATTGAAGCAAATTGGTGTAAGATCTGGCATACTAATGAGATGAAAAAACTACGTTGGTGGTCTACCTGGAGCACATATGAAGAAGAATTTAAGGAGATGTTGAGGCAGCTAGGTAAAGTATCTGAGGATTGTATGAAAGACTTGTTGAAGTATCCACTCTCTAGCTGGTGTAGATCATATTTAGACACCCAATACAAGAACCCAATGGTGGATAATAACTTCACAGAGTCATTCAACTCATGGATTCTTGAAGCCAGACAACAGCTTATTGTGAAGATACATGAGACTATCAGAGTGAAGGTGAAGTTAATTGTCTTTAGACTATTTTATTAGACTGTTTCATTAGTCTTTTCTAAAAAAAAAAAGAACAATCTATTTTTAACGTGACTGTTTTAATGTGACTATTTGTTATATGAAGGTAATGACTTTGTTAAAGGACCACATAAATAAAGTGAGTAGCTAGAAAGATGACTACAGTCCGTATGAAATAGAGCTGTATAATGATTATAGAGAGATGTCACAAGAATGTACCTCATACTTCAATGGAGGGAGGGAATATGAAAAATCACAATGTTCAGACAGACACACTGTTATTCTTAAGTAGCATAAGTGCACATGTAGGATATGGGACTTGTTTGGCATCCCATATCCTCATGCTATCAGAGCCTTCAATTACAAGAAGCTTGATCCAAAGACTGGGATTAACTAGTGGTATTCAAAAGAGGTATTCTAATTGGTGTATCAACACAAGCTCCAACCTATGAGAGGTAAAAATTTTTGGAAGGTGGAGCCACACCATGCCATGGATATACCACCCTTAGTAAAGATGGTGGGTAGACCAAAAGTCAAAAGGACAAGAGAAAAAGATGAGGTTATTAATAGGCAAGGCACATGGACAACTTCCAAGAAAGGCCTTCAAATGCATTGTGGTTACTGATCAAAGAAAATGTTCAATGAAGCTAAATACATCTAACAGTAGTTATTTCATTATTTCTACTTGTTTAAAGACACTGACAAGTTTATTTCACTTCATACAATTACAAGGGATACGCCAGCCAGTGCAAGAACCTAATGAACCGAGTTTGTTATGATCCCTAATTCTGGGTTTATACCTCAGTCAACAACTCAACAGTCCACTCAGACTACTTAATCCAGTCAGCAGATAACTCAACAATACACTTAGACTAGTCAGTCCAGTCAGCAGACAACTCAGCAATGTAGTGAGGCCCCTCAGTCCAGTCAGCAAGCAACTCAGCATTTCACTAATGCTACTCAGTCCAGTCAGCTTCCAACTCAACAAGCCAGTGATGTTTCCCAGTCCAGTCAGCTTCCCACTTAGCAAACCAGTGATGTTTCTCAACAGCCAAGTCTAAAAAGAACCAAGTACACTCTAAGAAGACTACTTGATTCAGACTTTGGGACTGAACCTGACCCAGTATTGAGCCCTAAGGTTGTCTCTGAGATTATGACAAGACTTTTACTGAAGAATCAACAGCAAAATACTGGGACAAGGAAGATAAACTTTACATGAGATTACACTGGTAGCTCACAACCAACAAATCTACCATATTCTCCAACAAGGACGACTTGGAAAGGCAAACATGCAATGATCTGAAGTCAGTTACTAGGTGTGAAGGAGAAAAAAATTCGAAAGATTCAAACTAGAAAGGGCAAGGGGAAGTAAAGTAACAAGTTATTGGGATGACTGTAATAGACAATTTATTTTTGTAATGATTGTAATAGACAAGCAACTCGCTTCTATGTTTATAGACAAGTAAATATTGTGAGATTGGTATAAGTTTTTGGCTCACTGATGTTTGGCTATAAATTTATACTTTTAGTGCATTACATTTTAATGTGTTGATTATTAAATGTGCGATGTTTGAGCTTTATTGTGTCGTTTTTATGTGTAGGAGCGTTGGAGGATGGAAATCCGTAAAAGTTATACACAGGGATATCAAAGATACACAAAAAGAGCACGAAAAGCCAAAAACCGGACAAGTTTCAGAACCAAGCACCACGCCTGGTCCTAGGCGCCGTACACCGGGCGGCACAGAGGGCGTCGCCCACTCCAGGGCATGCTGCACACCAGGCCTTGCGAGCTCTGAGGCCTGGTCTTTTCCTAGTCCGTGTATTAAATGTTTTCTACTTGGATTTGGGCTTGGAGGCTCCGGCCATAACCTATAAATACCCCCTAAACATGATTAGTGAAGGGTTGGTAAATTTTGGAGGTAAGCAAAGGCAAAGAAACACAAATGGAGCACGAAATTCATCATTCTTCCATCTTCCATCTAGTATTCATAGCTTTTATGTTTAAAAATAATATTTTGAGTATTGTCATGAACACGAGTGACTAAGAACCTCATTATTTTGAGGTTATGGGTTATTATTGACTATTGTAGTTTGACGGTTGATAATATTGCTTGATTTTATCATATTAATTTATTTATTCAACCTTACACTTAATTATTCTATTGTGCAGCTAACAATTGAGTACTATCTACGAATTTATAGTTGAACTCAAAAGTGGAAACTATAGATCGCATATAAGATTGAATAGAGTAAGTTCTTGAATCTGAGTATCGGAGAATACATTCGCGATTAGGATAGACATATTCTAGTTGCCTTACTTGGTTATTCTTGCAGGAAATACACATGTATTTTTGCTAATTCAGATTCTATAGGCATACAGTCTTAGGTTGGATTGAATAGGCGAGCGAAGCATCGAAATAACTTTGCGAGCAAAATAAACCCTGCTAATCAAGAAATTAGATAAATCATGTGATTAAATCAATCGGAAAAACGCAATAGGAGAGACAATAATCCCATTAACCCTGGAATATTTCCATCTCATTGAATTCTTTTTAAGTATTTGTTTGCTCTACTTGCGATCTTATCTTCTTCTTTGCTTATTAGTTTCGTAGTAATTTAGTTAATAAAAATCACAACCATCTTCCTCAAAATCTTTTGAACAAATAACTCGTACTAGTTTAAGTTAGGCAATAGTTGATCATAAATCATCATGGGAACGATACTTTCTCATCACTTTATTACTTGTCGACCACGTATACTTGCATGTGTGTTTGGATCCAACAAGTATTTTGGCACCATTGCCGGGGATTTAGAAAATAGCTACTTGTCTGAAATAAGTTTTTATTTATTTTTGTTTGAGATTTAATTTTTTTTGTTGTTTCTGACTCTACAGGTGTTCATATTGAATGCTAAGAAGAAGTAATAGTTTGAACGATCTTTCGCCTTTCGATCCTGAACCCAAAAGACTCCTCCACAAGTGTCACGACCCAAAATCTAACCATGGTCGTGATGGCGCCTATCGTGTTACAAGGAAAGCCTATTTCCAAAAATATTACTACTAAATCGATTATAAGAATTTAATAAAACAATACCAACATTTGAATTTCTCATAAACTAAATCAACTCTAAATATAATATAGAAAATACAGAAACGAGCCCCAAATATCGGGGTGTCACTAAGTCATGAGCGTCTAAAACTATGAACTAGGATATATAACTGTCTAACTGTCAATACAGTCTCAAAAGAAGAAATGATAAAAAGAGTAACAAGGTCCTGCGGACGCTAACAGCTACCTTACAGTCTCCAAAGTTAGCCGGCCTGAACTCAACGATTGCCACCCTCTAACTCACCTGGATTTGCACATAAAGTGCAGGGTGTAGTATGAATACAACCGACTCAGTAGTAACTAAAATAACTAAGGAACTGAGCAGTAGTGATGAGCTAAGGAGAATAATCCAATTATTATTTCCACAATTAAGTACAAACATGAGTAGACATGTAATTTCATAAATCAGTAAGACTACAAGGAAAATTAACAGGTAAATACAGCAACAACAAAAGTAAATGCAACCTCACAGCAATGTCACTCTATGACTCAGCACTCGACGCTCAACACTCTGCGCTCACTGGGGGTGTGTACAGACTCCGGAGGGGCTCCAAAAGCCCAAGCGCTAAGCACGGACAACTCACGTACTATCATATCAATACCTGGATCCGCACGGTCAACTCATGTGCTACGCGGACAACTCACGCGCTATGGTATCAATACCTAGACCCGCATGGTCAACTCACGTGCTACGCGGACAACTCACGCGCTATGGTATTAATATCCTCACAACTAGGCCCTCGGCCTCACTCAATCATGTACCTCACTAGCTTCACCATCATCAACAAATAAGGGAACACAGCTCACATCAAGTATCACAGCATATCAGCAAATAATACAGACTGAGGTAAACATGTACAACAATTTCTATGACTGAGTATAATTAATGTGAGCATGAATAAAGCCTAAGCATGATCCCTAACATGAAGGCACACAAGTTCAACAACAAGTAACTACGTAAACACAGATGATGGCCATGAAGCCTCACGGGACGGATCAAGTCTCAATCCCTCGAGGTATACACCCACACGCCTTTCACCTAGCGTGGGTATCACCTCCAAACAGTCACACGATATCAAATTCTCCGGGTTTATACCCTCAAAGCCAGAGTTAAAACCGTTACTTACCTTAACAACGTAAAATCCTACTCCGGGATGCCCTCGTCTCTGGACTCGATCTCCAAAAGCTCCGAATCTAACCAAAAATCAGAATACTACTATCAACATAGTCTAAAGAATCGAATTTCACAATAAAAACTTCATAAATATGCCAAAAATCCGAAATCGGCCAAAACCCGGCCCCCGGGCCCATGTCTCAAAATCAGTCAAAACTAGCAGAGTAATAAACCACGTTCTCTCTCGAGTCTAACCATATAAAATTCATCAAAATCGGACTCCGTTTGGTCCCTCAAATCCTCACTTAAACTCTCCAAAACTCAAGCCCTAACTCCCTCAATTTCACTTTAAAATCATCAATCAAATCCTAAAAACAAAGATAGATTCATGAAATATAACCAAAACGGAGTAGAGAACACTTACCCCAATCCTTATGGTGAAAATCGCCCCCAAAATTGCCCAAATCCGAGCTCCCGAACTCAAAATATGACCGAATGAACAAACCCTCGTTTTATATATTATTTTGCCAGTTATTATGCCTCATTTCTCATGCCAAATGATCCCAAAACTTGATTTTTATGCCTCCAATAGATATTTTGTGAAATTATAGTCAAGTTAGGCTTTTGAATCACTCAATTTGACCTTATAATGAATGAAATATGTTGGTTTCAATATTTGCAAATAGTGCAGATTTTTAATTACGAATTCAGTGGCAAGTTCGTAATTATTCTGACAAATCTGGCAACCCAATTGTTTAGTAAAATGACCATAAATTCCTCATACGATGCCCAAATTCGATGATTCATTTTTTTATGGATCCGTAATTACGATACGGATCTAATGCTTCAATCAAAATAGAAATCAGAGCTTATTTTCTTAATGTGGTACCATTTATGCTGGAAGAAACGACGTCGAAACATAAAAATAACGAGCACAACGATGCCAAAACCTATCAAACCACGTCCGAATAACCTCAAATTTTTCACACACGTCCCAAATGACACTATGAATCTATTCCAACTTCCAAAATTCCATTCCGACCCCGATACCTAATTTTCCACTGCTGACCAAAATTGCCAAATTTCTAACTTTCGCCAATTCAAGCCTAATTCTACCACGGACCTCCCAATTAGATTTCGGACACACTCCTAAGTCTAAAATCACCCAACGAAGCTAACCGAATCAATAAATTCCAAATCCGAATTCGTTTACTCATAAGTCAACTTCCGATTGGCTTTTTCTAACTTGGCTTTCTAAATAAGAGACTAAGTGTTCATTTCACTCCAAAAATAACTCTGAACCCAAACCTACCAACTCGATATAACTCAACACAGCTGAACAACACAATAAGAAGTAGAAATGGGAGAAACGGGGCTTTAACTCTCAGAACGAACGATCGGGTCGTTACATCCTCCCCCTCTTAAACAAACGTTCGTCCTCGAACGAGTCTGAAAACAAAACATACCTGGATTCTGAACTCATATCACGACATGAAATCTACTTCACTCCCCAACTAAAAAACATGAAGAGATCCTTCAACATACCCATAACTTATACATCAAATCAAGATGGAAATCAAGCACCAAATAGTTTCTTTCTACACCTCAAGCAAATCCTTCTCGTCACATTCAAATTATATGAACTCAGCTCGTAGACACAGCATACTTATCACGTAGCCATCCAGCCATCACTTCCACTAATAGAGACACTACCGAACATATAAATCCAAAAGCGCGTGCTCACACAATCAACACCTCAGTGCTCAAGCTACAGTCACACCCGGCCTCAAGTCCTCCAGACCGGCCCAACATCAACACACAAAAATCACATCTCGCACCTCATCCAGGGAATCACAAGCCGTCGATGCACAACTGATACCGAGCGCTCATGTGCACATACAAATGCATGGAAGGAATTCAAAAAGTTACACTTCAAGCTGAATCAATACCGCACAATAAGAATTCAAGAATGTGAAATTTTCCTAAAGGTTCTGCAGCCTCTCGAAGATAAGTACAGACGTCTCTGTACCGATCCGCAAGACTCTACTAAACCCGCTCATGACTCGTGAGACCTATGTAACCTAGGCTTTGAAACCAACTTGTCACGACCCAAAATCTAACCATGGTCGTGATGGCGCCTATCGTATTACAAGGCAAGCGTATTTCCCAAAATATTACTACTAAATTGATTATAAGAATTTAATAAAACAATACCAACATTTGAATTTCTCATAAACTAAATCAACTCTAAATATAATATAGAAAATACGGAAACGAGCCTAAAACATCGGGGTGTCACTAAGTCATGAGCGTCTAAAACTATGAACTAGGATATATAACTGTCTAACTGTCTATACAGTCTCAAAAGAAGAAATTATAAAAGGAGTAACAAGGTCCTACGGACGCTAACAACTACCTTGCAGTCTCCAAAGTTCTGCCCTTTGCTGGCGCTTATGATCCTCTAGGGTCTAGGCATAAGCCTGAATACGGGAAATATCCATGCCCTCTACCAAGGAGGCTGTCATGTAATTATTTATCAAGTGTGGTCCCAACCTGTTCCCGAATAGGTGCACCCTATCGCTCATGTCGGCCACCATATGGGGAGCATACCTTGCTAAAGAATCAAATTGCATACTATACTCTCGTACACTTATATTACCCTGTCGAAGGTTCAAGAACTTATCAGCTCTAGCTCGCCGTATCTCAATTGGCAAGTAGTGATGAAGAAAGGCCTCAAAAAATTCCTTCCACATAGCTGGAGGAGCGTTCGGACCCCTAGATCTCTCCCAACTATCATACTAGCAAACCACTAAAGCCCGTAACCGATAAGAAGCCAACTCTACTGCCTCCGTATCACTAGCATGCATAACCCGTAATGTACGATGAACCTGATCAATAAATGTCTGCGGGTCCTCCTTCGGGTCTAATCCGGTAAACATTGGAGGGTCTAGATTAATAAAATCACGAACTCTCAAACTAACCGGTTTATCACCATCACTCAGCTACCAAGCTAGTCAACAATTGCACCGCAATGTGCATATGCGACTTGTACCCTAGTGATAATGTATTACGTAAGAGGTTTCAAGTTATCATTGGTTAATAATAGATCAACATTAAGCTGAATAAAAAATGGATCGATAAAAGTTACAAAGTATGAGATGATATTAGGCTATCATTCTTATGATGAACAGTGATGAGGAAGCATTAGAGGACTTAGATTTATATATATAGGATAAGCTGAGAGAGAGTAACCTGAAGTTGGGCAGTAGATCTCAGTAATAATAAACTGAAGCAAGCGTTATGGTATAGTATAACCTACCTAGATTTAGTAAAGCCACAAGCATAGATAACGAGGCTATGGAACAAGATATAAAAATAGTCGTAAGTTCGACAAAGTACCAAGAAAAGGACTTCAGTACACCTATAGATGCCTAGAAAGATAGCTTGTCATAGTTCTATACATGTTCACAAAGTGCGGCCTAGAGATTGGCTAAAGGCTGGAGGAAAAAGAAGAGAAGGGTCACATAGTCGCACATACAAGGACAAAGTCGTACAAGCTGCATGATAGAAAGTAAAAATAGTTGTGAGATTGGATAAATTTCGACCACAAGTCGTGGTGTGAGAAAGAGGCCTAAAGGGGGGAATGCCCTGGCCTTCGGATTTATTTGCAAAACAGTTGCATAGATGGCAAAGACAGTATTAAAGTATTGGTAAGAGTTTTAGGTTATGAGACTGATAAGCGCATAAGTCAACATTCGAAGATGAATATTCCAAAGGGGGGAATAATGTTACACCCCATGCTTTCATACGTGAGAGTACATCATAAGACAATTGATGTAAGCTCAGAAATGGCTTGAACTCAACGATCGCCGCCCTCTAACTCACCTGGATCTGCTCATAAAGTGCAGGGTGTAGTATGAGTACAACCGCCTCAGTAGTAACAAAAATAACTAAGGAACTGAGCAGTAGTAATGAGCTAAGAAGAATAATTCAATTATTATTTTCACAATTAAGTACAAACAGGAGTAGATAGGTAATTTCATAAATCAGTAACACTACAAGGAAAATTAACAGGTAAATGCAGCAACAACAAAAATAAATGCAACCTCACAACAATGTCACTCCATCACTCAGCACTCGCACTCAGCACTCAATGCTCAACACTGTGTGCTCACTGGGAGTGTGTACAGACTCAGGAGGGGTTTCCAAAGCCCAAGCGCTAAGCACGGACAACTCACGTACCATCATATCAACACCTGGATCCGCACGGTCAACTCACGTGTTATGCGGACAACTCATGCGCTATGGTATCAATACCTGGACCCGCATGGTCAACTCATGTGCTACGCGGACAACTCACGCGCTATGGTATTAATATCCTCACAACTAGGCCCTCGGCTTCACTCAATCATGTACCTCACTAGCCTCACCATCATCAACAAATAAGATAACACAACTCACATCAAGTATCACAGCATATCAGCAAATAATACAGACTGAGGTAAACATGTACAATAATTTCTATGACTGAGTATAATTAATGTGAGCATGAATAAAGCCTAAGCATAATCCCTAACATGAAGGCAGACAAGTTCAACAACAAGTAACTACGTAAACACAGATGATGGCCCATGAGGCCTCACGGGATGGACCAAGTCTCAATCCCTCGAGGAATACACCCACACGCCCATCACCTAGCATGGGTATCACCTCCAAACAGTCACACGATATCAAATTCTTCGGGTTTATACCCTCAAAGCCAGAGTTAAAACCGTTACTTACCTTAACAGCGTAAAATCCTACTCCGGGATGCTCTCATCTCTGGACTCGGTCTCCAAAAGCACCGAATCTAACCAAAAATTAGAATACTACTATCAACATAGTCTAAAGAATCGAATTTCACAATAAAAACTACATAAATATGCCAAAAATCTGAAATCGGCCAAAACCCGACCCCCGGGCCCACGTTTCGAAATCAGTCAAAACTTGAAGAATAATAAACCTCGTCCTCTCTTGAGTCTAATCATATAAAATTCATCAAAATCGGACTCCGTTTGATCCCTCAAATCCTCACTTAAACTCTCCAAAACTCAAGCCCTAACTCCCTCAATTTGACTTTGAAATCATCAATCAAATTCCAAAAACGAAGATGGATTCATGAAATATAGCCAAAACTGAGTAGAGAACACTTACCCCAATTCTGATGGTGAAAATCGCCCCCAAAATCGCCCAAATCCGAGTTCCCGAACTCAAAATATGACCGAATGAACAAACCCTCATTTTATATATTTTTCTGCCAGCTATTTTGCCTCGTTTCTCATTCCAAACGATCCTGAAACTCGCTTTTTATGCCTCTAATGGATTTCTTGTGAAAGTCTAGTCAAGTTAGGCTTTTGAATCACTCAATTTGACCTTATAATGAATGAGATATGTTGGTTTCAATATATGCAAATAGTGCAGATTTTTAATTACGAATTTAGTGGCAAGTTCATAGTTATTTTGACAAATCTGGCAACCCAATTGTTTAGTAAAATGACCATAAATTCCTCATACGATGCCCCAATTCAACGATTCATTTTGCTATGGCTCCATAATTATGATACGGATCTAATACTTCAATCAAAACAGAAATCGGAGCTCATTTTCTTAATGTGCTACCATTTATGCTGGAAGAAACGACATCGAAACATAAAAAAAACGAGCACAACGACGCCGAAACCTATCAAATCACGTCCGAATAACCTCAAATTTTGCACACACATCCCAAATGACACTATGAACCTATTTCAACTTCCGAAATTCCATTCCGACCACGATACCTAATTTTCCACTACTGACCAAAATCGCCAAATTTCTAACTTTCGCCAATTCAAGCCTAATTTTACCACGGACCTCCAAATTACATTCCAGACACACTCCTAAGTCTAAAATCACCCAACGAAGCTAGCCGAATCATAAAAATCCAAATCCGAATTCGTTTACTCATAAGTTAACTTCTGGTTGACTTTTTCTAACTTGGCTTTCTAAATAAAAGACTAAGTATTCATTTCACTCCAAAAACTACTCCGAATCCAAACCTACCAACTCGATATAATTCAAAACAACTGAACAACACAATAAGAAGTAGAAATAGGGGAAACAGGGCTATAACTCTCAGAACGAATAACCGGGTCGTTACATCAAGTTAAGGAGGGAGGCGGAAGCAAGATCAAGAACTGCATAGTTGGGCGTTGTAGTCAAACCACTGCCAATCGAAATGGCAGAGAATGATGAGAGACCGGTGATTGAGGCCGTAAGGCCTAGTCTTGCGAACATGAATCAGGCTATCGTGAAGCCTGATATAACTGGGCACTTCGAGCTGCAACAGTACATGGTGAAACTGATCCAATCCATAGGGAAATTCGTAGGTTTGCCAAGTGAATATCTACAGATGCACATATAATGTTTTTTTGGAGATTACGGATACATATAACTATCCGAACGTCGCCAAATACTATGTCAGACCGAACTTGTTTCCCTTTTCTCTGTTGGGGGAAGCAAAGGAGTGGTTGAACAAAGAGCCAGAAAACTCAATTCGAACATGGGATGATCTAGCACCGAAATTCCTTATCCAATTCTTTCCCACAAAGACAACAAAGTCACTAAGAAGCCAAATTCTGGGGTTTCAACAAAAATATGGTGAGACTCTACGTCAAGCCTAGGAGAGATATAAAATCTACTCAAAGTTTGCCCACATCACTGTCAGACTGATAAAGTCCTGGGTCATACTTTTGTTGATGTGTTAGACGAAGCATCCAAGATGAATCTTGATTCGGCCTGTGGAGGTAGTTGCATGGCTAGACCGTATACTGAAATCCAGCTCATGCTGAACAATTTCATGGCTAACGATAATAATTGGCAAGGAGATGGGGAACCACAAAGAGCACTTAAATAGAAGGCATCATGTGTTAATGAGCTTGATGATTTCTCAGCCATGAGAGCTGATAGAGCAAAGTTAGCCAACCAGTAAATCAGATGACAATGCAACAAGCGCAGCATGTGCAACAAATGTCTAGATGTTGTGAAATTTGTGGAGAAAGTCACATGAGTGACCAATGTTCGGTGAATCCAAAATCTATTTATTATGTGGGCCAACAGAATAGAGGTCCAACAAATCAAAATGTGCAATATGGGAACACTTATAATCCTAACTGGATGAATCACCCGAACTTCTCATGGGGTGGAAATCAGGCTACTCAAAATCAATACAGACCCCAAGGGAACTACAATCAACCCCAAAAGCCACCACAACAGGTAGAAGAAAGCACCAATGATATGTTGAAAAAGCTGTTAATTGATAACCAGCAGTTGAGGACTGAAATTAGAAATTTAGAAAGGCAGATTAGGCAGTTAGCTACACAAAAAAAATACTCGACCTACTGGAACACTCCCAAGTGATAATGAGAAAAGTCCCATTAGATAGGTACAAGCAATTAATCTAAGAAGTGGGAAAGCATTGGAGGAGTTTCCTCACAAAAAGTATGTGCCTAAAGAAGTTTTTGAAAGATTGGTACCTCAACCAGAGGTAGAAGCTGAAAAGAAAGATGTTGAACACAGGCAAGAGATAGAGGTAAGGCCACCACCGCCTTTTCCTCAAAGGTTGCAAAAGTCGAAAGATGAGTCCAAGTATAAAAAGTTCTTAGATATCTTGAGCCAGGTGCGGGTGAATCTACCTTTGATAGAAGTGCTGCAAGAAGTTCCTAAATATGCCAAGTACTTGAGAGACATCGTGGCCAATAAAAGAAGGTTGACAGAGTTTGAAACAGTTGTACTTACTGAGGAGTGCAATACTAGAGTACAGAGTAAGCTCCCACCTAAGTTGAAGGATCCAGGTTATTTCACAATTCCCTTGGCGATAGGAAAACACGAGGTTAGTAGAGCCTGGGAGTGAGCATTAATATGATGCCTCTATCTGTTTTCAAGTAGCTCGAATTGGGAGCACTTAAGGCCTACCACTATAACTCTACAACTAGCGAATCGGTCATTAGCAGTGCCCAAAGGGATAATTGAAGATGTGCTGGTTCGAGTGGGGAAGTTCATCTTTCCCGTTGATTTCATTATTCTCGATTGCATGGCCGATGAGGAAGTTCCAATTATTTAGGGGTGGCCATTCTTGGCCACTGGAGGAGCACTAATTGATGTAAGGAAGTCAAGCTAAATATGAGAGTGCATGATGAAGAAGTTACATTTAATATGTGCAAGGCGCTCAACCTTCCCAAGCATTATGAGAACTTGTGCATGATTTCGGTGATTGAACCAAAGGCAAGAGATCCCGAGATTGATGTGAGTGTTGATGCCATCACAAAGAGAAGTAAGCCTAAAAAGCTGCAGTTGGTTGAAAATGTAAAATTATATAAGGGAAAGATAAAGAAGTGGTGTGACAATAACCTTATGCATTGTGAGTTTGAGCCGGGTCAATTTGTGCTTGTGTGTAAGTGGAGATTGAAGCTCTTCCTTAGAAAGCTCCAGCCTCGATGGTGTGGTCCATTTGAGGTCATTTGTGCTACAAGACATGGCGATGTAGCCCTTTTTGTTAGCATTTCTCCTACTTTCTTTAACAAGACTGATTCGATCTCATATGGAGCCAAATCGTTTTCCTTTACAACTGTAGTGTAAGTTGTAATGTGTTTCTGTGGATCTAATATTCCATCATATTTTGGAACATCCGACATCTTGAATTTCTTTGGAATCAACTTCGGAGCCGCACTAGGTTTAAACAGAAACTATACATACTTCGTTGAGTCCGAACCTTTTAAGATTGGAGGTGCCCCATGATTTTATCCATTCGGACGTGAAACTTTTTTGCATTCTGATCCATTCGAGCATTTATTTATCTCATCCACCTCAAGAACTCGGTATTGAAAGGATCATCTACGTTGTTTTCATTTCAGATCTTCCTGCACTGCCTGCTTGGTTGTTGTTCGATCTAAACTCCTCCCTCAAGGCGATGTTACCGATTCTTGGAGCCGTTTGATTTATAGGCAAGTTAGGAGGGGCTCGAACTCTCCCATTGGGGTTATTTGAAGCCACCGATAATGTTTCTGGAAGTTAGTCATGTTAGCTTCAAGGTTTCACACATTGATTTTTATGATAACAAACCAACATAATTATTAATCAAAGAATATTTAATTGTGGTAATCTTATTATTGCACATGCCTATTCAAGAAAGAAGATGCTGGTTTATTCAACAAAGAAGATCCTGGTAAAGATCCAAACAAATACGGGAAAGAGAATATCATCTGATGAATTTATCAAGGAAGATTATTTTTAGAGATTTAATCTCCAAGCGTCATGGAAGGAATAATATTTGAAAGTCGTATTTCAAATATTGAATGATTTACTACAATATCAGAAGAAGACTCTACGAAAATTATGGAAGGAAAGTTCTTATATATCTTGAAAGGAAGGTTGCTAAAATCCTGGAGAAGATCTATTATTTTGTGCAAGGAAGATACTATATGGAAAACATACTACAAGGCCAAGGACGAATATATTCTCTATGGAAAGAAAATACATTATGAATATATAAGTACAATATATATTATGGAAAGCGATTATTTTCCAAGATCAAGAAAGAAATATTTTCAATATAAGAAGAATATATTTTCTATGGAATGAAAATATAATATGGATGTAGTACAATCTATATTATGGAAGGAAATTATTTTTGATCAAGATCAAGAAAGGAATATTTTCAATATAATAGGAGTTCAAAGATATATTGAGATCTTCATATTGAAGACAATATTCAAGACCCAAAGTCAAAGGAAGAGGATCTTGAAATTCTCTTGGGTTATTTACATAAGAGATCATACTTGTATAGCCGGAAGAAGAGTTCACAAGTGTTGGGTTTTACTATAATTTCAAGGCAAGACTATTAAAAAATATTGCCAAGTCACTACAAGCTTTTGATATAAAAATAAACTATATTTTCAAGATCTATGTAAATAAGGGAAGTTGTAAATCAATCTTGGAAGGAAAGAAGGAGACAAAGCGAGATTTTATTTCCACAAGTCAAGAGGCAGGCATCGAGCTGAAATTCAAAAGTGTTCACAGACAAGGATAGAAGAAGGAAAATAATGAAGTTGTACAAGATTGACCATAAAGGAAAGGAAGAGGATCAAAGCTTGGAAAGGAAATTTATAGTTATGAAGAAAAGAAGAAGCAATATGGATTGAATAAAAAGATTGCCTGGGATTTACTACACAAGGAAAGAATATTTATTTGTGGGAAAGAATCAAGATTAGGAAGAATTTGTTAAAGGAGCACAAAGAAGATTTCCTTAAGAAGGAAAGCCATCATATATCACATTGACCATGATATAAGGATCATATATTCTGAATTAATGAGAAAAATCAGCAACGGTCATATTGGAGGCAACAATATAAGTTGAAGAGCAACCGAGAAGAAGATCCACGCAGCCTTCTATACAATTATCTACCCAACTACAAGTTCTTTATTCTACTCTTAACAAGTATTGTAATTTACTTTTAGTAGATTTACTGTGTACACAAAAGAGTGAAGAGAGACAGAAAAATATTGGAGAGGCAGTGTGTCCTTAGAGGTTGTGTCATTATTCGTTTCTTTGGTAAGCGAGTAAAAACCAAATTGTCGTTGTTGGTGAGCAAGTAAAAACCAACCTTTTGCGTTATTGGTGAGCGATTTAAAACCAAACCTTGTTCGTTATTGGTAAGCGAGTAAAAACCAACCTTGTAAATGGCTGTGGTGAACGTTGAAAATCACACAAGCTGTACTCAACTCATATTACAAAGAGCTAAAGAGATAACCTCCTTGCAACCCAAGGGGACTGGAGTAGGATACCACATTGGTTCCAAACCAGTATAAAATTTCTGATGTCATTTACCTTACTGATTTCATATTTTATTATAAGCAATTACTGTTTATTGAGATAAGTATTTGATTGAATCAAAGTACTAACAGTATTATATATGCTGTCTCCGTATTAGTCGACTAGGTATGAGGAGTATACTCGACTAGAAATTTAAAAAGGCTATAATTCACCCCCGCCCCTCTTGTACTTTCAAGTCATTATCCGGTCTTGTCTTGAGAGATGATTCATAATCTTCTTTTGTTGTGCTCTTAAGACTCTTGCAGTATCAGCCACGAGCTCATCATCCAAATCATCAGGGGTAAGACTCATCGCACGTCAAGTATTTCTTTCCACCCGGTTTGGAGTTGATTCATTCCCATCAATATGAGTTTCACTGGTCGAATCGTCCTGTGAGTTTCATTATGAAAATTGTCCACATACTCATTGTTGTTGTTTGTTCCAACATTGAGCAAGTTGTTGACATCATTGGGTGCCATAGCCATTTTATGCTTGCAACAGAAAAACTTCAAAGTACTTTAGTAAAAGATGAGCATATCAAAATAACACCACAATTGTCTATGCCCCACGGTGAGCACCAAGCTATTTACCCTAAAAAAGTATAATTAAATTTGTAAATGTGGTGTATAGACATGTAGATTAAATAGATCTGATTAATAAGATAATTAATGATAAAGAAAATAAAATAAATATAATTAAAGAAAGAAAAAGATTGGGCTCCAGATTGATCCCACTGGAACCAAGGGTAATTGACAAATCTAGTAAACAATCGTATAAAGCTTTTAAAGAATGAGAGAAAGAATACTAGCCTTTATAATACAAGTATTTCGTGTCTTTCAATGACAACAAATGTTTCTATTTATAGTTAAATTTGAGGAGACAAGATCCTCAAATCATGCTCTTCTTAAAGACAAATAAAAAATCCTCTTGATAGTTGTATAATGTTTGGGAATAAATGCTATGATTTTCTGTAACGGCTGCTCTTTTAATTCTGCCTTTCCAAGCATGTACCTTACTTTCAAATTCTCTTCCCCGACCTTGATGCCTTCGGAACTTGCACAATACCGGTCACATGTCTATATACGTTATCAACCATCTGCTGACTCATCTCCAACATGACATCACCGCCATGTGTCTATTCGAGAAACGTACACCTGTACCCTATAAATTTTACCCAATACAGTAGCTTTTCTCCTGAACATGTTAGCCCAAAGAAACTAGGCACTCGATCTGTTTACTACTTTGTCACGACCCGAAATTTCTACTGTCAGGACTGTGATGGCGCCTAATATTTCAATTGCTAGGCAAGCCAACGTTAGAATAATTTATCCTTTTTAACAATTTAAAATTTATTAATGAATAGGAACCTGCAATAATCCAAAATTTATAAATACGGAAGCTAAAATTGTAAACATCTGCTACAAATCCCTGAACCTGCTGTCACGAGTACACAAACTACTAGAATAGTACATACAAAGGTTTGAAATAACAGTAAGCTGTCTGAAAGGGGGATAAACAACTAAATAAAAATAGGAAGGGGACTCCAGGAGCTGCGGGCACTGAGCAGCTATACCTCAAGTGTCTGTAGGCTGTCCGATTCGAGCTCTCTAGTAGCTGTCGCTGGGACCGACTCCAAAATCTACACAGAAGTGCAGAGTGCAGTATCAGTACAACCGACCCCATGTACTGGTAAGTGCCGAGCCTAACCTCGACGAAGTAGTGACGAGGCTAAGGCGGGGCACCTGCACTACAACCTGAACACAGTATATAATAATGACAGAAAATGGGAATACTGAATAGAATTAAACAGCCAACTGAAAATAATAACCACAGCCTCAAGAATAAACCAGTGCCGTCCAGAATTACCAATCTTTAATAATTCAGATACAAATACCGAAAAAACCAACACAGCTCAAGAAATGGAAATATATAGGTTGTTGCGGCGCGCAACCCGATCCCACCAGACAACACAAAATCCTCCCTTATTTCACCGTAACGATATCAACAACAGTAAATAATATATATATATACATATATATATATATATATATATATATATATATATATATATATATATATATATATATATATATATATATATATATATATGTGGAGCGTGACCCGATCCCACCATATGTCAATATCAGTATCATAATGCACCCTTATTTCACCATGTCAATCCACCCTTATTCCACCTGTTGCGGCGTGCAACCCGATCCCACTGTATAGTACAAATTTACCCTTATTCCACCACATCAATTCACCCTTATTACACCTACTGCGGCGTGCATCCCGATCCCACCATATCAATACCATGTACTCAATGCGCAGTCAAATCAACAGTTCAGACCACAATAACCTTTACGATCAACAAATACCAAACTGAACCAAATGGAAACCTCGTACAATATAGAAAATCTACACGAGTAGTACTACACAGCGGGACCAATCTAGTAATTGACAATTAGAAGGTACAAGTAAGTCAATTTAAGCATATAGCTGGGAATCATGAAACTATGGAATAACTAACGTTGTGAACAGGAGAAGATGTTGAATAACAAGTAGTAAGTAAGCATGGAAAGCATTTAGAGCATATAACAGTTAAGACGGGAAAGGAAATAATTAAGGAAAAGCGGTAAATTAGGAAAAACAGATAATTCAGCGGCGTATAAGCACTCATCACCTTGCATATACGCCGCTCACATGGGAATCACATAGCATATAGTCCGAGGGTTCCTACTTCCCTCAAGTCAAGGTTAGACACAACACTTACCTTGCTCCAAAGACCATTCAAAGCTCAACCACAGCTTTGCCTTTCAAACAAGCCTCTGAACCAACAATATCTAGCAAATTACCAACCAAACGATTCAAAATAAGCCTTAGGAATCACCCACGATTGCAAAATATTCAATTTAGGTCATTATTGAAAAAGTTAACAAAAGTCAACACCCGGGCCCACTTGGTCCAAACCCGAGATTCGGATCAAAATCTATTTATCCATTCACCTCCGAGCCCGATTATGTAATTAGTTTTGGAATCTGACCCCAAATTGAGGTCTAAATCCCCAATTTTAAAAAAAATCCCAATTCTTCCTAAATCCCTAATTATCTACCACGAAAGAACAAAGATTAGGGCTGGGAATTTAATGGGTGATATTATAAATGGAAGAAAATAAGTTAAAGAGTACAAACATGTGAATTGGTGTTGAGTTTTCCCTTCAAAATTGCACCTAGGCCGAGCTCTAATGGAGAGTTTATGTAAAATGGGCAAAATCCCGTTTTTGAAATGTTTTAAGGTCTGGGCGCCAGGCCTTCTTCGCGTTCGCGAAGGGCCTGCCGCGTTCGCGATGTGCAGCAGCCTAAATGGCTTTTGCGTTCGCGAAGGCTGCTCCCCCTGGCCTTCGCATTCGCGAGCCAGTGCTCGCGTTCGCGTAGGAGAACGAGTGTCCCCTCCCCCAGGTACCTCAAGCTTCGCGTTCGCGAGAAGCTGGCCACGTTCGCAAAGGGTAACCCCCCCCCCCCATTGCTTCCTTTTCGCATAGAAGAAAATCACCCTACCCCGTTTTACCCTTTGCGTTCGCGAGAGTACCTTCGTGAACGCGAAGAAGAAAATACGAGATAACAGCTGAAGCCAAAAAATCAGATTTTTCTAAGTTCAAAACACCCGTAGCCTATCTGAAACTCGCCCGAGCCCTTGAGGCTCCAAACCATTTATGCACACAAGTCCAAAAACCTCAAACGAACTCGCTCGTACGATCAAAATACCAAAATAACGCCTAGAACCACGAATCAGACACCAAATCAAAGGAAATTTTCAAGAAAGCTTTAAAACTTCTATTTTCACAACCGAACATCCGAATCACGTCAAATCAACTTTGTTTCTCACCAAATTTGACAGACAAGTCATAAATATAATAACAGACGTGTACCGGGCTCCGGAACCAAAATACGGACACGGTATCAACAAGACCAAACATCAGTCAATTCTTAAAATCCATTAAACTTTCAGACTTTCAATTTTTAACAAAAATTCATAACTCGAGCTAGGGACCTCCGAATTCGATTCCGAACATATGCCTATGTCCCATATTTCGATACGGACCCACCGGGACCGTCAAAATATGGATCTAGGTCCGTTTTCTCAAAACACTAACCAAAGTCAACTCAAATGGTTTTCAAAACAAAATTTCATATTTTTAATAGTTTTTAACATAAAAGCTTTCCAGAAACACGTCTGGACTGTGCACGCAAATCGAGGAGGGTAAAAATGAGATTTTTATGGCTTCAAAGCATAGAATTGGGTTCTAAAACATGACATGACCTATCGGGTCATCACATTCTCCACCTCTAAAATAATCGTTCGTCCTCGAACGAACATAGAAAAGTACCTGGGCTAGTGAAAAGGTGGGGATATCTACTCCGCATGTCCGACTCAGACTCCTAAGTAGCTTCCTCGACGGGCTGACCTCTCCACTGCACTCGAACTGAAGGATAACTCTTCGATCTCAACTGATGAACATGTTGGGCTAGAATAGCCACCGGCTCCTCCTCATAGGTCAAATCCTTGTCCAACTTGACAGAGCTGAAATCTAACACGTGGGACGGATCGCCGTGATACTTTTGGAGCATGGACACATGGAATACCGGATGAACTGATGATAAATTAGGTGGCAATGAAAGCTTGTAAGCCACCTCACCCACTCTCTGAAGAATCTCAAAAGGTCCAATGTATCTAGGGCTCAACTTTCCCTTCTTTCCAAACTTCATCACACCCTTCATGGGTGATATCCGGAGAAACACCCGCTCTCTGACTATGAATGCAACATCACGAACTCTACGGTCGGCATAAATCTTCTGCCTGGACTGAGCTGTGCGAAGTCTATCCTGAATAATCTTGACCTTATCCATGGCATCCTGCACCAAATCTGTACCCAATAAACGAGCCTCCCCCGGCTCAAACCATCCAACCAGTGATCGATACCGTCTACCATGTAATGCCTCATATGAAGCCATATGGATGCTCGACTGGTAGCTGTTGTTGTAGGCAAACTCCGAAAGCGGCAAGAACTGATCCCACGAACCTTCGAAGTCTATAACACAAGAACGGACCATATCCTCCAATACCTGAATAGTGCGTTCAGACGGTCCGTCCGTCTGAGGATGAAATGATATGCTCAACTCAACCTGCGTGCCCAACTCACATTGTACAGTCCTCCAGAAGTGCAAGGTGAACTGCGTACCTCGATCAGAAATGATAGACACGGGCATACTGTGAAGACAAACGATCTCGTTGATGTAAATCTCTACCAACCTCTCTGAAGAATAGGTAACTGCCACAGAAATCAAATGCGATGACTTGGTCAGCCTATCCACAATGACCCAAACTACATCGAACTTCCTCTGAGTTCGTGGGAGTCCAACAACGAAATCCATAGTGATACACTCCCACTTCCACTCAGGAATCTCTATCTTCTGAAGCAAACCATCGGGTCTCTGATGCTCGTACTTTACTTGCTGACAATTTAGACACCGATCTACATATGCAACTATATCCTTCTTCATCCTCCTCTACCAATAATGCAGCCTCAAGTCCTGATATATCTTGGCGGCGCCCGGATGAATATAATATCGGGATCTGTGGGCCTTCTCTATAATCAACTCATGAATTCCATCCACATTAGGTACACAAACACGACCCTGCATCCTCAAAACTCTGTCATCTCCAACCGTAACCTGCTTGGCATCACTATGCTGCACCGTGTCCTTAAGGACCAACAAATAAGGGTTGTCATACTGCCGATCTCTGATGTGGTCAAACAAAGAAGACCGAGCGACTGTACAAGCTAGAACACGACTAGGATCAAAATATCCAACCTCATAAACTGGTTGGCTAAAGTCTGAACATCTGATGCAAGCGGCCTCTCACCGACTAGAATGAACGCAAGGCTGCCCATACTCGCTGCCTTTCTACTCAAGGCGTCGGCCACTACATTGGCCTTCCCGGGGTGGTACAAAATAGTGATATCATAGTCTTTGAATAGCTTCAACCACCTCCTCTTCCTCAAATTGAGATCCTTTTGCTTGAACAAATACTGAAGGCTCCAATGATCCGTGAAAACCTCACACGACACACTGTAAAGATAATGCCTCCAAATCTTCAGTGCGTGAACAATGGCTACCAACTCTAGGTCATGAACAAGGTAATTCTTCTCGGGAACCTTCAGCTATTGCGAAGCATGTGCAATTACCTTGCCATTCTTCATCAATACCACACCAATTACAACACGAGATGCATCACAATATACCGTATAAGATCCTGAATCTGTGGGCAACACCAACACTGGCGCCGTAGTCAAAGCAGTCTTGAGCTTCTAAAAGCTCGCCTCCCACTCGTCTGACCACCTGAATGGGGCACCCTTCTGGGTCAACTTGGTCAATGGGGGTGCTATAGATGAAAACCCCTCCATAAACCGACGGTAATAACCCGCCAATACCAAGAAACACCGGATCTTAGTGGCTGATGTAGGTCTAAGCCAGTTCTAAACTACCTTAATCTTCTTAGGGTCTACCTGAATGCCCTCTACTGATACAATGTGCCCCAAGAAAGTGACTGAATCTAACCAGAACTCGCACTTTGAAAACTTAGCATATAACCGGTTGTCTCTCAGAGTCTGAAGAATGGTCCGAAGATGCTGCTCGTGCTCCTCTCGACTGCGGGAGTAGATCAAGATATCATCAATAAACACAATCACAAAGGAATCCAGATAAGGCTCGAATACCCGGTTCATCAAATCCATAAATATTGCTGAGGCATTTGTCAACCCAAATGACATCACTAGAAACTCACAATGCCCATACCGAGTCTGAAAGGCTATTTTAGGGACATCGGATGCCCAAATCCTCAACTGATGGTAGCCAGACCTCAAATCAATCTTTGAAAATACCTTGGCACCCTAAAATCGATCAAATAAGTCATCAATCCTTGGCAATGGATACTTGTTCTTGATGGTGACTTTGTTCAACTACCGATAATCTATGCACATCCTCATCGATCCATCCTTCTTCATCACGAACAGCACAGGCGCACCCCAGGGCGAGACACTAGGTCTAATGAAGCCCTTATCAAGCAAATCTTGCAATTGCTCCTTTAATTCTTTCAACTTTGGTGGGGCCATACGTTATGGCGGAATAGAAATAGGCTGAGTGCCCGGGGCCAAATCAATGCAGAAGTTAATATCTCTGTCGGGTGGCATCCCCGGCAAATCTGCAGGAAACACCTCTGGAAACTCACGAACAACTGGTACTGAATCCATGGAAGGAACCTCCGCACTAGAATCATGGACATAAGCCAAATAAGCTAGACACCCCTTCTCGACCATATGTCGAGCCTCTACATAAGAGATAACCCTGCTGGTAGAATGGCCAGGAATCCCTCTCCACTCTAATCGAGGCAACCCCGGCAAGGCTAAGGTCATCGTCTTGGTGTGACAATCCAATATAGCATGATAAGGTGACAGCCAATCCATACCTAAAATGATATCAAAATAAACCATATCGAGAAGTAGAATATCTACACTAGTCTCAAGACTCCCAATGGTAACCACACATGAACGATAAACACGATCTACCGCAATAGCATATCCCACAGGTGTGGACACATACACAGGAGCACTCAAAGAATCACGAGGCATAACCAAATATGAAGCACAATAGGACGACACATATGAATAAGTAGAACCCGGGTCAAATAAAACTGAAGCATCTCTACTACAAACTTAAACAATACCAGTGATAACAGTGTCAGATGACTCAGCCTCAAGCCTGGCTGGAAAAGCATAACATCGGGGCTGAGCCCCACCACTCTGAACCACGTCCCTGGGACAGCCTCTAGTTGGCTGGCCTCCACCTCTAACAGCCTGACCTCCACCTCTAACAGTCTGTCCTCTACCTATGGCTGCTTGACCCCTGCCTCTGGCTAGCTGAACGGGCGGTGCAACAACTGGTGTCGGGACCATGGCACGAGAACCCTGATGTTGTGGCGTGACACCCAATAATCTCGGGCAGGTCCTCCTGATATGCCATACCCACCACACTCGAAACATCCATCGTGGTGTTATGGCTACAAAAACTGAGACTGATCCGAACGGGCCGGATAACCACTGTAATAACTCTGAATAGGAGGTGCACTGATAGAAGCTGGTGGTGCACTATAGGCTGGCTATCCGGAATAAGGCACATATGGACCACGACTCCCTGAAGCATTGTGGGATGCCTGAAGTTCTGAATGAAACGGCCTAGGAGGATGGCCTCTACTAAAAGTACCCCTGCCTCCAGATGAGGCACCGCTGAACCCACCGGAATGACGAGGTCTCTTGTCAGACCCCTGACCTTCCTGTGCAAAAACTATCTTGACTCGCCTAGCGACATTAACAGTCGCCTGAAAAGAAATCTCACTCCCAGTCTCCTTAGCCATCTGCAACCTGATAGGCTGAGCAAGTCTGTCAATAAACCTCCTCACCCTCTCTCTCTCTCGGTAGAAAGCAGAAGAAGAGCATGACGGGCCAAATCCACAAAATGGGTCTCATACTGGGTAACAGTCATACTGCCCTGTTGGAGATGCTCGAACTGACGACGATGCTCCTCTCTCAATGTGATAGGGAAAAACTTATCTAGGAAGAGCTGAGAGAACTGGTCCCAAGTAAGAGTAGGCGATCCAGCTGGTCTGGCCAACAAATAATCTCTCCCACATTTCTTGGCGGAACCAGTCATCTGAAATGAAGCAAAATTGACCCCATTGGTCTCCACTATACCCATATTCCGTAGCACCTCATAACAGCTGTCAAGATACTCCTGGGGATCCTCTGAAGAAGCACCACTGAAGTGAACTGGAAAGAGATTGGTAAACCTGTCCAATCTCCATAAAGCCTCAGAAGACATAGCTGACCCATCGTCGGCTTATGCCGCAATGCGCGGCTGAACTACCCCAGCTGGCTGGGCTGCTGGAGTCTGAAACTGGGGAGCCATATGCTCCGGAGTGTGAGTAACTAGAGTCTATGCTCCTCCCCCAGCCTGAGAGATGGCTGGTGCAACAGGAAATGTACCGGCCTGCGCCACACTCTCCATAAGTCCCACAAAACAGGCCAAAGAATCCTGAAGCACCGGGGTGGTGATGAACCCCTTCAGGACCTGAGCTGGTCCGACAGGCACAACCTGGCCTGGAACCTCCTCATCAAACTCTACCTGAGGCTCCACCACTGGTGCTGCTGCTCGAGCTCTGGACTGAGCTCTACCCCTGCCTCGGCCTCTGGCACGACCTTGGCCTTGACCTCTGCCCCTCGTAGGAGCTTCCACTGGGGCTCTTGCTGCTGCTCAGCTGAAGATGCGATACGCGTTCTTGCCATTTGCGAGAGAACAGAATAGAAGGGTCCAATCATCAATATTAGAATAAAATCGCACAAAAGAGAAGAATAGAAGCAAAATTGTTCCTAACTCCAAAGCCTCCGGAAGATAAGTACAGACGTCTCCGTACCGATCCTCCAGACTCTACTAAGTTTTCTCATGACTCGTGACACCTATGTAACCTAGTGCTCTGATGCCAACTTATCACGACCCGGAATTCCCACCGTCGGGACTGTGATGGCGCCTAACATTTCACTTGCTAGGAAAGCCAACGTTAGAATAATTTATCCTTTTTAACAATTTAAAATTTATTAATGAATAGGAACTGATTCAACTGCAATAATCCAAAATTTATAAATAAGGAAGCTAAAACTGTAAACATCTACTACAAATCCCTGAACCTGGTGTCACGAGTGCATAAGCTACTAGAATATTACATACAAGGGTTTGAAATAACAATAAGCTGTCTAAAAAGGGGATAAACAGCTAAATAAAAATAGGAAGGGGACTCTAGGAGCTGCGGGCGCTGAGCAGCTATACCTCAAGTCTCTATAGGGTGTCCGATTAGAGCTCTCTAGTAGCCACCAATGGGTCCGACTCCAGTACAATCAACCCCATGTATTGGTAAGAGCCGAGCCTAACCTTGACGAAGTAGTGACGAGGCTAAGGCGGGTCACCTACACTACAACCTAAACGCAGTATTTAATAATGACAAAAAATGGGAATACTAAACAGAATTAAACAGCCAATTAAAAATAATAATCACAGCCTCAAGAATAAACCAGTGTTGTCTAGAATTACCAATCTTTAATAATTCAGATACAAATACCGGAAAAACCAACACAGCTCAAGAAATGGAAACATATAGGTTGTTGCGGCGCGCAACCCGATCCCACCAGACAACACAAAATCCTCCCTTATTTCACTGTAATAATATCAACAACAGTAAATAATATATATATGTTGCGGTGCGCAATCCGATCCCATCATATGTCAATATCAGTATCATAATTCACCCTTATTTCACCATTGTAACACCTCGGAAAATTTTGAAGAACTTAAGTGTAAAGCCCGGTAAAATTTGCAAAGAAAATAATGTTTCATGGTGCCGGACTAGGTTTACGTGTTTGAGGATTGTAGAAATTCGCGGCTCGGACCTTTTGGGTTGAACAATGCATGGGAAAGTAAAAGAAAATTTTTGGCAGAAAAGTATATTTCTGCGGTCCATTATGCGACCGTAGAATCACTCTGTGGACCGTATAATGGCCGCAAAGTGAGGCAGTTAATTGGGTCAGTTGGAAGCAATTATGCGATCAACTATGCGACCGCATAACTGTTACGCGGTGTACTATGCGACCGCAGAACAGTTATATAGACTGCATAGTGACCGCAGACTCAGGCAGATTGTTGGTCATTTTGGACACCAATTATGCGACCGATATGCGGTCCGCATAACCATTATGCGGTCGCATATGCGACCGCAAAACCTGTTCTAGAGCTTCATTTTTGGGTTTTTAAAACTCGACCCTATATTGTTAAATACACTCTTTGGGTCATTTTTGAGGTATAATCTGATATTTTAGAGTGAGAGAGAGAGCACTAGAGTGAGAAGATGTTCCTCAATAATTGATTCTTCAATTATTTCTCAGGTTTTGGAAGCTTAAGGAGGGAAACTCACTAGGTCTTCATCCTAGAAGTAAGATTCTAAACCCTAATCCTCAATTTTGAATTTTGTCTAGAAATGGGTAATAAACAAGATAATTTCTGGGAAAGAAGGTTGTTTATTTTACATGTATGTGTTATCAAAGGGTGTAGAAAGATTGTTGAGCTAAAAATGGTAAAGATTGGGTTGTGGGATGATGGAATCCTCCATAAAAGGACCTTGAACCTTAATCCACACTTAGTGTTTGATAATATGCTCAAATGAGCTGAGACCATGAATATCTTCCTAATTATGATTTAATTTTGTTATGTCTCAAATAGATTGGGATTGCTAGAATTTCCAAAATGTTGTAGTAATTTAAGGAAAGCTCAATTGAGGTATGTTGGCTAAACTTTTTCTCTTGGAATCGAATTCCATAATGTTCCCATGAGTTTCAAAGTATGGGTTGCGTATTAAAATGTTGTGGCTTTGATTCGTATTTCAAATGAAAGCTAGTATGCCAAATTGTGAGAGAAAATTTCAATATTCTTAAGACTCTTAATTGCTCATATGTATACCTAAAGTCTTGACTGGGAATGTATTATTGTTGATAACCTATAAAGATGGTTGGAAGTGAAATCAGCAAATTGGGAATATAAAGTGTGGCCAACATGCCAATAGTGAAAGTTATACTTGTGACCAATGGTGCCAATGAATGACCAATTGGGTCTACTCCTTCTAGTCAACCAGGGGAGTCTGCTAGTTCCAGAGTGAACAAGTTTCTTCAGTTAGATCCTCCAGTGTTTACGGGTACTAATCCTGAGGATGATCCCCAGAATTTCATTGATGAGATGCACAAGACTCTCAGAGTTATGCGTGCTACTAAAACAGAGGTAGTGGAATTGGCCTCCTACCGCTTGAAAGAGGTGGCGTATTCTTAGTTTGAACTATGGGAGGAGTCCCGTGAAGAAGGGAGCCCTCCGGCAAGGTGGAGTGAGTTTACTGATGCTTTCATTGACCACTTCTTGCCTGCTGAAACTAAGGCGGACCGTGCCGCTGAGTTTGAGAGCCTGAGGCAAGGTAGCCTGAGTGTATGGGAGTACCATATGAAATTCATGCACCTGTCCAAGTATGCTATTTACATGTTGCCCACTATGGAAGCTAGAGTGCGTCGGTTTGTGCAAGGACTTAGTCCCTTGGTAACTAATGAGGCCGCTACGACTGCCTTGAATTCTGATATGAATTATGGAAAAATGGTGGCGTTTGCTCAAGATACAGAGGATCAAAAGTTAAAAATAAAGAGATAGCTAGATAATAACAAAAAGACTCGATCCACGGGCAATCTTAGTGGCTCATACAGTGGGGGGTAATGGTGGAAAGGCATTACATAGGAGAGTGTCATCCAGACCCGCTCAGTCAATTGCACAGTCTTCTGCTAGAGCACTACCATCAGGGCCTGATCAGTAGCGGTGGGGCCATAGTAAGCAAGGCAACCATGGGTCTAATCAGCAGGTCCAGTCAAATGGGGATTCTCAGCTACAGCAAAGGCCCCCATGTCCCAAGTGTGGGAGGCGTCATTTAGGGGTGTGCCGACGTGGCACGGATGAATGTTTCGGGTGCGGAGTCAAGAGCTACCGGCTAAGGCACTGCCCCAACAGTCAAGGGATAGCAAGTAAGTCCCTCAACCCCAATATTAGGATATCCTATGTCACGCCCCAAACTCGGGGAGCGCGACCGGCGCTCAACCGAGTGAACCTGACTGAGTAAGCCTATTAAATTTCATTCTACCCAAATTAATTCGTGAATAAAGAGGAGATGTACTCTGTTAATCATACGAGTTTATAAATTTAATGAAAAACATATTGCCAAATACCAACATTTTCTAATCCAATCCCCAATATCAAATACAAACCTATCTACGGAGCCTCTAAGTACAATTGAAGAGTAATATAGAAATGCCAGCAACAAGGCCCCAGCTATACCTCAACCACAAAGTACATGAGAAACAAAAGATACATGACCCCGAAATGAAGTGGGGCTCACCAAATCAGCTGAAAGGAGTGTACTGCTATTACTGATCAATGCCACCTGTTGTAGAACCACCTGCATCCATTAAAGATGCAGCACCCCCGGCAAAAGGGACGTTAGTACTGTCGAATAGCACTAGTATGTATAGCTAGAAATCCTCTTTCAAAATAGAATGCCCATATGATCTATACGTGGAACACATAATATAATGTAATTGAAACAACCTGTACAAACAAGGACAACAAAAGGGGCACCTATTGTCTGCATTAATAATGTGTCTCATTAGACCATCCTTAGTGTTCACATATCATATTATACACTTATGCGTTTCATAGACCATCCATAGTGTTTATTCATACGGTACATCTATACCTCTTATACATAATGCACCTATGCGTTTCATAGACCGTCCACAGGATTTCATATCACAATGGATTTCATAACACAATGTACCTATACATTCATAGACCGTCTACAAGATTTCATATCACAATGTACCTATGCGTTCATAGACCGTCCACAGAATTTCATAAAACAATGTACCTATACGTTCATAGACTGTCTACAGGATTTCATATCACAATGTACCTATGCGTTCATAGACCGTCCATAGGTTTTCATAACATAATGTACCTATGCATTTCATAGAGCGTCCACAAGATTTCATAACATAATGTACTTAATAGCTTATGCGTTTTATAGACCGTCCACAAGATTTCATAACACAATATACCTATGCGTTTCATAGGCCGTCCATAGGGTTTCATAACATAATATACCTATGCGTATCATAGACCAACCATAGGGTTTCATAACACGCATAGACCGTCCATAGGGTTTCATAACACATTGGAAACAAAAGTACAAATGCGTACATCTCATAACCTTTCACACCACATATCACCTAATCCGTACTTTCAACCACTTACAACATTATTATTTCATTGGCTCTCTTGGCCATACATATGATTCTTTATTCATGGCACAATGGATGTATTTCATATTCCACACTTTCATTTCTTCCCTTTCATAGATCATCATCATAATTATCAACAAGCAGAATATTCCGAAAATCATAATTATAAATTCATTAGTAATGAAGGCTTTAAACACAATCGATTTCTTTTCAATAAATGGAGTAAAATGATTGGCAATCGAAGTACAAGTTAAAATCATACACAATTTCTACTAACGAATATGTAAGAACGCAAAACACATTGAAAATTACTTACAAAGCATAGCATTAGCTAAAACAGCCACATATGGGCATACGCTTTGGAGAAGAAAGTGAAAGTAAAATTTGAATCAATGAAGAGAGGGCCTATTTATGGGATTTACAGCGACGGTTGAAAAGCCCTAGTGGCCGACCACTAACTGACGCTCATTAATGACTTGGGGAACCGTACTGACGGGACGTTTTCGGTCAGACCTCACAGTCACTCGTGCCACTCGGGCATACCTCACAATCACTCTTGCCACTCGGGCATACCTCACAATCACTCTTGCCTCCCAGTCACTCAGCACTCGGCACTCGGCACTCGCACTCAGTAGGTACCTGCGCTCACTGGGGGTGTGTACAGACTTCGGAGGGGCTCCTTCAGCCCAAGCGCCATAATCTGCACGGACAACTCACGTGCGATAATAATAAAGTATGCTGCAGGCGGGCAGCCCCGATCCACACTCATCCTCACCAATCAGGCCCTCGGCCTCACTCAGTCACAAGTATGTTGCAGGCGGGCAACCCCGATCCACACTCATCCTCACAAAATCAAGCCCTCGGGCATTCCAGTAAAACAGGGCATTCGGCCCAAAATATGTATATGCATCAAAATAGAGTCATAAAACTGAGTTATCCGGTAAACAAAAGATAAACATGACTGAGTATAGATTTTCAATCAAAAACAGTGAGAGGATGATAAGAAACAGCCCCTGAGGGTCCAAACAGCATTGGCGCAAGGCCCAAACATGGCATTCAGTCCAATTTACTGAAATTCTTTCTAAAACATATAAGTATCAAATGGTTTCAACAAAGTATGCAACTTTACAGTTGCTATGGGACGGACCAAGTCACAAATCCCCAACAGTTCATGCCCACACGTCCGTCACCTAGTATGTGCGTCACCTCAAAATAATAGAATGATACGAAATTCGGGGTTTCATACCCTCAGGACTAGATTTACAATCGTTACTTACCTCAAACCGGTCAAATCTCTACCCCGCAATGCTCTTACCTCTGGACTCTGCCTCCAAATGCTCCAAATCTATTCACAATCAGTATAATACCATCAATATACGCTAATAGAAATGAATTCCACAAGAAAAGCTTCAAAATTAGACCAAAACCCGAAATTGGCTAAAAAAATTGCCTGTGGGGCCCACATCTTGGAACCCGACAAAAGTTACAAAATTCGAAATCCCATTCAACCACGAGTCTACCCATACCAATTTTACCAAAATTCGACCTCAACTCGACCCTCAAATCTACAAATCTAATTTCCAAATTTCTAAGTTTCAATCTCTGATTTACACCTCAAAATCATGTAATCTAGTCGGATTACTCGATGATAATTCAATATTATGGAGTAGAAATGATCACAAGGGACTTACCTCAAGTTTTTCTTGAAAATATATCAAAAATCGCCTCTCCCCAAGCTCCAATTTGTCAAAAATGGCAAATGGGACGAAGTCCCTATTTTTATAATTCTGCCCAGACATCCTCGGTTCTGCCTCGATCTTAGCCTTCGATCGAGGTCCTCGATCCTGGTCCTCGGCCTTGTCCCTCGATCCTGGTTCTCGATCCTGGGCTCGATCATGGCTTCGATTGTGCCCCTCGACCATGAGCTCGATCTGGGCTTCGATCGTGGCCCTCGGCCCTGAGCTCGATCATGCCTTCGATCGTGGCCCTCGACTCTGGGCTCGATCATGGCTTCGATCGTGGCCCTCGACCCTGAGCTTGATCTGGGCTTCGATCGTGGCCCTCGACCCTGAGCTCGATCTGGGCTCGATTTCTGGGCAGAAGCAATTTCCAACAGAAGGAAATTGCAGTAGCTGTTCTAGTTTAATTTTTGATCTGTTAACCATCTGAGACTCACCCGAGGCCCTCGGGACCTCAACCAAATATACCAACAAGTACTAAAATATCATACAAACTTATTCACATCCTGTTGTGGCAACCAGCCTCTAACTGTTGCGACACCTTCAAATTAACTCTAACTTGAATACTCTGAGTACCTATTACAATTGCCTCTAGATAAAGCTGAAAGGTACAATATGAAAACACCTACTACAATTGAACTAGAATAAAAGACAGACACTTGGAACTGGTTCTTCTATCTGGTTCATGTAGCTTCAGGTTTGCACATTTTAATCACATACGAATTGCTTGCAAAATGCCTTGCTATTTTGGTCTCAATTCACGTTTAACTTCCGCTTTTGTGCATATCTGTAGAATGAGAACATCCTGCAATATATAGAGTTAGTAGATGAAGAAATAACTAGAGTTCTAATACTACTCTTCCTTGGTGGAAGAGTTCTAATTGATCTCAACTTCTAACTCCTCCCTTATCTTGGATAGTGTTCTCTTTGATTAAGGAGTCCTTCTCCTTATCAATTATGCAACCTTTTCAATCAGGAGATATCAATTATACCAAGTTAAGCTAATCTCCTTCACGTGCATCCCACATGCTCGAATATGCCCGTGTCTATGCACACAAGGGATGGACCTGGTTCATGCCTGAGCTTCCTTTGTCAATCTTCAAAACAAACCTTCACTTGGGCCAACAACCACTACTTGTAATGGTTCAACAACACTATTATTCATCACCATTGATTCTTGAAAAGCCATCATTTCAGAGTGTTCCAAATTCTTGCACATATTATAATAATTCTTGCAATTGTTAGTAGCCAACAAGCCATCAACAGAACTCGTTACCTCATCAGTTCCATCGGAAACATTATTCAACGTCGTGATTGTGGAAGTTTCGGATGAACTGTTAACGTGCTTCAGCTTCTTGATGGCACAGAGAACATAATCTCTACAGTCTTGGTCGAACTTGTGAAGAATAACCTTAGAAAGCTCGTACTCCTTCATGAGCCAATGTCCATCTTTCTGATCTTCAGGGTAAAACTCTTTATTCTTGTAAGACAAATTTGTCTTGGATCCAATATTAACCATTGGTTTGCCCTTGGCGTCCTGTTTCCAACTTCCCTTGTTTCCTACAGCACGATGATACCTCGCGTTGCTTTTCTTCTTCAGCTTTGTGATAAAGTGGGGATAACTACTGCTGTCCTCATCATCACCACAGGGTACTCCATGTTCATATATTTCCCAGGGTTCTTGTTTGCCATAGACATCAACGTTAGTGGTAATAAATCCAGCATCATACATCTCTTGTCCAACAACGAATCTCAACAAGAACGTAAGTCCTTCTGAATCTTTTGGGCGGAAACGGAAACCCTCTTCTAGCTCTAAGTGCCCCATGAATAACAATGAATATCTCAACAAGAAGCAACCTTTGAATGACAATGAAACAGAACTAGAAAGAACAAGAATAGTACTATGAAAGAAGCAGAGAGCGAAGGAGGGTTGAGAGTAGTCCAGTGAATTTATAGATATCTACCTCCGTTTAGGAAATTATTACTTAGGCAATAATTAAGTAGGGCTTAAGTTGGTTAATTATTTCTTCTACCCAAAGTAAGAACTTAAGGAAACTTTTCTTTTCCCAATCATATATGGACAACTTTTGTTTTTCATATTCATATTCGTATCCCCTATTTGGCCATAGTTCTTTTCTATGATTTAAGGAAGTTATTACTATAATTTTCAACATTTAAATGTACTTACTTTTGTAATATAAAGAGACAATGCTAAATCATCGATCATGCGCTAATTGGATTAATTTTTTGAATGTTGAGAAATTTAAAGCTTTAATAAGGAAATAGTGGAAAAGAAAATTCCACTTAATTCCAATTTTATTTTTTTTATACTATAAGCTAACTTTAAGTATTTGGTGTTTGTGACTTTTTTCCCACCCAAATAAGCTATCCCTAGCCCCCGGCGCGTATGCAAGATTTTTATGCAAACGGTGTCGATATTTAAAGAAGTGAACAAATGAATCAATGTAGAAGATCATATTAAAAAAAATACACAATTCAAATCATATTAATAAATTCAAATTCAAGTTACTGTAACTCTAATGGACGAGTTTTTAATTTTTCAAAAATATATTATATATATAAGGAACCAAACAACCTTTTAAAAACTCATCATTCCACTTAATTCCGACTCTATCTTTCCCAAGTTTGATGGGTTAAGGTGGAATATTAAGGATTAAATCTATACTATATTTGGTTGACAGTATAAATTTATCCCAGGATAAATTATACCGTCAACCAAATACAGTATAAATTTAATCTCACACATTATCCCCGTACCAAACAACCCCTAATAAGTTAATTTTAAGTAATTGGTGTTTATGACTCTTTTTAACCCAAATAAACTATCCATGGCCCTATCCGACCCTATTTAATTTTTAATAATTGGTTACAGGAGAAAAAAGAGTTAAGCTAAGCACCTGCTTTCTTTTCTTGCGTTCTATCTGGGTATTTTCGCATATGGAGAAAGCTCTGGCTCTTTCTATGACTCGGTGAGGCAAATAATCACATATACTTCTTGATGTCAATTTTGCGCTGCACTTTTATAAAGGATTTCAATGTCTCCACCAAGAGTTATGGGAGAGTAACCACAACGACCGGAACATATACCAATAACACCGTCTAAAACAAACTATAGGTAAGATATTAATATATCACAGATTTACACCTGAGAACATCAAACTTTAACTCATTATAAATTTTACCTACCTAACTAAAATTATTAGTTCAATTGCAGGTTCACATGCTATGCTATCTAATCATATGTCATTTGACAATCAAACCACTCGAATAGGCCAACCGTTCATCAATTTCAGCCAGTGTTTTAAAAGGTTTTCGGGGCGAGGCGCACCAAAAATGCCCCGAGGCGATAGTGTGAGGCGAAAGTCTCAAGAGGCATACGTCCGGGCGTTTGAGGCACATTTTTATAGTGAGGCGTAAGCCCTAGAGAATGTTTTAAATTAAAACAAAATTTGTTGAATAAGTCATTCATATAATACCCAAATTCTCAAAAGTCAGCTTGTAATTACTCAAAAAATTTAAAAAGGAACTGAAATGTATTAAATTTAAAAGTCAAGACCTTTTTTATTGATTGAAGCCCTAATATTTATGGTCTTTTCTAATTCTTTATCTTGTCCGCTAGTATGCTAATATCTCCCAAAAGCAATAAATATTCAATTTTTTTTACAAATACAAAGAAAACTCCATTCTCCTTCATAGCAGCAAGATCAAAGTTCAAATTGCAGGTTAGTCATCCTTTTAGTTCCTCCATGTAGAAAACATTATTCTTTCGACTCAAGTTATTTGTGCTTGTAAGTAGCGTATAATATATATATATATATATATATATATATATATATATATATATATAGATAGATAGATAGATAGATTTCACATATATATAGTTTTCTTTAATTTTTATATGAATTTACTTATTTATAAATATTTAATGTAATTTATATTATTTTATTAAATATTATGGGAATTACGCCCCGTGCCTCGGGGCTTACGCCTCGCGGGGGCATGTGTAAAATGCCTCGCCTTATACCCATACCTTTTAAAACATTGATTTCAGCTTGTACTTTTTCCTTCAAATTTACTTTTACTCCTTACATTATTGTTTTCATATAATTTATACTGTTTGTACTACTTAACATGGGACACATGTGCAACGCACGTAATCAGAGACTAAGCTAGCTATTAATATATGTCTCAAAACTCTTTGTATAGTTAAATGAATGTAAAAGGTTAAAGTTTGCGAATGCACGAAATAAAATTATAAATAGAATTGTGTTAGTGTTTTGAAGGAATCTTAAAAGTTGAAACATGTTATATTTGATGGAAAAACAGCTATGAACAACGGAAACAAATAGCCAGGATTACTTGCATTTAATATAGACAACACACAATCATAGATTTAATCAAACGTAAAATCGATATTAATTGGTGAAGGATTATAATAAGCAGCGGAAGTAATCCCAGTATCAAAATCACATGTAATCTAGACAACTAGCATAAACGGAATTTCACGGGTTACCTCTTGAAGCGTGAACAAAGCTCCTCTATTACGTGAGCCTCCAATTCCACAACAACTCAATGAATTCTCCATCATCGGCATGATAAATATTCGCGAACGTTCCACGGTCTTCTACTGTGTTACCCAAATAATATCCGGTAATAGTAATTTCGCGTGGGCAAAATTTTCTAGGAAAAAGACTAAACAATTTCGGCCACCTTGTTCTACCTCCTCTAGGTGAAAAACCTTATGTATTTATAGCATAAGTTTTAAGGGTTAAAACCCTTTTCCAAAACCTGTTGGGTTTTCTTTTCCACCCGAAAAATAAATTCTTTATTTCCTATTATTTAGGCACAGCAGGGACCACAGAATTTAATTAACAAGGCTTCCAATTATGGATTAATTTCTAATTTTTGAAATTAATATCCACCATAATTAATTACGAATTATTCCATAAAAATTCGTAATTGCACTCCTTATTCAATTTCGAAATCCATCCATTAAATCTTATTTAACTCCCCATGTTAAGATTCAGATACTAATCAATTAAATTAAATTACTGACGATTGAATTTATTGATTATTTTCTTTAGATTTTCACTTAACTTATTTTATGTGTCGGATACAAAATCTACCAGCCGGGTTTACACATGAAAACTTATAAGCTTTCATAAAGGTATATCATCAATCTCTAAACCGAGACATGGATTCCATCAACTAATTGTTACTTCGCCAATGTACATTATTATTATCCAATTTACCAGGCATATTGACCCACGAAAGAATCTCACCTTTTAATAAATCAAAACAATAATAATATACACAATTAATAATAATTATATCAAGATTAAGAGTATAAGTGTCACGACCCAAAACTAACCCCCTGTCGTGATGGCGCCTATCGTGGAACTAGGCAAGCCGACTCATTTTCAAAACAAAATGATATTTTTATTTCAAAGATAATTTCAAGGTTATTTAATATAAAAACCTCCATTTAAAGAGTTCAAATCAAAGAAAAATAGAAGTGCGGAAAAGAAAAGCCCGACATCGGGGTGTCACTAGTCATGAGCATCTACTATAATCTGTCTAACAATATCAAGGCTAACTCAGCCTGGAAAATAGCTAAACACGTAATCCTAGTCCGGCACCATGAAATATTATTTTCTTTGCAAATTTTACCGGGCTTTACACTTAAGTTCTTCAAACTTTTCCGGGGTGTTACATCCTAGCTATGTGGTTTCACTTGTGAATGTTTCAGATTCTAACACATATCATGAGCATGTTGAATTGAAAGACAAATTTGTCGTATCTCTAGTCCTCTCATATAGGATCAACTATTTTGAAGGGTTAAGCTGTCAGAATGATAATAATATCACAAGTGCTCAACTTCTTTTTCATCCTCGTAGGCTTATGGCAGAGATTCCTTTTTGCTAGTTACTATTAAGAGCATAATGCAACTTCATGTATTTTGAAACCCATATCACATTCAGGGTGTTAGAATATTCTCATTTCGAGTTAAACTGATTTTTCCCTACACTCCAAGAGACGACTGGTATCACATAAGTGTTATCTCTCCTTGAGGCCTACTATTGCCAAACAAGGCACGTATGGAATGAAACAATTGTTGTTGTCCTCTTCATAACTCATAGCTTTTCAAGAATAACTAACGCTAATGTCTTTACCCTTCCGATTATACCTCCCATATGCCACATGTCTAAAATGACTCATTTATTTAAATCTCAGAATCATGAACATGGTCCCTACATTATCAATGCCTACTAGGCAACTCTATGCCTCATGTGTCGAATCAATGATGTCAGCACAATGATTAACAATGTCAGCACTATTGGTAGTAACCTTCATGTCTCTTAGGATATAACCTCTTGAAATACCATGCTCAGTACCTTGATGGATTTTTGAATAATTTTAGCCAATATCGAACCTTGTTGTTCATATTTATAGAAACCAGTGGGGGGTTGAAGGCTCAAACATGTCAAAGAAGAAGCATTATCTCGTGATCAAATATATTGGATAGGAAGATTTATGGTAATATTCAAGCTAGCACATCTTAAAGTAATTGTTGGAGGTTGCCAAAGGTTTACTTTGGGTGTTTGGAATAGAAATTTAGATTTGAAGAAAGTGAACGGGTTATTCTCAATATGTCCTCCATGAGGATGCTATGTGAATTGTTAATAAAGGTAAAGTATGTGTAGTCCCACTAGGCCTTATGAAGTCTTGAAGAAAATAGGCCAAACTATGAGAATGATGTTTCCCTATTATTGACCTCCGTTTACCCGGTATTTCATGTGTCTATGTGTAAGAAGGTGGAGTTAATGGATAATTGGATTATGAGGAGCGACTATTTGCTATCCTTGTTAGATAAGTCCGGAAGTTAAGATTGCCTCTGTCAAGTGCTATGGCGAAACCAACAGGTTGAAGATACTTTCCCGTGCATTGTTCAACCCAAAAGGTCCGAGCCGCGAATTTCTACAATCCTCAAACACGTAATCCTAGTCCGGCACCATGAAACATTATTTTCTTTGCAAATTTTATCGGGCTTTACACTTATGTTCTTCCAAATTTTTCGGGGGTGTTACATTCTCCCCCGTTTAGGATTATTCGTCCTCGAATGAGGGTCAAACCTGTTATTAACATCTTATGCAACTCAGTTTGTTTCATACCACATTCGAGCAACCCCAAATTTGACTAACTCGCAAAATTTTCAAAATTTCGCCAGAGTTTCCCTTGTAACTAGGCCTATCCACTTGTCAGAGAGCCCCAGAAATATATTCTAACAACATATACATAAGCTAACGACGTAACATAATACAAAACAACACCAACTGTGGCCTCACAAGCAATTATATTACCAGAACGGAACACTCTTAACATCAAATGTACAAATCATACATAATTCATAGAAAGCAACTCTTAGAATACTTTGTAAATACATAAATAAATAATAACAAAGACTGATATATGCTATGCAATAAAATGAATATGACTGAGTATGAATTTTCAATTTAAACAAATAGTTCACAGCAATATGACCTCTGTGGGTCCCAATAATACTGGCACATAGCCTCAACATGATTTTTAATATGCTTTTCAGCTCAATTTCTTTAACTCATAAAATGCATGAAAAATGCCAAGATCATTTAACTACTAAATTCCACAGAAACAATTATGTCATAATTTCTATAGTGCACGCCCACACGCCCGTCACCTAGCATGTGCGTCACCTCCCAACAATTCACGAAATACATATATTCAGGGTTCATACCCTCAACTCCAAGATTAGAAGAGTTACTTACCTCGAACAAGCCAAATCCAATGTCGAGCAAGCTAAGCAATGCTCCATAAATTTCATTCTGCGCGTATAACTTCCAAACGGCTTGAATCTAGTCACAATAATTTGACTCAGTCCACACAATTTATAAGAATTAATTCCATAAAATCCGAAATTATACCCCAAAAATCACCTGTGGGGACCATGTCTCGAAATCCGATGAAACTCACAAAATACGATAACCCATCAAATTACAAGTTCAACCATACTAATTTCACTCAAATCCGACTCCAAATCGGTATTCAAACTTGAAAACTTCGTTTTGTGACATTATAGAAATTTCCTTTTATTTCTCTTGAAGATTCAATAATCTTACACCAAAAATGAAGATTAATTCATGGAATATAATCACAAGGGAGTTAAGAACACTTACCCCAAGTTGTGTGGAAAATTTCCTCTCCAAAATCGCCCAACCCGAGCTCCAAAATCTAAAAATGGGTGAAAATAATGAACCCTCGAATTTTAAGGTTCTGCCCAGTCGATTTACGCATCTGCGGAGAAGGGGCCGCACCTGCGACCCTCGCTTCTGCGGACAAATGGACGCATTTGCAAGCCAGGCCGCTTCTGCGGAGAGCCAAGCGCGGATGCGACTCCGCACCTGCGGATAAAATTCTGCACCTGCGCTGCCCGACTTCCTCACCCTTTTCCGATTCTGCGCCAACCCTTCCCAGATGCAGCCCGCAGATGCGGGCAAATTCTTCGCACCTGTGAGCACTGCCCAGTTCCACACTTGGTCGCTTCTGCGACTGATTTTGCGCACATGCGGCTTCACACCTGCGATCAAAAGCTTCGCAGGTGCGATCACACCAGTAGGCAGCAGTTCCAGAAACGTTTCAAGTTGAATTTGATCCGTTAACTATCCGAAACTCACCCGAGCGACTCGGGACCCCGTCCAAATACACCAACAAGTCCTAAAGCACACCACGGACCTACTCGAGGCCTCAAATAACATCAAACAACCTCAAAGATATGAACTACACACGGATTCAAGCCTAATAAATTTTGAAATTTTCAAATTCTACAACGACGTCGAAACCTATCAAATCACGTCTGATTGACCTCAAATTTTGCACACAAGTCACATTTCACATTACGGACCTATTCAAATTTCCATAATCGATTTCCGACCCCGATATCAAAAAGTCAACCTCCCGATCAAACTTTCCAAAAATTTAACTTTCGGCATTTCAAGTCAAATTTCACTACGTACTTCCAAATAATTTTTCGGGCATGCTCCTAAGTCCAAAATCACCATACGGAGCTATTGGAATCATCAAAACTCCATTCCGGGGTCGTTTACACATAAGTCGATATCCGGTCACTATTTTAACTTAAGCTTTAAACCTTGGAACTATATGTTCCAATTCATTCCAAAACCTCACCGGACCCGAACCAATTACTCCGGCAAGTCACACAACAACTGTAAAGTAAATTTGAGCAGTAAATGGGGAAGCGGGGTTGTAATACTCAAAACGATCAGCCGTGTCATTTCAGAAATGATCATTTTTGGTCCTTAAGTTTCTGCCCATCCGTCACTAAAAGTCTATTTTCCGTCACTAAAAGTCCATTATTCGTTACTAAAAGTCCACACCAGAACTTGCTTACACCAGCAATTATATTTTACACTAAAAAGTCTCTAACTCCATCATACAAACTCAAAATTCGGCAATTCTTGTTCCTATGAGTCACAAATAATAATACAAACCTAGTCGTTAAATCGAAACTCAATTCGGAGCTCATAAAAGTCCACACCAGAACTTGCGTACACCAGCAATTATATTTTACACTAAAAAGTCTCTAACTCCATCATACAAACTCGAAATTCGGCAATTCTTGTTCCTATGAGTCACAAATAATAATACAAACCTAGTCGTTAAATCGAAACTCAATTCGGAGCTCATTTGCTCAATGTGATACCAATTTTGCTCGTTAAACAATTAACTCATGTTTCGCGCTAAAAACCCAATCGCGACTTGATGAAATTAGACCAAACTTTTTAGATCACTCCTATAATTCATTAGCAAAATCCCAGAAGTCTTGAAATCGAATTTCGATCTCTAGAACTAAAAATGGACCTTTGGATCATTACATGCTTATGCTGAAAACATCAAACTCTTCCAAAACTCTTCCCCGATAGCCTCTAGTATATTAACCATAACTTCCTATATTCAACTCCAACTTCCAAACGGTTTAAATTTGTGCAAATTAGATATAAAGGGCTATAACTTTTATGTTTTCTCATTGCCCAACTCCTTATAGATTGCGAGATATAAGCTCTCAAAGTCAGCCCTGTGCAGTAGAAATTTCTGGCGATGCACACTGTTGTAGCCAAAATTTGCATTACCAGCTTCAGTCAATCGATCATAACTTTTTGTAAAAATATCCAAATGATAAATGGTTTATCATTATTGAAACTAGAATCAAAGAGTTACAACTTTTATATTTTGAGAATTTCTAGATTCCTTATAGATTTTGAGATATAAGCTTCCAAAGTCAGCTCTGCGCATCAGAAATTTCGCACATTGCTGTAAAAAATAATTAGCAGTTAAAAATGATCTGAAACCACTCCGAAACTCACCCGAGGCCTTCGGGACCTCAACCCAATACACAAACAAGTCCTAAAATATCATACGAACTTAGTTGAAACCTCAAATCACATAAAATAACGTTAAAACCACAAATCATACCCCAATTAAAGCTTAAGGAACTTAAGAATTTCCAACTTCTACCTTCGATGCCGAAACCTGTCAAATCAATTCCGATTGACCTCAAAATTTGCACACAAGTCATAAATGACATAACGGATCTTTGAAAAATTTCAGCACTAGATTCTGACTCCGATATCAAAAAGTCAACTCCCCGGTCAAACTTCCCAAAAAATTCAACTTTCGCCATTTCAAGCAAAATTTCACTACGGACTTCCAAAAATTTTTCGGACACGCTCCTAAATCCAAAGTCACCATACAAAGCTATTGGAATCATCAAAAATGTAATTCAGCTTCTTTTACACATAATTCACCATCCGGTCAATTATTTCAACTTAAGCTTCCAAAACAAGAATTGTTCTTTCAATTAAATCATGAATCACCCGAAAACCAAACTTGACCACCCTCGCAAGTCATAATACATATTTCAAAGCTGCTTAAGACCTTAAGCCACCGAACGGAATGTAAATTCTTAAAACGACAAGTCGGGTCATTACATGGATAGCTTATTTGGGTGGGAAAAAAGTCTCAAACACCAAATACGTTAAATTAGCTTATAGTATAAAGAAAAATAGATTGGAATCTAATTAGGGCATGACGATTTGGCATTGTCTTTATATATATATATATATATATGGAACTATGGCCAAATAGGAGATACGAACATGAATATGAAAAAACAGAAGTTTTCCATATATGACTGGGAATTCCATAAGTTGTTACTTTGGGTGGAAGAAATAATTAACCAACGTAAGCCCTACTTAATTGTTGCCTAAGTAATAATTTCCTAAACGGAAGCACTTCATACTGATATTATAAATACTCTCAAACCTCATTCGCTCTCTTCAACTTATTACATTACGTTCTTTCATATAAAGGTTGTAAGGTAAAATATTCAGAAGAAAGTTGCTTTCTTGTTGATATTCATGGAGCAGTTACAACAACTTGGTCAAGAGGGTTTCCGTTTCCGTCCCACCGATTCAGAAGGACTTATGTTCCTGTTGAGATTCGTCGCTGGACAAGAGATGCATGATTCTGGATTTATTACCACAAACGTTGATGTCTATGGCAAACAAGAACCTTGGGAGATTTACGACAGCGGAGTACCCTATGGTGGTGATGAGGACAACACCAGTTATCGCTATTTCATCACAAAGATGAAGAAGAAAAGCAACACGAGGTATCATCGTTCTGTCGGAAACAAGAGCACTTGGAAACAGGACAACAAGGGCAAACCAGTTCACTACAAAAATATGGGAAACGCATCTTCAGTGGTTAATATTGGATCCAAGACAAATTTGTCATACAAGAATAAAGTGTTTTACCCTGAAGATCAGAAAGATGGACATTGGCTCATTAAGAAGTACGAGCTTTCTAAGGTTATTCTTCACAAGTTCGACCAAGACTGCATAGATTATGTTCTCTGTGCCATCAAGAAGCTGAAGCACGTTAACAGTTCATCCAAAACTTCCACAATCACGACGTTGAATAATGTTTCCGATGGAACTGATGAGGTAACGAGTTCTGTTGATGGCTTGTTGGCTACTAACAATTGCAAGAATTATTATAATATGTGCAAGAATTTGGAACACTTTGAAACGATGGCTTTTCAAGAATCAATGGTGATGAATAATAGTGTTATTAAACCATTACAAGTAGTGGCCGAACCAGCTGGAGGGACTACTTTTGGGGTGCTCGAATTATATGCGCCTGATGACTTGTATCAATGGGGTGGAAAGGAATTAGACGAATTAAATCAGATATTGGATGGTGTACCCGAGGTTGATGTAGCAATCGATATTGTTGAGCCATTAGCAGCAGCAGCGGAACCTACAGAGGCTGCTTATACTTGTGGGCAACATTTTGTTGAAGCCACGACCATGCTCAATTTTGATCTGTCGGTGCTGCCTGATATGCGCAGCAATTCAGCGCATGTGGTATACTCTAAAGTGGCTGATCACATGACTCATACTCTGAGTGTTGTTCAAATGGATGCTGAAGAAGATCAACAACACACGACGACAATGTTGTGCTGCAAAGGCTGACCAGCAACTTCTGGTTGTCTACGATGGAATTGGAAGATAAGGACAGATGTTGTAACCAAACTAAGCATTTAAGCTTTATTAATGCAACCTATATACATTGATATTTTTCAACAAGCTGTATAAATCTTTTGTAATAGATGATTGAGCATTTATTAATATACTGGTATATTAGCTTATTCGCACTAGTGGAATGACAATTTTCTTAGTACGCTCCCAATTGTTTGCCATTCCAGTGATCAATCTCTATGAAATGAAAGTGAAGCGTTTCTTTTTGTCCTTATTTTTCTTGTTCAGTCATAACACCGAGTTTTGGGTGTGTTTATATATGTATTTATGAGACTTTTTTTCAGCTGAATTTAAATATTATGTTTTCAAACTTAAAAGATATGGTAGTTTATTGAGATTGTCGGCTTGCCTATTATTGATATAAGCGTCATCACAACAAGTAAGATTTTGGGTCGTGACAACTACATTCATTTTAGTTTTTAATGAAAGGCCAACTGCTACTTAGCTTTCTTTTGGCTTGTTCTGCTTTTAAGTGTTTCATCGACGACACTGACAACTGTTAAGGGAGAATAAGAAACAATGTTCTCATTTCTTAGTTGCTAATTTAAAAAATGCTGCAAATTTAGATCACTATCTTTAGATACTCAGAAATCACATAATTCCAGGACACTACATTCTCATTGGTTGGAAGAAATAATTAACCAACATAAACCCTACTTAATAGTTGCCTAAGTAATAATTTCCTAAACGGAGGCACTTCACACTGATATCTATAAATACTCTCAAACCTCATTCGCTCTCTTCAACTTATTACATTACGTTCTTTTCATATAAAGGTTGCAAGGTATTCAACTTCTTCAGAAGAAAGTTGCGTTCTTATGGAGCAGTTACAACAGCTTGGTCAAGAGGGTTTCCATTTCCGTCCTACAGATTCAGAAGGACTTACGTTCTTGTTGACATTCGTCTCTAGACAAGAGATACATGATTCTGGATTTATTACCACAAACGTTGATGTCTATGGCAAACAAGAACCTTGGGAGATTTACGACAACAGAGTACCCTGTGGTGATGATGAGGACAACACTAGTTATCACTATTTCATCACAGAGCTGAAGAAGAAAAGCAAGGCGAGGTATCATTGTGTTGTTGGAAACAAGGGAAGTTGGAAACAGGACGCAAAGGGTAAACCAGTTCACTACAAAAATATGGGAAACGCATCTTCAGTGGTTAATATTGGATCCAAGACATGTTTGCCTTACGTGAATAAAAAGTTTTACCCTGAAGATCAGAAAGATGGACGCTGGCTCATGAAGGAGTACGAGCTTTCTAAGGTTATTCTTCACAAGTTCGACTAAGACCGTAGAGATTATGTTCTCTGTGCCATCAAGAAGCTGAAGCATGTTAACAGTTCAGCTGAAACTTCCACAATCAGGACGTTGAATAATGTTTCTGATGGCACTAATGAGGTAACGAGTTGTGTTGATGACTTGTTGGCTACTAATAATTGCAAGGATTATTATAATACGTGCAAGAATTTGGAACACTCTAAAATGATGGCTTTTCAAGAATCAATGGTGATGAATAATAGTGTTGACGAAGCAGCTGAAGGGACTACTTTTGAGATGCCAGAACTAGAAGTGTCAGATGACTTGTATCAATGGAATGGAAAGGAATTGGACGAATTAAATCAGATATTAGATGGTGTACATGAGGTTGATATAGTAATGGATATTTTTGAGCCATTAGCAACAGTAGAACCAGAGGCGACTTATACAACTTGGGGGCAACATTCTGTTGAAGCCACAACCATGCTCAATTTGGATCCTTCAGTGCCATATATGAGCAGCAATTCAACGCATATTGAATATTCTGAAGTGGTTGATATGTCTCAAATGAATTTGATTAGCTTTGATCAATCAGTGCCCAAACATGTGCTTGGCTTGAATCAATGCGATATAATGGATCCTTCGATGCCAGATATGAGCAGCAATTCAGCACATATTGAATATTCTGAAGTGACTAATATGTCTCAAATACATTTGGAACACTACTCTGCAACGATGGCTTTTCAAGAATCACATGAGGTTGTGGAATCAATGGTGATGAATAATAGTGTTGAAGCACCTGAAGGGACTACTTTTGGGGTGCCCGAATTAGACGTGTTTGACTTGTATCAATGGAATGTAAAGGAGTTGGACGAACAAAATCAGATATTAGGTGATGTGCCCGAGGTTGATGTAGAGGTGAATATTGCTGATCCATTAGCAGCAACAATGGAACCTACAGAGGTGACTTATCCTGTTGAAGCCACGGATATGCTCAATGTTGATCAGTCTGAAGTGGCTGCTTTTGAGAAGGAACAAGGACAACAAGGTTATGCTGCAAATAATGAAGACCAGTTATATTGGTTGTCTAGGATGGAATTGGAAGACAAGCATTTCAACTAGCTCCATAAATCTTTATTCTAGTAGATGCATGATTTAGCATTTATTGATGTATATGTAGTAACAACTTATGTTAGCTTGATGTTCAGTCATACCTCATCAAGAATTTTGGCATTGTAGTATTTTTTAATGAGAAGTCCACTGCTACTTAGCTTTCCTTTGTTATTGAACGTGGAATTGTAGATACTTTGTAATAGGATACCATGGGAATTCTCTGCATTTTTAAGTTGCTTCCAAAATCTTTTCAATTGAAATCCAAATTCATAAAGAAGCTTTTGATCCCTTGAGCCTCATCTAATTCTGAATTAAGTTCCATGCCTCTATAGCATTTTCCTCAATAACTCAATAGCAGACTTTACGTCACTTTCTTTAGATGCTCAGAAATACATAATTGAAGGAGAGTTTATAATTGTACTTAACATAAAGACCAGAATCAAAATTAAGCCAAATGAAGAACTCTTTGGAGGAATCAACGATTACAATGTTTGTCAATCATCTGTTAATTATGACAACAGAATGATTAGTGCCAGTAGCCATTGTCACCTGTGTTAATAGAGCAACTAATAATAGAAGAAAATTACAAGTTGGATAACTATAACCAAATGTATTTCTGAATTTTCTTAAAAGAAAATTAAAAGAAATGAATGAAACTAATTAAGTATGAAAATGGACATGGAACATGACAACCTAACTAATTTTCTTCTATACAACCAACAGCCTCATGGAACAGATTGTACAGCCTCCAAAAGAACCAACAAAAGCTATTTTTCCTAAGAATTAAAAGATCTTCTCTGGCTTCTTTTCTTATGTACATTCCTATGGAATCTGAGCAATCTCAACCAAAATTTTATGCAGCGATTGTGGCTTGGAAAAGAATGGACAATGGTCACTGCCTTTGATCTTGAAGACACCTTTAGAAGGGTTTTCCCTCACAAGCTTTTCTTGGACATCTGGTGAAAGAGCATGATCATCCAATGTCTGGACATAAAATCTATGACTTGTTCCATATTTTTCAGGTGTCAACAATATCTTCTCCATTATTGGACAAAGAGGAATTGGTCTCATCGAAATCATCGCCAAAGCAACATCCTACAGAAAATGACAGCACCATTAACATCTGAAGAAACATCAAATACTTCCAGGTCTTTCTTCATAATAATTTAGTTTCCAAAATACGTGTTATTTGACTGTGGGAAGATTAAAGTTAGCAATCAGACATGAGACTATGTCCCGCTTCTCTGTAGTTTTATCACAAGGGACCAGAATTGAAAAGTTCAGTTATCTAAGCATAGCTTCAGCAGAGACAAAGCTATTTCCTCTCTCTCTCTTTTTATGCTTTACTATATACTCAGCTAGGTGCTTTTAGTATCACTTCTATGATATTGTGCTTGAAACCAGCGCAAAAATAAAATCTCTCATACTCTCAGATAAGTTGCTTTGGAAGTAGCTATATACTTTTTTGGAAATATTACTTCCTATTGGAATTGCTTAGCTCAACAAGCATAAACAACATTGTCGTACAATTCAGAACAACGAGAACACACTCTAATATAGTTTTTGTGAAATAGGCATGGATAAATATTATGTACCCCCTTGATCCAAAATATTTTCTCCATTTTAACTACTCAAAAGCCAAATTGAAATTCGGCTAAGGGCACCTTCAAATAGATAACACAACTTTAGAAAATTCTAAACCCATTGCCTTTCTGTATTAGTTTATTACTTTTATCTTTCATCCTACAATTTTTTTAGCTTAGTCCTAAAGTCAAATCCTGATTTGATCCTTGGACGTCAATCTAGGGCAAACATTCGGGACGGAAGGAGTACTTCACCATCATTGAATGTTGGAAGTGCTTCTATTACTTTTATTTTTATTTTATTTTTTTTACATTGAGTTGCTTTAATGTCTTTGACCCCAGAAATTCTTATCCATCATAAGCATACCTGAAAACTTCATGAGATAAGTATGAATTTTGAACCTGAAGATGTAGATGCAATTTTGTCTATTCCAATATCCATCATAGGTCTTAATGATTGTAGAAAAAGGTATTACATAACAAGGAAGAAGGGGTTAGTTTAGTCATTCCTTAATGTAGTCTTTAGTGTTAATGAGTAAGTTATAAGTTAGTTAGGATGTTAAGTATTAGTTAATTCCTCTCTCAATGCATATAAACTTTATATATAGGACTTGTATTCTCATTTTCTTTTTCAAGATGAATAACAGAAGATCATCTCCTTCCTCCTCTATGTCTTCTTATTTCTTCTATCTCTGTAAAGTCTACTGCATTTATCTGTAATTGCATAAACAATTTCATGGCATCAGAGCAGTCGAGCAAGAAATCTTAGCTCGGTGTTTGATTTTTGTTCTTCCGCAAAAATTAGTTCTTCTCTACTGTTTTCTGCGAGTGTGTTCTTGAAATTCTTTGTCATCAATGGTGACTGATGATTTGACACCCCTAGATATGAGTCAAATTTCACATGCAGCGGGTACAACAAAAGGATTCAATTTTAACCAAGCCTCATGAATTGACTACAACCATCCATTGTTTCTTTCACTAGCAGATGTGAGTGGAATTCAAATTACTCATTTCAATTGACAAGTATCGAAAATTACTCTATCTGATATCGTTTTATGAGGGTAACACTGCTGGATAGGAACAAATTGGGGTTAGTTGATGGGTCGTGGTCTAAAGAAAAATTCCCAGAATGTACTTGGAATCACTGAAAAAGAGTGAATGCTATTGTGTTATCTTGGATTATGAATTCTGTTGCAAGTGGCCTTCTTGGTGGCATTATGTATTCTCTAGTGCCCAGGCAGTTTGGAATGACTTGCATGAACTATTTAACAAAGTAGATGGATCTAGATCATTCAATTTGCATAAGAAAATTGCTACTCTAAGCCAAGGGACAACTTCTGTTTCTGTGTACTTTTCAAAACTCAAAAATTTGTGGGAAGAATTCGAAGCCTTAGTCCCTGCTCCTGGGTATGATTGTGCAAAGTCTAAGGACTTTGTAGTGCATATACAGAAACTAAAATTGTTTTAATTCTTGATGGGTTTGAATGACTCGTACAACCAAGCTAGGAGTCAGATCTTGATGATGAGTCCTACACCAACTGTTAATCAAACCTATGCGTTAATCATCAATGATGAAGGCCAAAAATCTATTGTTGCTGCCTCTGGACTATTGGGTGCAAATCCAGCCATGTATGCAAATCATTATGATGTGGCTATGTATAGCAAAACTGGACATGGAGGAAATCATAAGTTCAAGAAGAACTATAATATCCAATGTGATTTCTGCAAAATGAAAGTACATAACAAAGAAAATTGCTATAAAATTGTGGGGTATCCCTCTGAATTCAAGAATAGGAAAAGCGGGAGTTAGAAATGCAGCCTACAATGTGATGACCGGAAACAATGCACATATCAGGAATACAAGTTACAATGGTTCAAGTGATGTCAACTCCTAGACAAATCAATTTCAAGCATCAGGATATTCATTTAATCGGATGCCAATATATACAAATTCAGACACAGGATAGCTCAATTATAATATGGGACAAGGACCTACTACTCAGCTGAATGTATAAGGGTTGCCTCCAATAACAAGTTGCACTTTTTCAAAAGAACAGTATGAACAAATCCTACATATATTGAATAAAACCTCAGGTGTTAATGGTTCAGAGACTTCTTCTACAGCTAATGAAGCAGGTATTAACACTATTTGTTTAGCTTCTACTGGTCTACAAGAGTGAATAATCGACACCGGTACTACCAATCATATGGTAGCTGACATAGGTCTGTTAAACAAAGCCTCAATTATGCAACCAGACTATCCAAAGAAAGTGTTCCTACCTAATGGAGATATCACACATCTAGCTCACACTAGTTCCAGCAATATCACAAATAGAATCACAATAACAAATATGTTTCATATTCCACAGTTCAGGTACAATTTATTATCAGTCTCTAAGGTCACAAAAAAACTAAAGTGCTCAGTAGTCGTTTTTCTTGATTTTTGTATTTTTCAAGATCTCTTCAATGGGCAGGTAAGAGTGATTGGTAGAGAAGACAGTGGATTATACATTCTAAGTGGAAATAGTCAACCAGTTAGAACTAGTGATGAAGTCATGTTAGCAGGAAAAAAGCTTTCAGTTATTATTGAACTCAAGACAAATGAAGACATAGATCTATGGCATAAAAGATTTGGACATGTATCAGCATCAGTACTCAAGAAATTACTATCTGTAATGACTGAAATAATAGCTGAAAGATCAATGTACTGTGTGTCCATGTGCAAAACAAACAAGACTTCCTTTTCTAATCAGTAATACAAAAACTTGTGTTTGTTTTGAATTAGTACATATTGATTTATGGGAGCCTTACAAATTACCTACAACTGATGAAAGCAAATACTTCTTAACAGTGGTTGATGACTACACTAGATTTACTTGGATATATTTGTTAAAATTGAAGTCTGATGTGAGCAATATGCTATAGAAGTTTATTGCATTTGTCAGAATCCAGTTTGATAAGCTAATCAAGGTAATCAAAACAGATAATGGTACTGAATCTGTAAATTCAGTATGTGAAACCATGTTCAACAATCTAGTAATTATTCATCAAAAAATCTGTGCTTATACACCTCAGCAAAATAGAGTTGTTGAGAGGAAGCACATGCATATTCTAGAAGTCAGAAGGGCAGTAAGAGTTCAAGCAAACATACCAATCAAATTCTGGGGGTATTATGTTTTAACTGCAGTTTACTTGATCAATAGACTACCAAGCATAGTCATAAACAATCAAACACCTTATGAGAGGTTGTTTGACATAAAGCCTTCTGTAACTCATCTGAGAGTACTGGATGTCTAGCTTATGCAAAGATAGTACAGGAACATGACAAAATGATGCCCATATAAAAAAAATGACAGTACATATGAGATATGCAGATGAACAGAAGGGACACTTACTATATGATCTAGAAAATATATCTTTTTTTTTGTAAGTAGAGATGTTAGTTTCAAGGAAGATATATTCCCACTCAAACAAAATCAAAGAACATCTACCACTATATTCATTCAAGACAAAAACTTCCACAAATTGTTCTATGAAACAAGTGGTCAACCATCTACAACTCTAAATCAGAGAATCACTAAAACAACTGAGAATCATGATACTGCTACTCCTGAATTCTTTGATCAACCTGCTGCATTTAATTCAGAAGCAAAACTCATGGATCAACAAGATGAGTTAAGTCAGTTGGATCAAACCACTGAGCTTCAACCACCAAATATATCATCTTCTATTCAACCACCTCCAACCACTATTGTCTCATTAGATCAGGATGAGCTCAGAAAGTCACAAAGGGTAAAAAGGCCACCTCTTTGGCTCGGAGACTTTGTCTCTCTAAATATTCATCAAGAGACACCCTATGCATTGTCTAAATATATTACATATGACAATATATCACCTAAATATAAAGATTATACAATAACTATCTCTTCAACCATAGAGCCTACAAGCTATTCAGGCTATCAAGGATCCTAGATTGATAAAAGCAATGAAAGCTGAAATTAAAGCATTACAAGACAACCATACATGGGACATAGTCAACCTACCAGAAGGCAAATATCCAATAGGATGCAAATGGATCTATAAAATTAAATATAAAACTTCAGGGGAAATTGAAAGATCCAAAGCCAGGTTAGTAGCAAAAGGATTTAGCCAACACGATGTCATTGATTATCAAGAAACTTTCAGCCCAGTAGTTAAAATGAAGACAGCCAGAATAATACTTGCTATTGCTGCCCAAAAAATAGTGGCCTATACATCAAATAGATGTATACAATGCCTTTCTACAAGGGGATCTCTATGATAAAATTTACGTGTGAATGCCACAAGGATTTACTAGTCAGGGGGAGAAAACATTAGCATGCCGACTTGGTAAATCCTTATATGGTTTGAAACAGGCTCCGAGACAATGGAATGCTAAGTTAACAGAGACTTATTGGGGTATGCATTTTAGCAAAGTCAGTTTGATCATTCTCTTTTCTTCAAGAAGACTTCAGAAGGCATCACTATAGTGTTAGTGTATGTTGATGATATGCTTATCATAGGAGACAATCTCAATTTGATACAAAATACCAAAACTGCTCTACATAAGGCTTTCAAAATGAAAGACTTAGGTGAGCTAAAGTATTCTTAGGCATTGAAGTTACGAGGTCTAAGCAAGGAATCCTAATGCACCAAAGGAAATATGCACTAGAGCTTATTTCTGAAACTGGACTAGGATCTGCTAAACCTGCTATCACATCTCTAGATTACAATATAAAGCTCACATTAAAGGAATATGATGATTGTATAAAGATGTCTGAATCAGACACATTTACTAATGATAAAGAACTGGAGGATCACACTCCTTATCAAAGATTGATAGGTAAGTTGTTGTACATTATCATGACTCGACCTGATAAATTTTTTAGTGTTCAGACTCTCAGTCAATTCCTTCAAAATCCTAAAAGGTCTCACATAGAAGTTGCACTTAGAATTGTAAGATATTTGAAAAAATAGCCTGGCCAAGGAATTCAACTATCTAATAACATCAGCAATACAGTCATGGGATTTTGTGATGCTGATTGGGCTTCCTGACCACATACAAGAAAATTTGTTATAGGTTATATGATTAAACTTGGAGATTCTTTAGTTTCCTGGAAATCTAAGAAGCAAACAACTGTGTCAAAAAGCTCAGCAAAAGCAGAATATAGAAGCATTGCTTCCACAGTTGCAGAACTAATCTGGATGATTGGCTTACTAAAAGAAGTTGATTTTCAGATCAAACTACCTGTTGATATTTACAGTGATAGAAAAGTTGCTATGCAGATTGCAGCCAATACGGTATATCATGAGAGAACCAAACACATCGAAATTGATTGGCACTTCATTAGAGAGAAAATACTACAATGACTGATCACAACTAAGTACATTCCAACCAAAGAACAACCAGCAGACCTTTTAACTAAAGGGCTCAACAAAGTCCAACATGAATACCTTAGCTCCAAGCTAGGAGTGTACAATATTTTTGCACTACCTAGCTTGAGGGGAGTGTAGAAAAAGGTATTACATAACAAGGAAGAATGGGTTAGTTTAGTCATTTCTTATTGTATCCGTTAGTGTTAATGAGTTAATTATAAGTTATTTAGGGTGTTAAGTAGTAGTTAATTCCTCTCTCGGTACATATAGACTTTATATATAGAACTTGTACTCTCATTTTCTTTTTTCAAGATGAATAACAGAAGATCAACTCCTTCGTCCTCTATGTCTTCTTCTTTCTTCTATCTTTGTAAAGTCTACTGCATTTCTCTGTAATTGCATAAACAATTTCATAGATTAATATGGCATCATTCAAAATCTCGGAACTATGAAGTCAAGTTAAGTTACTATTTAGCAAAGGATTTGGCGGGTAAGGCTATTGGGAATTCGGAAGCCCATGCGAGTTATCATTCTTTTCCTAAAAGCTTCTGTGATTCTTTGTGGAACTTAGAAATTAAAAATATATTTAAACATTTTCTAAGGAAGTGTGTGATTAACTCTTTACCCGTTAATGCTACCTTAGCTAAAACATTGCAGAACGTGGATAGCATGTGTAAGATTTGTGGTTTTGAAAGTGAATATATCGAACATATGCTATTTAGATGTCCTCAGTCTCAGCTTGTATGGAAACAAAGTCCTATTAATTGGCATGATATTGAAAAAATAACTCACTTTTCTGTTTGGTGTACAACTTATTTTTAACCGCTAAGCATTTTCATGAATATGTAGAATTGTTACATTTGAGTGTTAATATTATGTGACAAATTTGGAAAGGTAGGAATGCTTGGTGCTTTAATCAGGAAATGTTAGAACCAACTGATATTATTTCTAAAGATCTTTTTGAGTATGAAGAATATAAAGATATATTAACTAATTGCCTCGTAGTCCGGTCTTCAACTGGAAATCAACATCCGGCTAAACTAACAAATTTTCAAGATGGTACTTTACTATTTACCGATGCAGGATTACGGTGTGATGATAGATTTGTGAGTATTGATTTTGCGTCTTTCAATAGCCTTGAAAAACTACATCATGCCCATGGATCCCCAATTCATTATGTTGGAAAAATCATGACTGCTGAAGCGATTGCTATAAGAAAGGCTCTTGAATGTGCTATTACTCATGGATGGGAAAATGTGAACAAATTAAAGTAGCTCATAGTTTAGCTAGATTTTCTATTTCTTTGTTGAAGGACATCTCTTGAGAAAAGTTTTTCCCAAGTTGGATTGTCCTGAACTTTGTTGTTCGTTGATGCAGTAATATGAAGTCATTTGTTTTAGGACAAAAAAAATCACCAGAAATATTCTGTCCTACTAGCACCCTAGCTCCCAGTCCCTCGCAAAGAAAGGGAAAGGTGGGTGCGTGGGGGGGATGAATTAGTTAGTTGATGCATCTGCATTTTTTTGCAATTTTTTTATTTTAAGTACTAATAGCATAGCTTAATACACTAGAAAGCACATGCATTCGCTTATTCAGGGATTGAACAACTTTAACCTTTTCAATTATAGAGGGTAAAAATAGCTATCATGTTTATTTCCGTCACATTTGTTTTTGAATTCTTTTAAAGTCAAAAACATGTTCAATCCTTGTTAATTCCAATTACAAAAGAAAATGAATTAATTGGATGGAACTCTCTTATTCTATAACTCATCTACACGGGGTTGGGGGTAGGGGCAGATCCACCCCTTTACAATGGAGTGGCATGGCACCCGCTAAGATGATAAATTTTTTATATATTTATGTTAGAAATTTTCTTAAATTAGGTTAAATATCTGATCCTACCACCCGCAGCCGTAAATTAGACAAATGTGCCATGACTGGTAGATCTTTTTGAAAGCTTTTCTCACGTGTAAAATTCAAGCTGGAAATTATCTTGAAACTTGCCTGACTTTTCCTTTTCGTGTGCTTTTTATTTCTTTTTGTCCCAGTCATTTTCCTTTTTGGCTACCTCCCAATTTTTTATTTATCATTTCATTATTTTTTGTATGTTTCTTTTCTTTGTTCTATTATTTGTATGTGGTCTCTAACCAGAATACTCAAAAAAGAGACTCTGAAATTATAAAATTCTATAAAATAAATATTCCTCTTAATCTCAAATTTATGAGTTTTCTTCTTTCATATCCAAAAAATATTAGTCTTAATGGGAATTTCGATTGAGATCAAATTTTTTCATCCTTTTTTATTATATCATAAAAATTTGTGTTATTCTATGGTTATTAAATATAATTTAAATCACTTTACTATTAAATTATGACAAAAATTTCGTAAGCATTGCTTAAAAAATATGAGATTTATGATTTTGATTTTTGAGAACTTGTAGTTTATTAAATTCTATACTTGTGGGGTATAATTTAATCTATTGAAGATATTTTTAAAAAAATTCTTATTCTGATTGATGATTCCCTTATTGAAGATGTTATCTTACTTGTATAAATTTATTTTAGCATACAAAAAAAAAAGATGTAATTTCTTAGTGAAAATGTTGATTTTACTTGTGTTGTTATAATAAAGGTATGATTCCTTATTTAAAATGCTAATTACGTCTATTTTTTAATATCTGAGAAATAATTTTTGTATTTGCAATTAAAAATACATATTAAGTTGACACGAATAAACTCAAAAAAATTGAATAAACATTCATAACAAATTTCATATTAGTCATTACAAGGTATACATTAAAAAATATTATGGCACCCGCCACCTTCAAATTCTAGATCCACCTCTCGGTGGGGGAGTAAAAAAAAAAAACTCATCTACATATGCGATTACATACTACTAGAACTATACTTGCGTATTTTGAAAGGATTACATCGAACATAATGTTAATGAGATAATAGTGCAAAAATCAAAGTAACCTCTTACTAATTTTTAAGGGGCCAAGCAAATACTCTAAATGATAACTAACATGTATTAAAAAAGTAATTTAACACATACTATTTGTATACAGTCGAAGTCGAGCTCGACTTCAACTTGGTAGATTAGGTTTGGAACATGGCGACCACGGACTGAAGATCGACCTCGAGTTTCATCGAGCTAGAACTCGAGGTCGGAAAACTAACCTTCGAGGAAAATTGAGTCTGGTGTCGACCTTAGCCTCGAATGAGCTCGATGATAACTAACAGAAGACCGAAATATCCGCGACCGGATGAATATTACGGCGAGAATCTCGGCACATATCAGTAAGGAACTGATAATCAGCAAATTAAGAGATTTTTACCTTTTATAAAAATATACCTAGAATAAGACTCCTCTACTATATAAAGGGAGTTAGATAATTCATTAAAAATACTGTAACATGCATCCCTAAGCAATATATTGTTATTCCTAGTTCTTATTATCTCATCATTCTGTTCCGGTATCGATTCAAGCATTTTTGACTCAAAGGTGATCAACCTTCAAGGCTAAGATTGTTCAACTTGTGTGGTTTGCATTTACCTTTTCATCGTTGATTTTAATATTAATCTGATTTCTCATTTTTGTATCAAGTTAGAACACGTATCCTTAAAACTACGTATAAATTTAATTGTTATCCGATTTTGAGGTAAATAGTTTGGCGCCCACCGTGGGGCTAAGGATAATAGTGGCTATTTGATACGAATTTCCATAAGACACACTACTTTACACTTGCGCTTTGAAGTGTCTTTGATTCCAAGCTAAAATACAAAATGTCGAACTCTCAATCAGCACTCCTGCATGTTGACAACGAGTCCGGTCATCAAGGTGAAAATAACAACATAGCGTCCGGAAACAAGGTACCACCTGCTGATCCCATTAGAGTTCCGATCGCAGACCCGATTGAAGCTAATTCATATGTGGCTATCGATGCAAACTTGCCTACCGACCCCGAAAATAACGTTCGTGAGGGAGCTCGATCGGCAACTAGAAACACAGAAAACGTTGAAGGAGACGGGATTGGTCTACAGTTGATCTTCAAAATGCTACAGGCTGAACAAGCGGTATTAGCTCAATTACACAACCAGAGCCATGCAACGAGCAGGATCGAGCCCGATCCGCCCCGGGAAGTCACCCGTAGGGATGAACCGGTCATAGAAAGGTCAAATGAACATGAATCAGGGGCTAACCCCGAGATTATAAAGATGCTCGAGGAGCTGACAAAACGGATAGAATCAGGGTAGAAGAAAATCGAAGCTAACAACAAGAGGGTGGAGACCTATAACTCCAAGGTAGACCAAATACCAGGAGCACCTCCTATATTGAAAGGACTGGATTCCAGGAAGTTCGTGCAAAAACCTTTTTCTTCGAGTGCGGCTCCGAAGCCGATCCCCAAAAAATTTCGTATGCCCGAAATACGTAAGTATAATAGAACGGCCGACCCAAACGAGCATGTGACCTGTTATACATATTTCATCAAAGGGAACGACTTGGAGGACGACGAAATCAAGTCTGGTCTATTGAAAATATTTGGGGAGACCCTGTCAAAGGGAGCTATAATATAGTATCACAATTTACCTCCTAATTCTAGTGACTCATTTGCTATGCTTGCAGACTCTTTCGTAAAAGCACATGTTGGTGCCATCAAGGTCGATACTAGGAAATCAGACCTTTTCAAAGTTAAACAGAGGGATAACGAGATGCTCAAGGAATTTATGTCCCGTTTTCAAATGGAACGAATGGATTTGCCACCGGTCGCTGATGACTGAGCTGTTCAAGCTTTCACTTAGGGACTCAATATATAAAGCTCGGTGGCTTCACAGCAGCTGAAGAAGAACCTGATAGAATACCCAGACATTACATGGGACAATGTGCATAACCAGTATCAATCGAAAATTAGAGTCGAAGATGATCAACCCGAGGCCCCTTCGGGGTCTGTTTATCCCGCCAGAACCCTCGACAGCGTCAAGAGAGACATCGATCGTGAACCAAGGCTAAATAGGGATCGGTACCAGCCATATAATGTAGATCGGAGACGTAGTGGGTATGGGCGGAACTCCATAAGAAATGACCGAGGTCAATGAAACCGAGGACTCATGACCAAAAATGGCTTCGACAGGTCCGTCGGGCATAAGGAAGCACCAAGGCTATTAGAATATAACTTTAATGTCGATGATGCCGCCATTGTATCAGCTATCGGGCGCATCAAAGATACCAAATGGCCTCGACCTCTATAGTCCGATCCAACCCAAAGGGATCCTAACCAGATGTGTAAATATCATGGCACTCACGGTCATAGAACGGAAGATTGTCGACAGCTGAGAGTTAAAGTATCCAGTCTATTCAACAATAGGCACCTTCGAGAATTCTTGAGCGACCAAGCCAGGAATCATTTCAGGAACATGGATTCTAACAAATAGGAAGAACAAGAAGAACCTCAACACGTCATTAATATGATCATCGGTGGGGTTGATACCCCACAAGGGCCGACGTTGAAACGCACCAAAGTATCCATCACTAGGGAGAAACGAACTCGAGACTAAATACCGGAAGGAACTTTATTCTTCAATGACGAGGATGTGGAAGGGATCGTGCAACCCCACAATGATGCACTGGTACTATCTGTACTCGTAAATAAAATTCAGCTTAAACGTGTGTTAATTGATCGAGGTAGCTCAACCAACATCATTCTATCAAGGGTCGTGGAGCAGCTCGGTCTACAAGACCAAATCGTACATGCAGTCCGAGTTCTAAATGGGTTTAACATGGCATGTGAGACCACTAAGGGCGAAATAACGTTTCCAGTAAACACTGATGGGACTATCCAGGAGACTAAATTTTATGCTATCAAAGGAGACATGAGGTACACTGCTTTATTTGGAAGGCCATGGATCCACAACATGAGGGCAGTTCCCTTGACACTGCACCAGGCATTGAAATTCCCAACACCTGACGGAGTCAAAATAGTCTATGGTGAATAACCGACTGCAAAGGAAATGTTCGCGGTCAAGGAGGTGATACCGGCATCTACAATTTCAACACCGAAGGATCCGAATCAGATGGTAAAAAAACGGGGCCAAATAGCAATCACTGATACCATCCTCGACAGATTCGGACAAACAAAGGGAAACCGAGGATGATGATTATGGGGTTCCCAGATCTTTTATAGCCCCCGATGATTTCAACGCCACTAAATCGACGGTCGAAGACCTGGAATAAGTCATACTGTGAAAACGCTTGCCCGATCGAAAGGTATACCTGGGCACAGGGTTAAGCTCCGAGCTCAGGGAAACACTCATTCGATTTCTTATAACTAACAAAGATTATTTTACTTGGTCCCACCTTGACATGATAGGGATCCCACCGGATATAACCACTTACAAGCTAAGCTTGGACCCGAAGTTTTACCCGGTCAAATAGAAGAGGAGACCCCAGTCCGAGATCAAGCATGCTTTCATCAAGGACGAGGTATCTAAACTTCTTAAAATAGGGTATATTAGAGGTTAAATACCTGGATTGGTTATCAAACGTAGTGGTAGTCCCTAAAAAGGGAATAAACTAAGAATGTATGTAGGCTACAAATATTTGAATAAGGCATGTCCCAAAGACACCTTTCCTTTACTATATGGTCAATGCTACGGCCGGACACAAGATCCTCAATTTTCTCGATGCCTATTCCGTGTACAACCAAAAACGGATGGACCCGGGTGATCAGGAAAAAACTATCTTCATCACTAAATATGGCACATATTGTTATAACGTAATCCCGTTTAGATTAAAAAATGTCGGTGCCACATACCAATGTGTAGTAAATCGGATGTTTGAGGAACAAATAGGAAAATCAATGGAAGTTTACATTGACGACATGTTAGTTAAGTCCCTGCGAGCAGAGGACCATTTAAAACATTTACAGAAAACCTTCAGCATACTAAAGCAATACAATATGAAGCTGAACCCGAAAAAATATGCGTTTGGAGTTAGGTCGGGTAAGTTCCTCGGATTCATGGTATCCAATCGGGAAATCGAGATCAATCCCGATAATATCAAAGCCATCAAAGAAATCACGGTCATGGACAATGTGAAGGTCGTGCAAAGGTTAACCGGACACATAGTCGCCCTGGGGCGATTTATTTCAAGGTCATCCGACAAGAGTCACCGATTCTTCGCACTATTGAAGAAGAGAATAACTTCTCATGGACCCCGGAATGCCAACGAGCTTTGGAGGAACTCAAGAGGTACTTATCGAGCCCACCACTACTTCACACACTAAAATCAGATGAACAATTGTACTTGTACTTGGCGGTCTCGAAGATAGCGGTAAGTGGAGTCCTAGTTCGAGAAGAGCAAGGTACGCAATTTCCAATTTACTATGTTAGTAGAACCTTAGGTGAGGCCGAAACTAGGCACCCTCACCTAGAAAAACTGGCGCTCGCTTTACTAAGCGCCTCTAGGAAGCTAAAACTGTACTTCCGGTGTCACCCCATATGTGTCGTAACTACTTACCCGTTGAGAAACATTGTGCATAAGCCCGAACTCTCTGACCGGTTGGCCAAATAGGCCGTAGAAATAAGTGGGTACGATATTGAATACCGACCTCGGACCGCCATCAAGTCTCAAATTTTGGCAGACTTTGTGGTGGACTTTACGCTGGCCCTAATACCCGAGGTCGAAAGAGAACTATTGGTTAACTCAGGAACTTCCTCGAGAATGTGGACCCTCTTTACAGATGGAACCTCAAATGAAAAAGGGTACGAACATGGCATCGTACTAAATCCACCAACAGATAATATAATTAGAAAATCTATTAAGACTGTGAAATTGACTAACAACGAGGCCGAATATGAGGGCATGATTGCAGGCCTTGAACTAGCCAAACGCTTGGGGGCAGAGGTGATAGAAGCCAAGTGGGACTCCCTCCTCGTGGTAAACCAAGTTAATGGGACATTCGAGGTTAGAGAAGAATGAGTGCAAAAATACTTGGATAAGTTACAAGTGACATTATATCGGTTCAAGGAATGGACTCTACAACATGTACCTCGGGATCAAAACAGCGAGGCCGATGCCCTTGCTAGCTTGGGGTCGTCGATCGAAGATGACGAGTTCAACTCAGGAGAAGTCATACAACTCATGAGATTGGTGGTGGAAGAAGGCCATGCCAAGATCAACTCAACGAGCCTAACTTGCGACTGGAGGAATAAGCACGTGGAATATCTAAGAACTAGTAAACTGCCCTGGGATCCAAAAGAATTGAGGGCCCTGCGTACAAAGGCAGCCCGATTTAGCATGTCAGAAGAAGGAACTATGTTCAGAAGAACGTTCGATGACCCACTTGTAATTTGTCTAAGGCCGGGTGATACTGAGTACGTTTTGAGGGAAATCCACGAAGGCACATGTGGAAATCACTCGGGAGCCGAATAGTCCGTCCGAAAAATAGTCAGATACTACTGGATCGACATGGAAAAAGATGCGAAGGAGTTCGTTCGAAAATGTGATAAATGCCAAAGACACGCTTCGATGATTCATCAACCCGGGGAGATGCTGCATTCGGTTTTGTCGCCATGACCGTTCATGAAGCGGGGAATGGACATCGTTGACCCCCTCCCATAGGCACACGGTAAGGCTAAATTTATATTGTTTATGACTGATTATTTTTCTAAATGGGTGGAAGCCTAGGCGTACGAGAAGGTCAGGGAGAAGGAAGCCATTGATTTCATTTGGGACCACATCATATGACGATTCGGAATGCTGGTCGAGATTGTATGCGATAATGGGAAATAATTCGTCGGCAACAAAGTAACCAAATTCCTTGAAGACCACAATATCAAAAAGATCCTATCAACACCTTATATCCCTAATGGGAATGTACAAGCTGAATCTACCAACAAAACCATACTCCAAAACCTCAAAAAGAGGTTAACGAATGCCAAAGGAAGATGGAAGGAAGTGCTACCCGAAGTCCTATGGGCATACCATACGAGCTCGAAGTCCAGTACCGGGGCTACCCCGTTCTCTTTGGTTTATGGCGCCGAAGCTTTGATACCGATAGAGGTCGGAGAACCAAGTATCATATTCCGATATGCAGCAAAGGAATCAAACAACGAGGCTATGAGTACGAGCCTGGAACTATTAGATGAAAGGCGTGAAGTCGCCCTTGTCCGGTTGGCCGCAAAAGAATAGCGGATCGAAAGGTATTACAATAGAAGGGCCAACCTTCGACACTTCAATACCGGGGACTTGGTACTAAGAAAGGTCACACTAAACACCCAGAATCCGAACTGAGGGAAATTGGGACCGAACTGGGAAGGACAATTCCAAATTATCGAGATCACTAGAAAAGGATCCTACAAACTCGGAACAATGAACGATGAGCAACTACCGAACTGTCACGACCCAACTGGAGGGTCATGACTAGCACCCGGGCCATACTTGCCGAGCACCAACGTACATTTTATCTAACCTTCCTTATTATCTTTAAGGGCCGACAAGATCAATATAAATAGTAGACATGGATCATGAACATCCAACAATGAAATATAATGTCATGAACATACATAACATGGGACGACAAGACTGTCAAGAAACTATATATAAGGTACGAGCTATCAGGATGCCATGAAAGACTATACAACAAAAACCAGCCGAAAAGGCATTCTAAACCATACATAAGTCGACACCTGTCTATGAGCCTCTAAAAGAACATAAGTGCTACAACATTGCCGGAACAGGGCCCCGACATACCCATAAGGTCTATAACAAAAATGCATACCAAGACCACGGCAAGTCCGGAGAAGGGATCTCGCCAATAACTGCTGAACTGGACAGCCTACTGTGGTGGGGGAGCTACGTCTACCTGTCTATCAGGACCTGCAGCACGACATGCAGCGTCCACAAATAAAAAGGACGTCAGTACGAATAAAGTACTGAGTATGTGAGGCAAGAAAGCATAAGTAAGAACAGTAATGTAAACATGGATAGAGAATATACAACCTGTGACATCTGGGTACCTCTGAGGGCTACTGACATGAAATACATGATACATACATATATATACATAAACTTTTAAAACATACGCCTTTGTGGGCATCACCATCATCATATCGTACCCGGCCATAATAGGCTCGGTAAAACGTACCCGGCCATCATAGGGCTCGGTAGAATCGTACCCGGCCACGTGGAGCTCGGTAAAACCCAACTGATCAGTGGTTGCACAATAGGTGCCATACCCGGCCAACTATAGCGCGGCTCGGTAGAGTAAAATAAATACATATATATGATGCATGTTGGACTCATTGGAATCATATTTTGAACCTTTCGGAGTGACGTAAGGTCAGTATCCTTCGTACACGTTATTAGGATTAACTCTTCGTCAAGAAACTTATAAGAATTAGGAACTACCAACAACATTGATAATATAAGAATAAGAGAAGTAACATCAATACCAATCGTTTCATAAGAAGGGCAGCAATGTAAGTACTGCTAGCTTCTAAGAGTAGAGTATCTTTGGGAGCTCGTTCATTACATTATGTACAATCGGAGTCGTACAAAAGAATGAAGGGGATAGACTCACATACCTTGTATATACTGCCCAACCTCAAGCTATGCAAATATCACGACTCCTTAGTCTACAATAAGACAAATGACACTATCATTATCGTTTAAGCGTCGTAACTATTATGTATCGACCACAACCTATTTTACGATGAAACGGACAGCACCTCCCCTATTTATATGACTTCCCACAAGTCAATACAATCACCAAACAGCCCAAACAACATCATTAATAATCATATTGAGCCTCCAAAACAGTCCACCAACCAACAACATTACTACCAAGCTTTTCGATATATATTTCACAAGTTCTAGCTTCAACGACTTAGCTGCAACTTGGATAATCTTAAATATATATATAGAGTAAGAGGTTACTTACCTTTAAACAGAAAGAACAACTCCAATTTGACCTTAATTTTCCACGAAATATCCCTTCAATTCTGCCACAAGAACAAGGAAGCGAAACTAGCAATTAATTCGGGTTTTTCGGCACTAGAATTACTTTAGAAGACTTGAAATCACCTAGGGTTGATATTAAAAACTTGAAGGTGTATTTACAGGACATAAAACACTTAAAACAACCTCCCACACGAGCTGGAACAACACAAAAATCAGCAACAACAAGAAGAACAAGAAACTTACTAGCGCCACGGGATTCCCGACATTTGATTTGTGTTGTTTGCCCTTTGTTTGGGTCTTGGATCATGAGAGAACCTTGAGAGACTGTTTTTAGGGTTATAAGGTCTGAATATACTGAAAAATAATGACTTAAAACGGGGTTGAGGTATCTTATATATGTCCATATGTCTTAAACCGCCTTTGTGGGCCCCATAGAGAGCAGCTTGGCGCACTCTCGCGAAAACGCGAATATCTCTCTATTCCGAGATTGTATCAACGAACGGTTTAATGCGTTGGAAACTAGACTCATAGATCTTCAATTTGATAGGTAGATCACCCCATAATTCCAAGCACATTGGGAGAAAAATGCAGTAACATTTGACCTAAAGTTTAAGTAAAATTATAAACCTAAGTTGCGACAACTTTTATCAACTTTTGTTTCATAACTCGCTTGACTTCAAGACTTATGATGCGGATATTATATGATTCAAATACATTAAAACAAGACCTCTTGGGACAGTTAATCACCTCTAGTGTTACCCGAAAATACGGGTTATAACATCCTTGATTCGTTTAACTTCTAATATTTGTTAACCACTCTTATACACCCTTGTATCGTTTAAGACCAATAGGATTAACTTCTTATCATCTCAAAGATAATCTCTTCTTGGATTTACATCGACTAACTTACGACGTGATCTATGGTATGCGAATTTGGGTTGTAACACCCTCTCCCCCTTAGGAACATTCGTCCTCGAATGTAAGGGTTTATGGGGTGTCTAACTCATCGTGGATTCCGACGGAGATTTCCGGCTGAGTTTCCCCCATAAAATGGACACTAGCCAAACTTGCAAGCAGTTAAACCCAACCTATGGCCTTACAAGACTATACAAAGCATTATGGATATGTACATTATCTGCATATCACCATTTTGTATTAAAAAAAAGAGTATTCACAAGCTATTGCTTACCTCATAGAGCCGTTTCACCTTATAATGCGTCCTTCTTTCCCCCGGCATCCTCGTTATCTTCACTCTGGAATAGGTAAGGGTATTTAGACTTCATCTCCTCTTCTGCTTCCCATGTCATTTCTTCTATATTCTTGTTCCTCCATAATACTTTCACGGAAGCTACATCCTTTGTTCTCAGCTTGCGGACTTGTCGATCTAATATAGCCACTGGCACTTCATCATATGATAGATCCTTTGTAACTTGTACATCTTTGATAGGGACGACCCGAGAAGGGTCTCCAATACATTTCCTCAACATAGATACATGGAATACCGGGTGGACAAATTCCAATTCAGATGGCAATTCTAACTCGTAAGCAACCTGTCCAATTCGTCGAAGAATTTTGTACGGCCCAATATACCGTGGACTCAACTTACCCTTCTTCCCAAAACGCATAACACCCTTCAATCGGCGAGATCTTCAGGAAAACCCAATCACCAACCTCAAATTCCAGATCACGACGTCGGACGTCGGAATAAGACTTTTGCCTACTTTGTGCCATCCTCAGTCGCTCTTGTATCACTTTCACCTTCTCAATGGCTTGGTGAATCAAATCTGGCCCATATAATTCTGTCTCACCGACTTCGAACCATCCAACTGGTGATCTACATCTCCTCCCGTACAGTGCCTCATACGGGGCCATTTTAATACTGGAATGGTAGCTATTATTGTAGGCAAATTCTATAAGTGCCAGATGGTCATCCCAATTCCCCTTGAAATCTAGAACACATGCTCGTAGCATATCTTCAAGCGTCTGGATGGTACGTTCAGCCTGTCCGTCAGTCTGCGGATGGAATGCAGTGCTGAGATTTACTTGTGTGCCTAAACCCTTCTGAAAAGACCTCCAAAAGTTAGCCGTAAATTGAGCTCCTCGGTCTGATATAATAGATACCGGCACACCATGAAGCCTAACAATCTCCTTGATATACAACTTCGCATAATCTTCAGCCGTGTAAGTTGTCTTAACTGGCAGAAAATGGGCAGATTTTGTAAGTCGATCAACTATCACCCAGATGGAGTCAAACTTATGATAAGAGCGAGGTAATCCAATAATGAAGTCCATATTAATCACCTCCCATTTCCAGGTCGGAATCTCTATATTCTGAATCAATCCACTAGGTTTCTGATGCTCGATCTTTACTTGTTGACAATTAGGACACTGGGCTACAAATTCTGCAATAGACTTCTTCATGTTATCCCACCAATATTGCTCCTTAACGTCATGATACATCTTTGTCGAGCCAGGATGGATAGAATATCGGGACTGGTGAATCTCAATCATAATCTTCTCTCGCAACCCTGCCACACTAGGTACACATAATCGGCCCTGGTATCTCAGTGTCCCATCTCCTCCGATCTTGAAAGCTGTAATCTTACACTGCTGAATTCCCTCTCTCAATCTTACTAAGGTAGGATCTTCATATTGCCGTGCTTTTACCTCGGCTACCAAAGATGATTCTGCTGTATTCTGTACAGTAACACCTCCGTCATCAGAGTCCAACAATCTGATTCTCATATTGGCCAGCTGGTGAAGCTCTTTGGTCAACCCTTGTCTACCTGCCTCAATATGTATTAAGCTTCCCATTGACTTACGGCTGAGAGCATCTGCCACAACATTAGCTTTACCGGGATGGTACAATATCTCGACATCGTAGTCTTTCAGTAATTCAAGCCACCTACGCTGCCTCAAATTCAACTCCTTCTGCTTGAAGATGTATTGTAAACTCTTGTGATCTATGTAGATGTCAACATGGACGCCGTATAAGTAGTGCCGCCATATCTTCAAAGCATATATTACTGCAGCCAATTCCAAATCATGAGTCGGGTAATTCTTTTCATGCTTCTTCAATTGTCTTGATGCATAAGCAATCACCTTCTCACGTTGCATCAATACGCACCCCAAACCTATACCTGAGGCATCACAATATACCACATAACCTTCTGTTCCTTCTGGGAGAGTGAGCACTGGCGCGGATGTCAATCGATTCTTTAGCTCCTGAAAACTATGTTCACAAGCATCAGACCACTGGAACTTGGTAGCTTTCTGTGTTAACTTAGTCAATGGTGCTGATATAGAGGAAAACCCTTCTACAAACCGCCTATAATATCCTGCTAGCCCCAGGAAGCTGCGGACTTCTGACGGTGTTGTAGGTCTCGGCCAATTCTTCACTGCATCGATCTTCTGAGTGTCGACACTAATACCCGCATCAGATATCACATGGCCAAGGAATGCTACTGAGTTCAGCCAGAATTCACATTTAGAGAGCTTAGCATATAACTTATGATCCTGAAGGGTCTGTAATACTATCCGCAAGTGGCCCGCATGTTCCGCCTCCGAACGAGAATACACCAGAATGTCATCAATGAATACGATCACGAACACATCAAGATAGGGCCTGAATACACTATTCATGAGATCCATAAAAGCTGCTGGGGCATTTGTTAGCCCGAACGACATCACCAAGAACTCAAAATGCCCATATCTTGTCCGGAAGGCCGTCTTTGGAATATCCTTCTCCTTAACCCTCACCTGATGATACCCTGAACGCAAGTCAATCTTGGAGAAATACTTGGCACCCTGGAGTTGGTCAAACATGTCATCAATTCTTGGAAGTGGATACTTGTTCTTTATTGTAAACTTATTCAACTGTCGATAATCGATACACATCCTTAACGACCCATCTTTTTTCCGCACGAACAAGACTGGCGCACCCCAAGGTGAAGTGCTAGGCCTAATGAAACCCTTATCCAGCAAGTCCTTCAACTGTGCCTTCAACTCTCGCAACTCTGCCGGGGCCATCCTGTATGGAGGGATAGAGATCGGTTGAGTGTCAGGCAATGCATCAATGCTAAACTCAATCTCCCTTTCAGGAGGAAGGCCTGGGAGTTCATCTGGGAAAACATCTGGAAATTCATTGACCATGGGGATTAATTGTAGAGTAGGCGGCTTCGCCTCCGCATCCCTAACGCGAACAAGATGATAAATGTAACCTTTTGAGATCATCTTCCTTGCCTTAAGATAGGAAATAAACCTACCTTTCGGCGTAGCAATGTTCCCCTTCCATTCAATGGCGGGTTCACAAGGAAACTGAAACCTAACCATCTTCGTACGACAGTCAACATTTGCATAGCATGAGGCCAACCAGTCCATTCCCATTATCACATCGAAATCAACCATTTCTAACTCAAATAAATTTGCCGAGGTTTGACGACTACAAATCATCACAGTGCAACCTTTATAAACCCTTCTAGCAATCACAGAATCTCCTATCGGAGTGGATACCGCAAGTGGTTTACTTATCAATTCAGGTTCAATGCCAAACTTATTAGCCACAAAGGGTGTAACATATGATAAGGTAGATCCTGGATCAATTAGCGCATATACATCATAAGAAAACACAGACAATATACCTGTAACAACATCCGGAGATGACTCGAGATCTTGTCGACCTATTAGAGCATAGGTTCGATTTTGAGCACCACTCGAACTCGGCACTGAACCTCTACCTCTACCACGACCTGTCGACTGTTGAAAACCTTGTGCTGGAGGTCGAACTGATGAGGAAGAACCAGACACAGATCCAGTCGGTTGAGCCATACCACCACCTCCTCTGTTAGGACAATCCCGCATCATATGGCCACGCTGTCCGCAAGAATAGCACGCATCGGAACCTCGACGGCACAGTCCAAAGTGGGCCTTGCCGCACTGATCACAACGAGGTGTTGGGGGTCTCGTCTGACTAGTATCTCTATGAAATTGTGAGCCTGATGCCCTCGAACTCTGACCTGAACCAGAATAGGTAAATCGATCATACCGAGGCCTCTAAAACTGTGGAGGAGCACTAGCTACAGGTGGTGCCGAACTCCTCGAAGATTGGGGCCTGATACTGCCTCTGAACTCATCAGAATACCATGCAAATCTTGCCCTCTTATGCTGGCCCCTATCCTGCTCCCTATCTGCCCTTTGCTGGCGCTTACGATCCTCTAGGGTCTGGGCATAAGCCTGAATACGGGAAATATCCATGCCCTCTACCAAGGAGGCTGTTGTGCACTCATTTATCAGATGTGGTCCCAACCCGTTCACGAACAGATGCACCCTATCACTCATCTCTGACACCATATGGGGAGCATACCTTGCTAAAGAATCAAACTGTATACTATACTCTCGTACACTCATATTACCCTGTCGAAGGTTCAAGAACTTATCAGCTCTAGCTCGTCGTATCTCAACTGGCAAGTAGTGACGAAGAAAGGCCTCAGAAAATTCCTTCCACACGGCTGGAGGAGCGTTCGGACCCCTAGATCTCTCCCAACTATCATACCAGAAAACCGCTAAATCCCGTAACCGATAAGAAGCCAACTCTACTGCCTCCGTATCACTAGCATGCATAACCCGCAATGTACGATGAATCTGATCAATAAATATTTGTGGGTCCTCCTTGGGGTCTGATCCGGTAAACACTGGAGGGTCTAGATTAATAAAATCACGAACTCTCGCACTAACCGATTTATCAGCAGCACCGGTATTCTGCCTCTGAGCCTGAGCAGCTACCAAGCTAGTCAACAATTGCACCGCACTGCGCATATCATGGTCTGTAGTGCCAGACGGAGGAACTGGATGTACTGGGTGCCTCCTAATATCCTCGGGAGGAGACAGAGAGGTATGAGACGGCATCTCACTCTGAGCCTCACTTTGGCCTGCTCTGGCTGGAGGCACCTGAATGTTACCCTCTCCCACAGCTGTATCAAGCCGTTTACTAATCACTTGCTTCCTAGTCGAAGGCATCGCTGAAAGAAAACAAGGTGAATATTAGATATGAACACTTACTACTCAACTCTACGCACGATCTAGATTCAGGAAGAAGGTAACAACCCTAGATGTCACGTAGCCTCCTGATTATAAATGTGGCGCGCTACACATCCATAATCAAAACTCTACTAGACACGGCTCATAGACAACCCCTAGGATAGACTTGCTCTGATACCAAGTTTGTCACGACCCAACTGGAGGGTCATGACTAGCACCCGGGCCATACTTGCCGAGCACCAACGTACATTTTATCTAACCTTCCTTATTATCTTTAAGGGCCGACAAGACCAATATAAATGAAAGACATGGATCATGAACATCCAACAATGAAAGATAATGTCATGAACATACATAACATGGGACGACAAGACTGTCAAGAAACTATATATAAGGTACGAGCTATCATGATGCCATGAAAGACTATACAACAAAAATCAGCCGAAAAGGCATTCTAAACCATACATAAGTCGACACCTGTCTATGAGCCTCTAAAAGAACATAAGTGCTACAACATTGCCGGAACAGGGCCCCGACATACCCATAAGGTCTATAACAAAAATGCATACCAAGACCACGGCAAGTCCGGAGAAGGGATCTCGCCAATAACTGCTGAACTGGACAGCCTACTGTGGTGGGGGAGCTACGTCTACCTGTCTATCAGGACCTGCAGCACGACATGCAGCGTCCACAAATAAAAAGGACGTCAGTACAAATAAAGTACTGAGTATGTGAGGCAAGAAAGTATAAGTAAGAACAGTAATGTAAACAGGGATAGAGAATATACAACCTGTGACATCTGGGTACCTCTGAGGGCTACTGACATGAAATACATGATACATACATATATATATACATAAACTTTTAAAACATACGCCTTTGTGGGCATCACCATCATCATATCGTACCCGGCCATAATAGGCTCGGTAAAACGTACCCGGCCATCATAGGGCTCGGTAGAATCGTACCCGGCCACGTGAAGCTCGGTAAAACCCAACTGATCAGTGGTTGCACAATAGGTGCCATACCCGGCCAACTATAGCGCGGCTCGGTAGAGTAAAATAGATACATATATATGATGCATGCTGGACTCATTGGAATCATATTTTGAACCTTTCGGAGTGACGTAAGGTCGGTATCCTTCGTACACGTTATTAGGATTAACTCTTCGTCAAGAAACTTATAAGAATTAGGAACTACCAACAACATTGATAATATAAGAATAAGAGAAGTAACATCAATACCAATCGTTTCATAAGAAGGGCAGCAATGTAAGTACTGCTAGCTTCTAAGAGTAGAGTATCTTTGGGAGCTCGTTCATTACATTATGTACAATCGGAGTCGTGCAAAAGAATGAAGGGGATAGACTCACATACCTTGTATATACTGCCCAACCTCAAGCTATGCAAATATCACGACTCCTTAGTCTACAATAAGACAAATGACACTATCATTATCGTTTAAGCGTCGTAACTATTATGTATCGACCACAACCTATTTTACGATGAAACGGACAGCACCTCCCCTATTTATATGACTTCCCACAAGTCAATACAATCACCAAACAGCCCAAACAACATCATTAATAATCATATTGAGCCTCCAAAACAGTCCACCAACCAACAACATTACTACCAAGCTTTTCGATATATATTTCACAAGTTCTAGCTTCAACGACTTAGCTGCAACTTGGATAATCTTAAATATATATAGAGTAAGAGGTTCCTTACCTTTAAACAGAAAGAACAACTCCAATTTGACCTTAATTTTCCATGAAATATCCCTTCAATTCTGCCACAAGAACAAGGAAGCGAAACTAGCAATTAATTCGGGTTTTTCGGCACTAGAATTACTTTAGAAGACGTGAAATCACCTAGGGTTGATATTAAAAACTTGAAGGTGTATTTACAGGACATAAAACACTTAAAACAACCTCCCACATGAGCTGGAACAACACAAAAATCAGCAACAACAAGAAGAACAAGAAACTTACTAGCGCCACGGGATTCCCGACATTTGATTTGTGTTGTTTGCCCTTTGTTTGGGTCTTGGATCATGAGAGAACCTTGAGAGACTGTTTTTAGGGTTATAAGGTCTGAATATACTGAAAAATAATGACTTAAAACGGGGTTGAGGTATCTTATATATGTCCATATGTCTTAAACCGCCTTTGTGGGCCCCATAGAGAGCAGCTTGGCGCACTCTCGCGAAAACGCGAATATCTCTCTATTCCGAGATCGTATCAATAAACGGTTTAATGCGTTGGAAACTAGACTCATAGATCTTCAATTTGATAGGTAGATCACCCCATAATTCCAAGCACATTGGGAGAAAAATGCAGTAACATTTGACCTAAAGTTTAAGTAAAATTATAAACCTAAGTTGCGACAACTTTTATCAACTTTTGTTTCATAACTCGCTTGACTTCAAGACTTATGATGCGGATATTATATGATTCAAATACATTAAAACAAGACCTCTTGGGACAGTTAATCACCTCTAGTGTTACCCGAAAATACGGGTTACAACATCCTTGATTCGTTTAACTTCTAATATTTGTTAACCACTCTTATACACCCTTGTATCGTTTAAGACCAATAGGATTAACTTCTTATCATCTCAAAGATAATCTCTTCTTGGATTTACATCGACTAACTTACGACGTGATCTATGGTATGCGAATTTGGGTTGTAACACCCTCTCCCCCTTAGGAACATTCGTCCTCGAATGTAAGGGTTTATGGGGTGTCTAACTCATCGTGGATTCCGACGGAGATTTCCGGCTGAGTTTCCCCCATAAAATGGACACTAGCCAAACTTGCAAGCAGTTAAACCCAACCTATGGCCTTACAAGACTATACAAAGCATTATGGATATGTACATTATCTGCATATCACCATTTTGTATTAAAAAAAAGAGTATTCACAAGCTATTGCTTACCTCATAGAGCCGTTTCACCTTATAATGCGTCCTTCTTTCCCCCGGCATCCTCGTTATCTTCACTCTGGAATAGGTAAGGGTATTTAGACTTCATCTCCTCTTCTGCTTCCCATGTCATTTCTTCTATATTGAACCATGCCCCCATATACTGCTCGAACCCTGACACAAAGCATGTACACATGTATTACTATTATGCACAAGAATAAAGAGAAGTATCTTCCTTGAAAAACATCTTGTCCTTTAAAATTTTTCCTTTGCATTTCTTAAGGAATTACCTACTTCCGATCCCCTAAAGGTTTCGAGCCCAAGGGCCGCCTTGACCTGAGTTCGAACAATCACTCGGGGACTACCATCCGAAAACAAACTCGGATGGTCCAAGCTATTAGACCTCGGGAGTATAAGACCTATATGGCAACCCCCGAATTTCAAAGGCCACGACCGCCCCCATTCGGGGACTGTTATCTTAGGCAATCTCGGATAACTCAGGAAAGCAAGCCCATTGGGTGACACCCGAACTAAAAAGGCTACGTCCATATTAACACGGCTCGGAGACGTCCGAGACCCGTAACAAAAATAAGGCCTTCAAAATCTTTTTCATAACCAATTCTAAAGGCTACCCTCAACAGATTATAATCTAAATTGCTTACTTTGGGAGAAAGTCTTCGATAACACCGAACTCCCAGGATGCGTTAAAATAGAATAATGTAGAGGCGAGATTAGTTCGAACCTTCAAACATAACCTAATTATTTCATACTAAGGCATTTCGATCTTTGTGAATACAAATAATAAAGCAAAGGGAAAAATCCAAAAGTTGTGAAAGGGAAAGAAAGCCTTATATATTCATATCGAAAATTCTTTTTACAAGGGCCAAATAGCCCCGATACAAAATGTTACAATGGCCAAACAACCTAAAAAAGCAAAAGACAAAAACATCCTAAGTGGCCTAGTCTTTGCCGGGGGCCACATCATCGCCTTCGAGGTCTCCGTCACCTTCGGACTCACCTGAATCTTCAGACCCCACGAAATCTTCCTCCTCTGGGAAAACCAGCTTCCTGGCCTTGGCTTCGAATACCTTAGCATTCTCGATTTTAGCCAACAGGTCAAACCCCCGAGCATGAACTCCCTCGAGGGCCTCCCTTTGGGATTTCCACTTCATATGCTCCACCATATTTCTCACTTGGTCCTGAGCCACCTCAGCATCAGCCTTGTGCCGGGCCACCCTCTCATCAGCCTCGGCCGTGACCACGGCAACCTCAGACTTCGCCGCCTCAAGTTCCTTAGCCAAATTTTCTTGACCGTAGACCGCCGAGCTCAACTGAGTCTGGAGCTCCTCGATCGTTTTGGCCTGTACCAAGGCCTTTTCCTTTGCATCCCGGAGCTGGACCTCAGTCGAATCTAATTATGCCCGGGCAGTTTCTTTTTTCGAGGCCAAGCGGTCCATGTTTCTTTTTCATTCTTCGTCCTCAGCTTTCACCGTGTCCACCTCCGCCTGGAATTGCTCGATCTGGTCAAGGTTTTTTTGAACTTACGGGTTCATACCGTTATTCATTGTGTCTGACTGATCGTTACTAACTTCGAATACTCTTCTTACCTTCTCGACCAGGTTGACATGCTCCTTCCGAACCGCTTCTAGCTCGGCCTGGAGTTTCTCATTGAGAAGCCAATAAGCATCCCTTTTCTCGACCTTGAAATCGGCACCGGTTCAATACCCCATAGGAACGAACATCTTCAGAAGACGTTCCAGTGTCGGTTCCTCAGTAGCAACAGATGAAATATTTTCCTCTACAGACGGTCGCGAAGCAGAGGGAGTTTCTTTTTGGGGAACAAATTTTGAGGTCTTCGCCATTTCTTTAATAGGTGAAGGAAAGAGAGGAAATTTAAAGATTAAGTTTGATGGTAAAAACAAATTCGAAGTTCACGTGAAAAGATTTCAGAATAGCCAAAGATTTAGTACTGGAAACTGTTGAAATTTCTAAGAAACAAGGGTAGAGAAGATTTGGATGTAAAAAGTTTGAATGAATGAAGAAGGGGATATTTATAGTTTCCAAATGACGGTTCAAAGCCGTAAGTGGCCGACCAGCGACTGACGAGCATTTAATTCCATGAAGATGTGACTGACGAGACCTTTCGTTCAATTTGTCGTTTCTGACGAGGAACACCGAAGAGAGATATCGGAGGTTCATATCGTTTCTCGTCGATTATTCTCCGAAAAATAAGGGGACTATCTGTATACGGTCGAAGTCAAGCTAGACTTCAACTTGGTAGATTAAGTTTGGAACATGGCGACCACAGACTGAAAATCGACCTCGAGTTTAACCAAGCTAGGACCCGATGTCGGAAAATCTGCCTTCGAAGAATATTGAGTCTGGTGTCGACCTTAGCCTCGAACGAGCTCGAGGATAACTAACAGAAGACCAAAATATCCACGAGCGGACGGATATTACGACGAGAATCTCGGCACGTATCAGTAAGGAACTGGTAATCAGTAAATCAAGAGATTTTTACCTTTTATAAAAATGTACTTAGAATAGGACTCCTCTACTATATAAAGGGGGTCTGATAATTCATTAAAAATACTGTAACACGCATCCCTAAGCAATATATCGTTATTCCTAGTTCTTATTATCTCATCATTCTGTTCCGACATCGATTAAAGTATTTTTGACTCAAAGGTGATCAACCTTCAAGGCTAAGATTGTTCAAATTGTGTGGTTTGCATTTACCTTTTCATCGTTTATTTCAATATTAATCTGATTTCTCATTTTTGTATCAAGTTAGATCACGTATCCTTAAAACCACGTATAAATTCAATTGTTATCCGATTTTGAGGGTAAACACTATTACTTAAGTTATATTCTCTTAGTGTCAAACTTAAATTAGGGGGTTCGTGATTTAATTTGACTTATTTTTTATCGCAAAAATAAAAATAAAATATATATATATATATATATATATATATATATATATATATATATATATATATATATATATATATATATAACAACAAATCAATTGTATGTGTTTACTGAATAATAAAGCAAATGAAACCATCATACCATATTTTTTTGTTTATACGAAGCTTTCATTTAGAGGTATGACTCAACTATAAATCAAATAGGATTAAAATGAGGCAGAACAACAATAAATTTAGTCATAGTTTGTTTCAGTTATCGGATTCATTATTAAATATTTGTATATATTTAATAAAATATTTTTAATATAAATATAGAATCAAGCAAAACTAGATTTGTGTATTTTTGGCCCTTTTCCTGCAACAGAAAAAAACGTTATTAGTCACAGCTGTTTTTGGCGTGTCGTACGACTCCAAAAGTGTCTATATATTAGTAGTTCAAAGGGATATTCATAAACCCATCTTGGCCTCGTGAATGCGCTCTTTCTTTTTTGTGTCATTCACGATTCAAGAAAGTGTTTTCTGTCGTTGTTCTTCAAATGCTTCAAGAAAGAACCAAACCCATGGAAAAGATTGCTCGATTTCGTCCCCCCTCTGACACTGATCTGATAATGCAACTGTTGAAATTTGTGGCTGGAAAATGCTTACCAACTGAAGGATTGATTGGCTTTGCAGATATTTACAGCAATGAGCCATGGCAATTAATTGGAGACCTGAGTTCCAAGAAAACCCATTACTTCCTCACCCAATTGAAGAAGAAGAAGCCCACTGATGCCAGATTCAACAGAACTACTGGTAATGGGACTTGGACACAGCAGAATAAAGGCAAGAAAATTCTTGATGAAGATGATAGTCTGATTATTGGGTATAAAAGAAGCTTGACTTACAAACACAAGAAAGACTCCTCTTTGAATGGCCGCTGGTTGATGATGGAGTATTTCTTGGCTGAGTCTCTTCTTCAGAAGTTGAAATCTAAAGAAGCAAAAGAGTTTGTAATCTGTGCGATTAAGAAGAACCCCAGATCAGAAATCAGAGGAAACAGTATTGCTACTATTGTAGAGTATAAGAGGTTCATTGATCGTGTCTTGCAAGAAGGGGTTCTTCTCCAAACCTCAGGACCCTCAGAACAGAGTACTATGATTTTGTCTGAGAACAGTCCTGTGATGGTGGAGAGTACCTCGTCTGATGGTGGAGAGTTCTCTATGGGACAACTAGTATCAAAAGATGGAATGTTGGTTATTGTAAACCAGACTGATTCTGATGAATTCTTTGGAATGGTGAACGTGGAAAATCAAGAACGCTATTATCAGGAAGGTGATGAGGAGGAAGTTGATTGGGAATCTATATTGGATTTTGGGGATCATGGTTTAGTGCAGAATGACTTGCTTTACTAATTCTGGAAAATTGAAGCTTGGTAGATTTTTGAAAAGGGTATTTTTATTCTTGAGTTTCTTTGAAATCCAAGATAACTTTTTTAAATTAGGGTACTTTTAACTGGGATATCTGTGAAATCTTAAGAGCATGATTCTGACATTGACTTATTGGATATTTAGATTATGTTGGTGTTAGAATAACAACCAACACATTTTTTCATCATCGATTTTGTGCAATGTAGATGATGTTGTCATTTTCTCTGTGACTCTTAGAGTCCATTCTTATTGTTTATAATGAAAAGTTCAATTATGAAAGATGCTCTTTTTTATTTTGCTTTTGCTCATTGTTTCTTTGATATGTTTGACATTTTCTCTTGATGTTCTGTTTTACGTTTTGCTGTTTAAAGAATTTTGTTGCTTCACTATTTTTCGGTTGTTGGTATAGGATCACTCTTCTTATGATCTGTAATATCAAGCTGCTAAAATTAAGACAACAACAGCAAATTAGAGGAGTCGAATTAATTTAGTACCTGAACAAAAAGTTCCATTTGTAACAATGAGTGTAGGAGATTTTAAAATTAAGGAGTGAAAACAGAATGCATTGACCATTGATGTTAAGCTATGCATTTTTTGGCATCTGAAAGTAATACTTCCTCAAGTTCCCTCTCCGTTTATAACATGGAAGTCGACGGTTAGTCATTTTTGTATGTCTTGTTGGCTAAATGGCTAACTTATGGAATGTTTTCTCTTGTACACTTCATTTGTGCATTCTATTTTACCTTAAGTTGCTCCGCTGGTTGCTGTATATGCACTTTCAGCTTCTTTGACTCTTCCCTAATACTCTTCTCAGCAACAATTTTATAAGGTCGTATTTTCTCTTGTACACTTCATTTAGCTCTTGATGGTTTATACTTTCTATCCTCCTTTTCATGTTCTCTGCTACCATGATATCCAGAAGCTATGCACAACCTGCTATTTCAACAAATAACAACTTAATGGGGAACTTATAGGCCCAAAACAGTTCAAAAAGTTCTTTTCTTCTCTTCTGATCGATAGTCGCTGATTCAATTCTTCATCCTTAGACCAATCCACCTCATTAATTCCAGCACTCCCTATGGAAACATTACAAAGAAAATCTGACTAACTGGATCAATTTCCTTGTCTTGAGTTTTCTCATTTCGAATCAGTGTATGTATGCATCATACTATTTAAGAACATACATGCCAAAATACTACAGATAATCGAAGGTGCAGGTGATCAACCTGCCCCATCTACAATTTTTATGATAACGACGACAGCAAGTATGACTGCAACCTTCCATAGTTCCATAATAGTCAAATGAATATGTACGTACTTCATGAACTGGAACGTTTGTAACTTTGCCCGTAGGAACAGAATGAGGCCACTAAAAAGACACAATGCGCAGAATAATGTTCCATTTTCTCTTGATCTTCTGTTGCCCTTTTCTTAATTAAAGAATTTTGGCGTTCATTATTTTTGGTCCTTATGTATGGAAAACATTGAATTTAGTCAGTTAATATCTCTAAAGATAACTTCCAAACACCTTATCAAAAAACTATATGTTCTTATCAAAATAGAGATAGCTGCCAAATAGCATGAGGAGTTGGACTGGGCGATCAGCCAATCACATATGCAAGGAGCAATAACGCAGTAGCAAAAATCCATAGGATGTCTCTGGCAAGGTGCATCTATTTTTCCTATTTTGGGAAAATAGGCGACAAAACAAAGCTAGTATTGCTGCAACAGCCACCAGACTGGAGAAATACGATAAGTCAGCTTAAGTTGATGTTTCTGGTTCTGCTTGCATTGTTCTGTGGTGCTGGCCAGTTTTATCTGGGACTTTTTAAGTGCTTGAATGTTTTGAATTGAATATTGGTTAGAACTTATATCTATTGTCATTCTTATTGCATTTCTAAACTACCTGTTTATGTTTACCGTTAACCAAAGAAAGCTGCTTGTTTACATTAGGCTTGGTGAATGTCGGAGAATGTATCTTCCCCCTGCATCTCCGGTTGATTAAAAGATGATAATTATTTAGGGTTTATGTACTTGTATGTACTCTGTGAAACCTTTTGTATGTATTCTGTGAAACCTTTTGATAAGGTTGTCAGTACAAGTAAGCTGTGAATAATTTTGTCCTGAAAAATTTCAAGTTAAATTTGATCTGAATGCAGTTTAAGGGCAAATTTATTGATAGATGAAACCTAGAATCTGAGATGGTTTTTTAGGTCGTAGATTATGCTGTCGCTGCTCAAAGATTATAAACTCCTGACTGGTCTCTGTTGTTTAGTTGAAGACACCTACTTGGATGATGTTTTGGTAATTTTATTTCCTCACTGGAATAGTGAACTTAAAAGGCAATAGTGTGCAGTGTACTACTCTATCATTTCGGCCAGCACGACTTGTTAGAGTTAGATGATGCAGTTTCAGCTGGAGAAAGAACTGTGTAATGCCGGAAGTTTTGAAGAATATAGGATGAAAGAACACCTTCTATACCTTCCGGTATACCAGCTAGTAGAATAAGAGTAGGATCACCTTGCTTTTGATATGTGGTATCAAACTGCTAAAGTATTAGTTTAAAAAGGAAAATTAAAAGTTCATTTAAAATGTAATCTATAGCCTGCACTATTTCATGTTACTATTGTGCTTCTCTCACATAGGATCAACTGAAATTTATTTTGATGATCGGAGTGTTGTCGCAATGATACAATTGCCTTCCCTCCAGGTAATTTTTCTCTTTTTCCTTTTTTAGTAGTAGCTTCACTTCTGTACACTTTATTGTCATGAAAATCTACTTACTCACCTGTTCACAACAAGAAGCAATTGCTGCCTGATGATGGTGTTTCACCCATTAGAATCACTATTTGTCATGTGTTTAACTACGACGGCCAAAAATAGTTAGAGGGGAAGTACCATTGAGATCTGTTAGCTGTCTATCTACAGGGTTATGCATTATTTCATCCACATAGTCCCACAAGAAAGAAAAAATAAGACGTTCTGTTTGACATCTTGCAGAACTCCTTTACAGCTTTTCCAGTGAAGCAAGCAAGCTACAGAACATTGGCAACTGCATGTTTAAAGAAGATTACCAAATCAAAATGCCTACATGCTTTTAAGACATATTCACTTCAAAATGATATGTGATATCTATATTCTTTCTTGTCAAACTATGATCAACATTACAATTGTTGTCATCTCTGCGACATAATTCTTGTAATAACTGAAGGATTTCTCTTGTCCTAGAGTTAATGATTTTGGAGTTCATTTCCCATTATCTGCATTTGGAGAAATTGCCTTTTGTTTCTTCATTGATCCTTTCCATAAATTAGTATGTTTTCTCAATTCCTCATGACTGACCACCCTAGTATGTTTTCCCTCATCCATCAACAAAAATGTAGTATTCCGAAGCACAATAGTAACATGAAATAGTGCAGGCTATAGATTACATTTTAAAAAATGTAGTATTCCTCGCTGGTGGCTTCATTGACTCTTCTTTAGAAAGTTATATTTTCCTACATGACAATCATGAGCTCATATTTCCTCCAAAGTAGCTCACAGTACGTACATGGACTCTCTCTCTCTCGATCCCACCCCCAACGACAGTCTCCACATACATGCTCACTTAACCATTTTTTCCAAGTTATAGCATTATAATTCAAAAAAAAGTTCATTTTCCTGTGTTTATAGGGACTTGTAGCCTAGGAACCACAAGGATAATACTTCTTCTTAGAACCAGAAAAGTACATATTCAGAAAGGATGTGGAAGGCTTAATATTTGTATAGGGATAAAACAGATTTGTGAATGAAAGAGTTGAAGCAACTAGGTACGTATATTGGACACTGAAGTGTCTTTAATGACACTATGTCCTCCATTTTATGGCGCTGGTTATCTATGCATGTATTATCATACCATTCTGGGAATATGATATTTTGCAATCTACTTTGCTTCTATATTTTCTGCATTCAGAGTTTCAAGCTATTGCATTTTCATATTCCTGGCTCCCAAACAAGAAATGAACATTTATACAGATCCACAAAGAAACTTCATTTAGTCTTATAACTGGTTTCTTCTGCACCAAACAACTGAAATCCAAGGTAACATAACAAGGATAAATTATCTCAAGTTAATCACTTTAGCAAGATATAGGTGAACAAATACGTTGAAGCAGAGCAAGTGTCTCATTTGCCATCCTAATGCCTCCAGTGTCAATCGTCCCACTGTAGAAAATTCTGGCTAAATGCAGTGAGCACAAAGTTTTTGTCGCATCAGCTTCTTCTAACGTGAATCAGGTACTGCCCTACAGTTTCTTGATTGTTTATACATTATACACTTAAGCTGCAACCAGCTATTTCAACAAATAACAACTTAATGAGGATTGCCAGTTGAAATATCCCAAATCATGCTCTTGGAGATTGTTTCATACCATACAATACCTTTTTTAACTTGCACACCATATTTGTATCACCTGGAGTATTGTAATCTGGGGCAAACTCATGTAGATTTCTTCGGATAAATCCCCATGTAAAAATGTATTTTTTTTATATCATATTATTGCAATGGCCAGTCAAAGTTTGCAGCAATAGATAAATGGAATCGAACAGTATTTTTAACTTTGGCACAAGTACAAAGGCTCTTGATAATCAACACCATATGTTTGTGTAAAGCCACGAGCAATTAACCTTGCTTTATATCGATCAATTGTACCATCAGGTTTATGTTTTATCGAGAAAATACATTTACAATCAGCAGGTTTCTTCCACTCTGGTAAAGTCACAATATTCCAGGCTTGATTTCTTTCTAATGCTTGAATCTCCTCTGCCATGGATTTCACCCATATAGGATCATTGAGTGCCTCTTGTAGGAATGGTACCATTTGACATATGATTAACAAAACCTTGAATTGTACAAGGTAAGTGCATAGTCGAGACATAATGAGCAATAGGATACTTCTGATTCTTCTATGGGCACTTTGATCATTCACTAACATATATGGTAGTACTACCATCCAATTCTGCTCTTTACCGGTCCTCTCCACCTGAAGAGAAGTATTGGAGATCTTTGGAGAGAACTGCATTTCTTTTTCAGAGAAAGTCTCATCCTTTTTTATGTGACAGAAACCCAGAAAACACACACATTAAAGCACAAGGATTTAGTTTTGTACGTTGGTATTTCTGGAGTTGAACAAATGCAACACAGCCAAAAACTCGAAGAGCCAAATTTAGATGAGAAGGGACATTAAAAAAGGCAGAAAGTTTTTCCAAGAGTGTTTTGAAATGAAGACCACTACTAGGTACACGGTTCATAAGATCAAGAACAGATAAAATAGTATCTTCTCAAGCATAAGATTCTACATTAGCACCAAGAGACAAGCACGTGTAATTTCAAGAATATGACGATCTTTTCTTTTCAGCCACGCCATTTTGTTGAGGAGTAAAAGAGCAGGTTGTCTCATGAATAATACCATGATCTTGAAAATAAGATTGTAATAGCTTCACTATAAATTCTCCACCATTATCTGATCTTACAAATTTTAGATTAGTAGAGAATTGAGTTTGTATCATCTAATGAAATTGACGAAAGCATACATACACATCACTCTTATTTCTCATTAAATATAACCAAGTCATACGACTGCAATTATCGACAAAAATCACAAACTTACAGTATCCAGATACAGTAGGGTACGGGTAGGATCCCATACATCAGAATGAATCGAAGAAAATGGTTAAGATATTTTAGTAGAACTCAACGGGTAAGAAGCATGATGACTATTTGCTAAGACGCAAATGTCACACTTAAAATCTAAAGGATTACAATCGGACAATAATGTTGGAAACAAATGCTTAATGTAACCAAATGAAACATGACCCAATCTTTGATGCCACATCCAAATCTGATGTTTCTTAGGACATGAGAGCCTTGATTAAGTAATGCACTACTAGAGCACACATCATCCTCATAATAAAGCCCTTTTCTCTTAGTACCACGCCCAATAATCTCCTTGTTATTGATATCCTAAAGAAGATAATTAAAGTCGTAGATCCACCCCCCAAAAAAAAGCAGTCCGGTGCACTAAGCTCCCGCTATGAGTGGCGTTCGGGGAGGACCGGACCACATTAATACTAGAAAATTTAGTTGTTTAGTAATTATTTGAGGTACAGACAAAAGATTATTAAAAAGTGAGGGTACAAGTAGTGTGTTTTTCAAACACAAAGACGGTGTCAATAATATCGTGTGCCTGCATAAGTTACAAGAGAAGATGCATCGTTTGCATTAGATACATGTGAACTATAAGGTAAACTTGTAGTTCCCAAATTTAACTGATTTGGGTCATGTGAATCAATTATTTACTCAAGAGTCTTTAGCGGAATCAATATTTACTAAAGCAAATTCGATAGTACCTGAAGAACAAGAACCATTGGAAATGTCATTTGGTGGAGTTGATACCAAGGTTGGTATTACTGCAGTTGATTAATGAGAGGAAGGTGATATCACTACAGCAGCTTTTTCGTCGATCACGAGACTTCTTTTCGTTTAAGCTATCCCACCAATCTGGATATTCATTCAACTTGCAGCAATTTTTAACCCCCTTCTTTTTCACCATGAATTTTGATATAGATAGTCTGATTTGGGCTCAAAGAGGTTTTTATTGCCATAGTCATACTTGAAGTAGTATCACTATTGAGCATATTGTTCCTTCATAGTAAGTCTGAGATACAGTATCCCAAATACTTTTCGTAGTTGGCAAACGAACAAATAGACTCATTATGTCGGGTTACATGGCACTGACAAGCCACCCTTTGACAATGACATTCTCCATACTCAATTTTTCATATGTAATATCATCCACAATTGGTTCTTGAATTTTTCCAGTTAAGTAACCCAATTTTTCTCTCCCAGCAACAAAGGTCTGAACAACTTGCGACCAATGAGAATATTTCATACCATTGAGTTTTACACCATATGGTATCGCAACAGGTTCTGGTGCAAGATTCGGGTTTTGAGGGTTAGAAGCAATTAATTTGTTTCGTTTTGTTATATTGATGCAAAAAGAAATTTTAGAGAACCCCTCTGATACCAACTTAAATGGAAACAAAATTGTCAATATTATTCCTTTCTCCATGAGCTAATTTATCCTAATTAGAAAAAGAATAAAGCAGTTTAGTTTTTTCTTGTACAGAAAGAATCAATCATATTCTAGGGTAACAAATATCTATATATAATAAGAAGAGAGGCAAAGTTACCACGTTAAACTAAGTGGCATAACCATAAGATGACGAGTGTAAATTTTTAGGACAAAGCTCCAACACAGTTGGAGTTTTATAATATCTTAAAATTACAAAACGAAAAAAACTACCAATTCAAATTGGGGAGTAGTTTCGAGATGGAGTTTTAAAATTATTTTAAAATAAAAAACAAAAATAAAAAGATAAAAAACCGCCAAATCAAATTGGGGGATAGTTTCTTCCTAATATGGTAGTCTCTCTCATATATATATATATATATATATATATATATATATATATATATATGTGTGTCACGCCCTAAACCTGAAGAGGCGTGGTCGACACCCGGTGCCATACTCGGTCCGAGTGTACCACTCTATAACTGTCAACTCTGGAGGGGTAACCCTCAACTTAGGCCGATGAGGCCATATTTTGAATGATCTGAAAATATCATCTCTCTCATCTGAGGGGTAAATATACCCAAAAACTCATATATATATATATATATATATATATATATATATATATATATATATATAAAACTGTGCATGCTGATGAGGCCGCCATGAACATCTACTAATATACAAAATATACATGCCTCTATAGATGACTGAACTGTACCATGGTCGGGACAGGGCCTCAACCTACCCATCAAACTTGTATATATAAAATGGACTCCAAGGTCTAGACCTGGTAACTCCGAGGAAGTGGAGCTTACCAACCAAGCTGATGTTTGACTTTGTCTGTTTGGAAGGTCTATCCAGCTGTCTATCAGGACCTGCATGCATGAAATACAACGTTCCCGACAAAAGGGACATCAGTATGAAATAATGTACCGAGTATATAAGGCAACGGAATAAGTGAAAGCTATAACTGAACTGATAATATAATAACTGAAAGCAATTCAAAGCTGATATGAAGATATGCTTATCTGCTGATACTGACTCAACTCTCTCAATATTGTAAGTAAAATAGTTGTCCGGCCCTATAAGGCTCGGTACGGATAACTGCTCTGCCGTAGTAGGCTTGCTCATAGGCGCTCGGCCATACTAGGCTCTGTATCTCGGCCATTCTGGGCTCGCGCATAGGCGCTCGGCCACAGTAGGCTCGGCATATAACTTACCATCTGATTAGAGATTGCCCAATAGGGGCCTGCCCACCGATTATATCTCGGTGGTGGTTAAAATAATATATACTGATATATATATATATATATATATATATATATATATATATATATATATATATATACCATCTACCCTCTTGACTGAAAGAAGACAATACTTAACTGAATGGAAAGTCCCAATAAAGGAGAATACTATAACTTATGAGACTAGGATAATGTTAATAAATTCAGGAATACGAACTTCTCTTTATGTCTCGTTATAAAACACATGTAGTTATGACAAGCTTATTTTATAATAAAACGGGCAGTATCTCCCCTATAATCTTTACTTCCTCACAATTAAACATAACACCAATAACAACAAGAATACAAAAATAACAATATGTATACATTATTTTCCAACTTTATATCCATCACAAAATACCACAAAACAGCCCACACACTGCAATCAGTTCATACACAAAATGACAACTCTAGTAGTGTCAAACAACCCGAAAATATAACGACGAATGACCAACCAACCACCCTTCCATTAGGTGGTGTTTCTCCACACCCTTTATCCTCCCAAACTACATAAAAACAGTAGCAACAGAGACAACCCAATAGCAACACAAAACAGCCCACAAAACACTCCCACAAGTTCAACAACTCAAAACTGATTTTTCAGTTTACTAAAACACGTTTCGACTTGTGTTTTCTTTTATATTGAGTAACACAAATAACAGTACATAATTAAGCCTCTTATCCTATAAACTATCTATGAATTAAACTTAAAAATAAGTTCACAACCAGTAAATAGTGACACAACAACAAACAACATACCACTCTTTCGAAACTCGCTAGGTCTAGTCTTTACGATCGAGTTACAACTCGTACAAGCATAGATAATGGAAGGATAAGCATAACCTTATCTTGGACAGAGTAGAACCCACGAAACCTAGTCCTTCTTCATCAAAAATTAGTCCCCCAACGTAGCTACATGAAGGAGAAAGATAAACTAGCAAGTTGTCCGGGTTTTCGGCACTAGAATCACATCATAACACCCGAAATTACCTAGGGTTTGTGTGGAATTTTTTGGGAGGAGTTGCAGGGGTCAATATTGTTTTAATGGTCTGAATGATGAGTGAAATAAATGAGTTAATTATCCCTTAAAAGTCCCCTCTTGGCCGACTTAATTGAGGCCTCTCCTTTTGGCAAGAAGGTGATGCACCTACTTGTGACCTACCAGTCTGCGCAGTCTTGCGAACACGCAAATATCTCTCTACTCCAATGTTATATCAACGAACAGTTTAATCAATTGGAAACTAAACTCGTAGATATTTAATTTTGTAGGTATATCATCCCGTAATTCCAAGTACATTGGGAGAAATGCTCAGCTATATTTGACCTAATTTTAAGTATATTTATGAGTGTAACCTGTGATGATCTTAGCCAACTTTTGTTCCACAACTCGCTTGGCTTCAAATATAATACACGACTATCACAAGACTAAAATGACTCATAACATAACCTCTTTATCATGAGCACCCTAGTCTCACCCCAAAAGTACATGTTATAACATTCCTAACTTGTCGACTTTCGATGAAACTTATTTTTTTCAATTCGTTTAGTTTTTAAGCCTTCCAACCCTCTTGGTACTTGCAGTTCATGATCTTAAATATTTGTAACCTCCAAGTTAACATGATTAACTTACTTTATGTAATTTCAAAGATGATCTCATTTCTGAGCTTACATCAATTGACTTACGACGTACTCTTACGTACGAAAACATGGGGTGTAACATGATTCCCCCCTTTGGAACATTCGTCCTCGAATGTTGGCTGATGCGCTTATGAGTCTCATAACCCATAGTTGTTACGAATATTTTAATACTGTCCTTGCCATCTAGGCAACTGTTCTGTGAATAAATTCAAAGGACATGGCATTCCCCCCTTTAGGCCTCTTTCTCACACCATGACTTGTTGTCAGAATTCTTCCAATCTCGTACCTGTTGCGATCTTCTGTCATGCAGCCTGCATGACTTTGTCCTTGTATATTTATCCTTATAGCTTTACTACATCTAGGTAGGTTATACTATACCATAACACTTACTTTGGTTTATTATTACCGAGGTGTGCTGCGCAACTCTAGGTTACTCTTTCGTTGCTTATCCTATATGTATAAATCTAAGCCCTTTAATGCTTTTTCATTACTGTTCATCTTTAGAATGACAGCCTAATCTCATCTCATACTTTGTAACTTTTATCCATCTATTATTGATTCACCTTAATATTGATCTATAGTCTACCACTGATAACTTGAAACCTCTTACTTAATATATTTTCACTAGGGCTCATGTCTTATCGGGAATATCTGCAGCTATTTGCCTGATCCACGTAGGGATGATACTAAACTTCAATAACCATATTTCATAGCATCCCAACTTGATTCATCTTATGGGGGTATTCTAATCCCATGCAATTCATGAAATGACTTCTCTTTGAATCATTACTCAATCGAAGGCCTAAATGTCATCCTCTTATCATTTATCACAATTACACCCTTATTCTACTAACAATGTAGCATTCCCTCTTTTCCAAATGCTCCTAGTCTTAAATCCCTCGAGTTTATTCAGGTTGTACTGAGCTTTTTATAACTTACGGAAACTATCAGCTCTGTTGTTTTTATGGGTTTAATCGCGAGGATTTACCTATTCTCGTTACCTTCTCACTTATCTTTTCCTATCCTTACTCCCGTCTACCTAAAACCTTGTCTCTCTGCCATACTTTAGCTTGTGACCTATATATATCTATTTATACTACTCTTAACCTTCCTTTAACTTGATAGCACCACATATTTCCTTATATTATTCAGGAACCTCAAGCGAGATATCACATCGTCTCTAACTCTTCTTTACTCTCTTAACTAGACCTCTCGATACCTGGACACCATAGGCTAGAAGATATGCCACTGACGACACAAGATACTGAATCACAACGCTTCTAATCCTCTATTTGAAGTCTGGACTATTCACAACCTTCTGCACTTGAGTATCTCGTACCTTCTTCACCTTTACCTTACTTACCTTTAAATCTAGCATCGTATTTTCTATCTCTTTCATAACCACCCTTCCACATAGGTGGAATTCACATCCACAACTTAATACACTACCATAATACTTGCACCTCTAGTGCATACATGTAATGACATGACCGGTTGTTTTGGGCATTTACGCCCCTTTCTACTATTTGAAGTTTTGAATAGATTCATACGATGTATTATGACTTGTGTGAATTGTTGGTTTTAGTTTTTAGGTATTTCAGAGTTAGTTTGGAAGAATAAAATTCAAGGTTTAAAGCTTAAGTTGAAAAGGTTGACCGGATATTGACTTACATGTAAACGACCCCGAAATAGAGTTCTGATGATTCCAATAGCTCCATATGGTATTTTGGACTTAGGACCGTGTCCAAAAAATTATTTAGAAGTTTGACCGAGGAGTTGGCAACTTACTCATATTTTTGGCAACTTCGGTAAACGACTTGGGATTTTCACTGATACACTTGAAAGATAGATCTATTTTCAGAAATTATGATTTAGTTGAGTATTTATTATTTGAGTTACTTCTTTTATTACTTGCTTTATATTGTTATGAACTGTTGTTAGTTATTGGAGTTGGACTCTGACCTTGGTACAAGCTCGTCATTACTTTCAACCTAAGGTTAGGTTTGTTACTTATTAATTACATATGGTCGGTTGTACTCATACTACACTTATGCACCTTGCGTGCAGATGTTAGCTGCTGAGGTTGCTATGTTCGATGGGAGATGGATTTGAAAATGTACCTGCATTCCGATTGTAGCTTCCTCTTGTTCATGGTAGACTTAGATTCGTAAAACTCTGTTTATATATATTTCAAATAGATAATGTATTTTTATTTCACATCAGCTTTAAATTCTAATCTTAGAAGCTCATGATTTGTACTACCAGTCCTTGAGGAATGTATCAGATTAAGATATTTCTTTACTTAATTTCTTTATTAATTGTTATTGGAATTGGTTAGTGGTTAATTGGCTTACCTAGCGGGTTGGGTTAGGTGCCATCACAACTAGTCGGATTTTGGGTCGTGACGAGATGGTATCAGAGCTCCAGGTTCCTAGGTTCTACAAGTCATGAGCAAATGTCTAATCGAGTCTTGCGGATCGGTATGATGACGTCCATACTTATCTTCGAGAGGCTACAAGGCATTTAGGATAATTTCCCATCTTTCTTTTCTTATTGTGCGAAATTGATTCAGCTTGAGACAAAAATCTTTGAATTCCTTCCACGCATTCGTGCGTGCATGTGAGCGCTCGGTATCAGCTGTGCATCGTCGGCTTGTGATTCCATGAACGAGGTTCAAAATGTGTATTCTGTGTTTTGGTGATGGGCCAGTCTGGAAAACTTGAGGCCAGGTTTGGACTGTAGCTTAGGCTTGGTAGCTTTAGTTGTAACTTGTACATTTGGAATCATATGTCCGGTAATGTCCCTATAAGTGGAGTTTGTGGCTCGATGAGCGATCGAATGGATATGAGATAGGTATGATGTGACTACAGGATGTGTTAAAATGGTTTAAATGTGACGAGAAATGTTTCCTTGGAATGTAAGGAGAGCCTTTGGGTGCTTGATGTTCGTTTGATGTGACGTACGGTCTTGAGTTATGAGTGCGTTGAGGGATCTGTCATGCTGTTTAATTGTAGAGTGAAGTAGATTTTCATGTCGTGTTGATGAGTTCAAACTCAGAAATATTAAGTTAATCTGTAGTAATTGTGGCTGCGAAAGAGTTTAACAAGATGCCAATTTGAGGCTAAGCAGGTGGGTTATCTCCTGCGGAATAATCTATGTATGTGTGTTCCTTATAATGTTGAGTGAAGAGTTCCTTTTCTCCCAGCGGGGTATAGGTATTGAGATTTGAGTTTGGATTAATTGAGTAAGTTGACTTGACCGTCACGGGGATGAAGGCGAGCTTAGTAGATGATTTGAGGTATTTTATGGTTTGTGTTACCTGAGTTTGTGAAGAATATTCGTGGAATTGACTGCGGGATTATGACAATAGTAGATTATGGGTATGTTGAGTTATCATATGTTTTGTTATATGGCTTTGAACCAAGTGAGAGAGTCTGCTATCTACGAATTGATTGCACTATTATGTGCGGTATTGGTTTTGGTCCGAAGCATACTTGTTGATTAGTTATGACTTGCAGAGGTCGAGATCGAGGATGACTCGAGTAAGAAAATTTCATGAATACGGGATATAATGCACTTATGAAAATATGAAAAAAAAAATCATGGAAGGATTAAGTTGTTAATTGCGAAGAATGTATCCTGCATGGAATATGAATTCGACTGGTGGTGTTAAGGCAGGATTACTTCTTTGAGTGTTGTTGTGCTAATGGGGCATGTGTCTTTTGGCTCGTCTAGGCTATGCAATTCAGGTTTGAGCAGAGTGGGTGACTCTCAAGAAGGTTCTAATGGGTCCGAAATTTATATATGACAATTGAAAATTTTTTTGGACTTGTGTATGGATAGAATCTGATATTTTCATTTGATGGTGCCGGGACTTACGGTAATTCTATATGACTATGGATTCTATATTCCAGTATAAGAAAGGTAAAAGGACAATTTTAAGTTCCCATAAGGTCTTTTCAGAGTGAGTGTCTCGGTTGTGGTATTTATGAGGGTAACTATGATGTGGTGAGGCTCTACAGATGTTTGGTGGCAATAGTCTTAGGTTTGGTAACCTACGTGGCTTGGTCGAGTTAGAGGAATTCAATCTTGATAGTTTGGTTATGTGTAAACAAATTTCAAAGTGTTCTTGATGGTTTTTACCATAGGTTTAGCCGGATTTTTTCTATCGGTGTGAGAAAGGTATTGTGTATTGTGATTTCCTCCTGGAAGGGAGCAAATGGAAGATTTCTAACTAATCGAGTATGTATTCTACTGGTGACTCATAATTGATATGAAATTCTCGTACTTTTCGTATGGTGATCTAATAGAGGCGGTGTGTCCTGTGGGATTGAGAATTGCATGTACAAGGTGGCAGTTAAGTTTTGAAGGGAAGGTTATGAATTATGGACAACATGATTAGTTTCGGACATTTAGATGAATGTTATAACTGTTCGGTGATTCCTGAGAATGGTGCGCATTTCAGAAGGCACTTTGTGTTTTGACTTACGAATGTTCATTGTTATTGCAGTACCTACCTGGTTGATAGACTATTGATATTCAAACTATTGTTATGTGGCACTGAAGAATCATAGAAGTATTCCTCGTGGAATGATCGTGTATGAGAGATGTGTTAGACATTCAGGTGGTGGAGTTGGGGATCAAATATGGTGATTCGTGTGTTCTATGGATTTGGAGACTGGGAGTTCTCAGAAGCAGGTTGTTTTGTGGTTGTGGACTATGAAGATGTGGCCAAAGCTAGTCAGATGATAGTATGTGTTATGGTTAGGTCGTTGTATACTTTTAGAGGGCTATTTGTCCATTCGGGGATGGCCGGAGTTGATTTGGGGGCCTATTGATATGCCCAATGAGGATGTGTATTCTACACCGGGTCGGATTTGTTGATTTTGAACTGCTATTGTTGAGGGATGTGCCATTCGGTTAGAATTGATTTTTATTCGTATCGGATATGTTCTATGTGTTACTATTCCATGCTACGAAAGGTTGTGATTCGTTGGTTATATGTACACATGGTACGATTCTGTTTGGGCCTTATAGTGGAATTCGAGTGAGATGGTGATTGGGGTGTGGAATGGTTGATTGCGCCTTAGTTATGGTCTTTTCGGATTGTGGTATATTGTGTTATTTGCTTCTCCATGGTTATGGTTTTGCACTTCATGTACTTGATGTCAAATTGCTTGTGGTTGTTGATTTTGAGCATTGTGGCTTGAGGTATTTCATATGGACCAGTACTTGGATGGGGTCACGCATTGCAGCTGGGTTATGTTGGGAGATGATCATTTGTGTTAGATTCGTGTGTCTTGGTTTTACTAGGTATGATGGGTTCGTAGCATTTCGGTTGTGGTGGTACTTGTTGAACTTGCGGGATTGTTCTCTCGTTTGAGTCATTTTCCATGATTGAGTATATTTGGAATGTTGCTTATTGGTGCACGGATTGCACGGGTTGTGGCTTTAGATTGTATTGATGTGGCATGTCACTAGAGTGGTTGTGTTGGATGAGATGAGGTCATTGGACCTAGAATGGATACTATAAGATTTGATTACAACGTGTTGGAAGAATAATTTAGAATTCGGCTTAAATAATTGGCTATGGTACTTGTTGAACGAGGGAAAGCTCTATGACTTGTTGATCTGGTAAGTGGTCATGAAATTTCGCGTGTTTCTTTCATTATCGGCAGTGTACGAAGGTTTTGGAACGAGGTGTTGTTTGATATGGGGTTTAATACCGGTATCGGGTTTGTTTTTAAGCAGCTACAGTGATTAGAAACTATTACGAGTATGTAGTATATCATGTGATTACATCTAGAGTTATGGCCAAGGCTTAATACAGCTTGTTAAGACTCATACAGTGTGTAAATGTGAGATTCAGGTATTTAAAAGAAATTTTTGGATGTTTGAAATTGGATTCCAAGGTTTATGGGCTAATGCTAAATTAGTAATTTTCAGTTATGTGATGTCATCAGGCCTATATGGAATAGGGTAACGTGGGATCATCGCCGGGTATGTGCGTGATAAGGTGAAATAGTAATTTGATGGTTTGGAAATGACTCTTGGCACGTTCGACAACGAACGTATGTTAAAGTGAGAGAGAATGTAACGACCCGACCGGTCGTTTTAGGCATTTATGCCTCTTTCTACTATTTGAAGTCTTGAATAGGTTCATACGATGTATTATGACTTGTGTAAATTGTCGGTTTTAGTTTTTAGGTATTTCAGAGTTAGTTTGGAAGAATGAAATTCAAGGTTTAAAGCTTAAGTTGAAAAGGTTGAGTGGATGTTGACTTACATGTAAACGACCCCGGAATAGAGTTCTGATGATTCCAATAGCTTCGTATAGTGATTTTGGACTTAGGAGTGTGTTTGGAAAATTATTTGAAAGTTTGATCGGGGAGTTGACTTTTTGATATCGGGATCAGAATCCAATTCTGAAAATTGGACTAGCTTCGTTATGTCATTTATGACTTTTGTGCAAAATTTGAGGTCAATCGAACTTGATTTGATAGGTTTCGGCATTGAATGTAGAAGTTCAAAATTGTTAATTTTCATTAGGCTTGAATTGGAGTGCAATTTGTGTTTTTGATGTTGTTTGATGTGATTTGAGGGCTCGACTAAGTTCGTATCGTATTTTAGGACTTGTTGGTACATTCAGACGGAGTTCCGAGTGGCTCGGGTGTATTTCCAGGTGAGTTTTGAGCGAGTCTGGGCATTTCAGCACTATGATGTTGTTCTGGAACTTTTGGAAGTACGGGGGCACATTTTGGAGTGCTGAGGCAAAGCCTTATGTGTGGACCACATGGAAAATTACGGACCGCAGAAGCAAAGTGCGGACCGAAGAATTCTTCTCGTGGCCGTAGAAAAGGGATTATGCAGGTTCAATAGTACGACTTTGGAAGCTTATATCTTTTAATCTACAAAGAATTTGGAAATGATTTTAATCGCAAGTTGTAGTCGTTTGAATCTAGTTTCCAGAAAGATATACCATTCATCATTTGGACATTTGTAGAGAAAGTTATGGTCAATTTACTGAAACCTGGTAGTGCAGAGGCTGTTGAAGTGCGGCCGCACAATTTGGATTGCGGCCGCAGAACCTGGAATGTGCGAACCGCACAAAAATTGTGCGGTCAGCATAATGAGGGATCAGAGTTTTGTTCTTTATAAACGAGGGTTAGAATATTATTTCATATTTGTACTTTAGGAGCTCGGTTTGTGGCGATTGTTCGTGGGATTTTCAAGAAATTCATCGGATTAAGTGATTCAAACTCGGATTTGGTTAACATACATGAATATATCATTGTTTTCATCATTTAATCAGTATTTTGAGATGGAAATTTGGGAGAAATTATAGAAACTTCATAAAACTAATTTTTGGGATTTGAATACCGATTCAGAGTCGGATTTTTGTGAAATTAGTATGGTTGAACTCGTAATTGAATGGGTTGTCGGATTTTGTGAGTTTCGTCGGATTTCGAGATTTGGGCCCCACGATCGATTATTCTAGCGGAGTTGGGATATTTCATAAATTGTTAATTTGTAAGTATTGGAGTAAATTGTGACAAGATTTGAGCCGTTCGGATGTTAATACGCATAGAATGGAGTTTCTGGGACATTGTTTAGCTTGCTCGATATTGGATTCAGCTTGTTCGAGGTAAGTAACTTTTCTAATCTTGGAGCTGAGGGTATGAACTCTGATTATACGTGTTATGTATTTGGTGTTAAGGAGACGCACTTGCTAGGTGACGGGCGTGTGGGCATGCACCGTGTGAACTGTGATTCCGTTATTTCTGTGGTACTATGTAGTTACATGCACTTATTTGTAATCATGAAATCTCCACGTACTAGAGTTATCGAGTTATGATTCGTATTAGAAACCATGTCTAGTCTACATGCTTATTTTATTGGGACCCACTGAGGTCATTACTACTGTTGAGTTATTTGCTTACATTGCAATGTCATACTTAGTCATATTCATTCATTACATATCATATCTCAGTCTCTGTTATTATTTATTGATACACCATATCATCATTTTCAGGCTAGTTTTATGACATTTTGAGCCCGTCTCTATGAGAGAGAGACTGGAGAGATTGATGACTGAGTGAGGCCGAGGGTCTGATTGTGAAGATATTAATGCTACAGCACATGAGTTGTCTGTGCAGCACGTGAGTTGTCCGTGCAGCACGTGAGTTGTCCGTGTAGATTCTGATATTGATACTATGTCACGTGAGTTGTCCGTGCGGATTATAGCGCTTGGGCTGAAGGAGCCCATCCGGAGTCTGCACACACCCCTAGTGAGCACGGTTGATTTATATTGAGGGATGGATCTTCCCTGGACATGGATCTTGTCCGAAGCATTTATATTGATGGATGGATCTTCCCTGGACATGAATCTGGTCCGAAGCATTTATACCTGGGGATGGATCTTCCCCATGGGCTGGATTGGCCCTACTCAGTACTGAGTGACTGATGGTCAGTTGATGTATATATTCCGGGATGGATCTTCCCTGGGCCGGATTAGCCGTATACAGTACTGAGTGATTGAGCATGGTGAGTGGAAAGTGTGAGATAGTGAGATTGAGTACTCTGAGAGTGTGAGTACATGAGTTCATCTCTGAGATACATTGCATTGGCATGCACACATGACATACAGGAATAGAGATGTGTTTTCCTCATGCTGTACGGTAACACGTCATTCATGACTTCTCACACATATTAGCTCATGGGCATAGTGATGCATTTTTCCACTAGCTATCTGGAAAGAAAATGAAATATCTTATTTATTATTGAAAGAATTTTTGGGAGAATTACTGTTTTCAAACTTACTCATATTTTTGGAAACTTCGGTAAACGACTTGGGATTTTCACTGATACACTTTAAAGGCAGAACTACTTTCATAAATCATGATCTAGCTAAGCATTTATTCATTGAGTTACTTATTTTATTACTTGCTTTATATTGTTATGAACTGTTATTGGTTATTGGAGTTGGACTCTGACCTTGGTACAAGCTCGTCACTACTTTCAACCTAAGGTTAGGTTTGTTACTTATTAAGTACATGTGGTCGGTTATACTCATACTACACTTATGCACTTTGCGTGCAGATGTTAGCTGCTAAGGTTGCTGTGTTCGATGGGAGCTGGATTTGAAGGTGTACCTGCGTTCCGGTTGTAGCTGCCTCTTATTCATGGTAGACTTAGATTCATAAAACTCTGTTTATATATATTTCAAATAGATAATGTATTTTTATTTCACACCAGCTTTGTAAATTCTAATCTTAGAAGATCATGACTTGTACTACCAGTCCTTGGGGAATGTATCATATTCAGATATTTCTTTACTGAATTGCTTTATTAATTGTTATTGAAATTGGTTAGTGGTTAATTGGCTTACCTAGCGGGTTGGGTTAGATGCCATCACGACTAGTTGGATTTTGGGTCGTGACAATACATAATCCGGTGGGAGCTTCATACTTACTCCTTATGAGGCTGGTACTTTTCTAACTGGCTTTATCGTAGAGTCGTTATAGAATATGGTTGTTGTACTATCTCTCTTGTACTTCTGATATTAAGAGTGATTCTGTAGTGTTTTTAATCACGATTTCTGTAATTATTTGGGTCTAATAATATGACTCCTGATTCACTTAGCTGATGTAACTCTTTAGTTTCCTCTTCTCTCTTATCCTTTAAGTAGGATTAAGCTATCTTCCGATCTGCGGTTCGGTGTATTAGTTATTACTTCCGCCTTTGATGGATGCTATAGAACATCCATCATATAATCTTCTAACAATTCACGCCTTTGTCTGTGAGGTGGACTCAATTCTTTCTTTTAACTTATACCGGAGTCTCCTATAGTTGTAGGAATATCAATATATATGTTGCATGAATAATACCTCGAAATATTAAATGCGTTCATAATGTAACTAACTATGGGTCATTGATCGAATAATTCCTTTCGTGCCTTCTCATCTTTCTTTAAAAGTAAGCAATTACTTTTCCTGGTTGTTCTGCCACTTGTTGCACGAATACTTGGCTTATCTTAGTGCCCACACCTATTTGAATTTTTTGCAACTCATATGATCTCGAATATTACTCTTTTATTTTTGTGATTTTTATTACTTCCCGTTCATTAGCCACGATAGGTGCCACTTTCTTATGGAGTGTATACAATGTTGTAGTGATTGTTGTTATAAGATCATTTCCTCTTTAGGTCTATATGCTTAGCTTGAAACCTTCTTCCTTATTTTCTCAGCTAGTCGTTCGTTGCAGTACTTTAGGAAGACCCTCTGACTCTTGTAAAGCTGCAAGCTTATTACATTGTATACCCTACGGAATTTCTGATGTTCTTACTCGCCTATCATTATCCTTAGTTACTTACCTTCATGCCTTTGTGCTCGTAAGGTTGCTTCTGATTTGAAATTTTGATTGTCTTCCCAGTGGCACTCTCTTTTATTTTCATAATACTTATACGGTACCATTAACTACCCCAACTCTTATCTTAATATTTCTTAATGATTACGATGTCGTATCTACGAGACTGAATTCCCTATGCTGGGGTTCACTAGGTTTATCTTGCACGATCTGCTGATTTATCTGTATCCTCTTGTCTAACCATAACTAGGCTCTTTCTGAATCAACTACTAACTACTCGTTGGTCCATTCTCACATCTATATCATGTGTACTGTCTCTTAAGTTATGTCCTTTATCTAACTTACCATTCGCACTAACTCGTTATATATCAAGTGTTCATTTGCACTTATTTATCAATAATATCCTATGAGGGAACCCTTACTGCATCCCCCGCCATCGTGCTTGCATAATATTCTCGAGTCATAACATATATGTCGGATCTGAATAAATGCAATCTCATCCCTTTTGCTTTTTTACCGCATTCTTTCTTTACTATTCCATAGTTACCACTTCATCTTTGGTATTTTTTTACATCTTCACTGACTCTTACTCGCCTTGCGGTAAACCTTCTATACCAAGGATATCTGAATTTCTTACGCACGAGAGTGACACCTAGTGTAACTGGGACACTTAGTCCCTTAAGTTTAACTCTGCTCACAGTGCTTGCTTTAGGGAAGCATATTCTTGAATGACCTTTAAAGGTTATTCTTTTGTTATCCATTCTATTTTTTCTAGAACGCGATCTCTAAAATTCTCACGATGTCGACTATTATCAAATCCTTTGGTCCCTAATTCATGTTTGATTTATTTTATTTACTAGCCCATGCTGATTTCTATTACTCCGAGGGGTCTAACTTAGCCTTCTGGTAATTACGTTGGAGTAGCCAACTCATTCTCTCGAAATAAGAATATGACTTCATGGATTATACTCTTTTATTGTCTTAAGGCATGTCATCTCTTGTCTTTTCCTTCACTTGACCATAGACTTTGTCCTCCTACCATATTTTGATTTACTGTTATCACCCATTTATCATACCTTAATCATAATGTTTCATTTAATATTTCTGTCTATCACATTATTCTAAAAATATCAACAAAGCATTGTTTCACTTTTAGCTCCCTTGTCTCAATCCACCTTTTTGGGTTACTCTAACCCAAGCTGGATCATGATATCCCATCCTTCTCTTAAACTATATATGTTAGCTTCTATAGGGAATAACTGAGATGGGTGTGGCCAATTGTACATACCTCTATTTCTGTTGAAGGTAACTTAGAATCCTTATATTTCTCTGCCTGAATTGGAAATTTGGATAATCTTCATTAACTAGGTACCTCGTACCCTTCTTCACCTTGCTTCTGTTACCTGTTGAAACTTATACTTTTACCTTATGATACTCCCATGGCCTGCTATTCGCGGAGTATGTTAGATATTCCTATCTTAGGGTCTTAAGTAGGAAATTTGCACATCTAGTACGCACGATCTGATAGGGCATCAAACTTGGCCACATTTTCATGAATTCTCTCTCTACTAGTGCCCTTACCTGCTGCTGTATTAGCCCTCTGGCTAGCTGTAATTTATCTAATTGCAAGTATCTCTATATCATTAGCAAATATAAGTCATGGCTCGAACTCTTATGACTCAGCTCTATAGCACGATTTAGATTTGAAAGAAGGGTAACAAACTCTTAAATGCCTTGTAGCTTCCTGTTTATATAATGTGTTGCACAACACATCTATAAACAAGGCTCTACTAGACACGACGTGTAAACTCCCTAGGATAGAATGACTCTGATACCAAGTTTGTCACGCCCCAAACCTAAAGAGGCGTGGCCGGCACCCGGTGCCATACTCGGCCCGAGCGTACAACTCTGTAACTATGCACTCTAGAGGGGTAACCCTCAACTTAGGCCGATAAGGCCATATTTTGAATCATCTGAAAATATCATCTCTCTTATCTGAGGGGTAAACATACCCCAAAGCTCATATATATATATATATATATATATATATATAGAGCCGTGTAGGCTGATGAGGTTGCCATGAACATCTACTGATATACAAAATATACAGGACTCGTCTACAAGCCTCTAGAGATGACTGAACTTTACCATGGTTGGGACAGGGCCTCGACCTACCCATCAAACTTGTATATATAAAATGGACTCCAAGGTCTAGACCTGGTAACTCCGAGGAAGTCGAGCTTACCAACCAAGCTGATATTCGACTCTGTCTGTTGGGAAGGTCTATCCAACTGTCTATCAGGACATGCAGGCATGAAATGCAGCGTTCCCGGCAAAAGGGACGTCAGTACAAAATAATGTATTGAGTATGTAAGGCAACATAATAAGTGAAAACTATAACTGAACTAATAATATAATAACTGAAAGCAACTAGGAGTCAAAGATGATCTGAAGATATGCTTACCTGCTGATACTGACTCAACTCTCTCAATATAGTAAGTAAAATAATTGTCCGACCCTATAAGGCTCGGTACGTATAACTGCTCTGCCGTAGTAGGCTCTCTCATAGGCGCTCGGCCATACTAGGCTCTGTATCTCGTTCATTCTGGGCATGCTCATAAACGTTTGGCCACAGTAGGCTTGGTATATAACTTACTGACTGATCAGAGGTTACACAATCGAGGCCTGCCCACCGATTATATCTCGGTGGTGGTGAAAATACTGTAATACTATATATATATATATATATATATATATATATATATATATATATATATATATATATATATATATATATATACTAACTACCCTCTTGACTGAAAGAAGACAATACTTAACTGAATAGAAAGTCCCAATAAGGGAGAATACTGTAACTTATGAGACTAGGATAATGTTAATAAATTCAGAAATACGAACTTCTCTTTATGTCTCGTTATCAAACACATGTAGTTACGAGATCATGCCAAAATGAAGAAAAGATTTAGCCTTAACATACCTTATCACAATCTGTCCAATAACCCCGTTAAACTCGTCTTATTGCACCTTAATCTACAATAATGATAACAATACTATCATCAAGTTATAGAAGGTACAACTATCACACAACGACAAGCTTATTTTATAATAAAACGGGCAACATCTCCCCTATAATCTTTAATTCCTCCCAATTTGACATAACAACAACAACAACAAGATCACAAAAATAACAACATGTATACATCATTTTTTAACCTTATATCCATCACAAAATATCACAAAACAACCCACACACCCCAATCAGTTCATACACAAAACGACAATCCTAGTAGTGTCAAACAACCCGAAAATATAACGACGAACGACCAGCCAACCACCCTAAAATTAGGTGGTGTTTCTCCACACCCTTTCTCCTCCCAAACTTCATAAAATATAGTAGCAATAGAGACAACCCAACAGTAATACAAAACAGCCCACAAAACAGTCCCACAAGTTGAGTAACTCAAAAAACTTTAGTTTACTAAAACATGTTTCGACTTGTCTTTTCTTTCAAATTGAGCAACACAAATAACAGTACATAATTAAGACTCTTATCCTATAAACCAGCCATGAATTCAACTTAAAAATAAGTTCGCAGCCAGCTAATAGTGACACAATAACAAACAGCATACCACTCTTTAGAAACTCGCTAGGTCTAGTCTTTATGATCGAGTTACAACTCGTACAAGCATAGATAATGGAAGGAGAAGCATAACCTTACCTTGGATAGAGTAGAACCCACGAAACCTTGTCCTTTTTCATAAAAAATCAGTCCCCCAACGCAGCTACAAGAAGGAGAGAGAGAAACTAGCAAGCAGTCCGTGGTTTTCGGTACTAGAATCACATCGTAACACCTGAAATAACTTAGGGTTTGTGTGGGATTTTTTGGGAGGCGTTTCAGGGGTTCAATCTTGTTTTCATGGTCTGAATGATGAGTGAAATAAATGAGTTAATTATCCCTTAAAGGTACCCTCTTGGCCGACCTAATTGAGGCCTCTCCTTTTGGCAAGTAGGTGATGCACCTACTTGTCACCTACCAGTCTGCGCAGTCTCGCAAAAATACAATTATCTCTGTACTCCAATGTTGTATCAATGAACAGTTTAATCCGTTGGAAACTAGACTCGTAGATATTTAATTTGGTAGGTAGATCATCCCGAAATTCCAAGTATATTAGGAGAAATGCTCAACTATATTTGACCTAATTTTATGCATATTTATGAATGTAACTTGTGATAATCTTTGCCAACTTTTGTTCCACAACTCGCTTGACTTCAAACATAACATACGACTATCATAAGACTAAAATAACTCATAACATAACCTCCTTATCATTTTGAGCTCCCTAGTCTCACCCCAAAAGTACATGTTATAATATTCCAACTGGTCGACTTTCGACGAAACTTATTTTCTTTAATTCGTTTAGCTTCTAAGCCTTCCAACCCTCTTAGTACTTGCAGTTCATGATCTAAAAAATTTTTAACCTCCAAGTTAACATGATTAACTTACTCTATGTACTTTCAAAGATGATCTCATTTCTGAGTTTACATCAATTGACTTACGACGTACTCTTACGTATAAAAACATGGGGTGTAGCCAAAATAAATAAATAAATAAATATATATATATATATATATATATATATATATATACACACATCAAATGGGAACAAAATTGTCAATATTATTCCTTTCTCCATGAGCTAATTTATCCTAATTAGAAAAAGAATAAGGCAGTTTAATTCTTTCTTGTACAAAAAGAATCAATCATATTCTAAGGTAACAAATATCTATATATAATAAAAGGAGAGGCAAAGTTACCATATTAAGCTAAGTGGAATAACCATAAGATGACGAGTGTAAAGTTTTAGGACAAAGCTCCAACACAGTTGTAGTTTTATAATATCTTAAAATAACAAAACGAAAAAGAAAACTATCAATTCAAATTGGGGAGTAGTTTCGAGTTGGAGTTTTAAAATTATTTTAAAATAAAAGACGAAAATGAAAAATAAAAAATTGCCAAATCAAATTTGGGGGTAGTTGAGAAATTCTCAACATTAATTTCAAGAGTTATACAAAATTATATTTATTGCATTATACTAAACTAGTAATTTACTAATAATTCATATGAAAGTTTAATAATATTAAATAATTGATAATACAATTAGATAAGTAAGGAACAAAAAAAGATATAAAATATAAATTTATGAAAAAAATTAAAAATATAAGACTTATAATTAGAATTATGATGAGAAAAGTCATACATAAACACATAACTAAACCATAACCAAGTAGTTAGAGAAAAAAAATAGTTTTTTTTTCGATCACTTTTTTCATAACTTTAAAGGTAGAAAAAATGATTGTTAAAGTTAAAAAAAAAAACATGTCTCATTCTTGCTTAATTCATCTTTAAAAAAGAAAAGGGATTAATAGGACTCTCTTGTTCTATAATTCAGTTACACAAGCCCTACTATTACATCTACACTTTACCATATATTTGACCAAAATAACGTTAATGAGATCATGATAATGCAAATTCCGCTAAAAGATAGTATTCAACCAAAATATTCTCTTACTAATCTTTAAATGGACCAAGAAGATACTTGTTATGATCTAGAAGTTCTAATTTTTATTCCCCAAATAAAGTGTAGTTAGTGAGGTTCGAAGCTGAATTTCGGAAGGTAGTCAGTTCACTCAAACGAAGGGCCAAGATTATAAGTTCGCTAATGAGCAGGAAGGGTAATGATCGTGCCACATCAGCAAGTTGTCATAAAACCCCAACTACATGAGAGAGACGATAATAAATTTCCAGTAATTCATTCTCCCCCAATTTTTTTCGACCTCCTCTCTTTCTATTCTCTCTCTCATCTCACTATAATTCTCTTCTCATCTAATTCTGCAGATTCTCAACGGCAATGACGTCCTTCTTAACTATGTTCTCTTAGTTTAATTCTGTTATTTTTTCTCTTGTAATTGAGCTCCAGTTTTACAGTTTATAAAATACAGAAAATTATCCCACAAAAAGTGTTTATTTCGATTCTAGCTTGCAATTGAATTTAGATCCATAGTTGGCTCCTAACAATTGGTAACAGAGTAGCGATTTTGCGACCTGTGTGGTAGGAATGGCAGAAGGTACTCATTTGAAGCTGATGGATGACAAGCTTGCTAGGCATGATGAACTATTGTGTGATGTGTTGAACAACCAGGAGGAATTTCGAAATACTCAGACATGGATTCAAGGTACTTTGGAGCTGATCCTCGAGAGGTTGACAGCACTAGAAAGAGCTCAAGCAGGCCAAAATAATGGAGGAGGATTACTACCTATTCCAATTCTGGAAAACAAGCAAAACAGACCTCAGAATGTGCCCATACCACCGCTCGGCACAGAATTTAAGAACTAGAGTGCAACAAATAACTGTAAAATGATATAATGCCGCTCGGTATGTACAAGTAACCTAGAACTAGAGTATACACAGAGTTCCTAACAACAACAATAATAACAACAACAACAACCCAGTAAAATCCCACTAATGGGGTCTGGGGAGGGTAGTGTGTACACAGACCTTACCCCTACCCCGAAGGAGTAGAGAGGCTGTTTTCGAAGGACCCTCGGCTCAAGAAAACAAAAAGACAAAAGGACTAAAAGGAGACAATATTAGTATCACCACAACAATCATAGAAAAAATAAGAACACCATGAAATCCTGAAGAAAGATGCAAAGCAAAAGCGATAGCTAGTAAATAGGTCCTTCACTGAAAAGCGAAATAGTAAGACACAATATTGTCACTAGTTATCTTAGACAAAAACCCTACCTGGCTAGTCCTACAATGGTACAAAGTAAGGCAAGACTCAACTATCTCCTAACCTACAACCCTAATACTCGACCTCCATGTCTTCATATCAAGTGTCATGTCCTCGAAAATCTGGAGCCTCACCATATCCTGCCTGATCACCTCTCCCTAATATTTCTTAGGCCATCCTTTACCTCTTCTTGTGCCCTCCATAACCAGCTTGTCACACATCCGTGCCGGAGCATCTGGGCTTCTCCTCTGAACATGTCCGAACCATCTAAGCCTCGCTTCCCGCATCTTGTCATCAATGGGAGCCACGTGCACCTTCTCCTGAATATCATCGTTCCTTATCTTATCTATCATAGTGTGCTCGCACATCCACCTCAACATCCTCATTTCTGCTACTTTCATCTTCTGTATATGTGAGTTCTTAACGGGTCAACACTCAGCCCCATACATCATGGCCAGTCTAACCACCTCTTTATAAAACTTACTTTTGAGTATCGATGGTACTCTCTTGTCACATAGGACTCCAGATGCTAACCTCCACTTCATCCATCCTACCCCAATACGGAGTGTGACATCTTCGTCGATCTCCTCTCCCCCCTAGATAACCGAACCAAGGTACTTGAAGATGCCTCTACTCGAGATGACCTGTGATTCAAGCCTCACATCCACGCCCACTTCCACCGGCTCGACGCTGAACTTACACTCCAGGTATTCCGTCTTCGTCCTACTCAGCTTGAAACCCTTAGACTCAAGAGCCTGTCTCCAAACCTCCAGCCTTTCGTTAATACCGGCTCGTGACTCATTAATCAGAACTATGTCGTCGGCGAATAGCATGCACCATGGCACCTCCCCATGAATATGGTGTATCAACGCGTCCACTACTAGGGCGAATAAGAACGGACTGAGCGCAGAACCTTGGTGTAACCCCATTATAACCGGAAAATGCTCAGAGTCGCCTCCTACTGTTCTAACTTGAGTCTTAGCCCCACCAAACATGTCCTTAATCTCCATAAGTCACAGAGTTCCCAAAACCCGAAAAATAATAACTCACAAGCTACAGAAGAAAACTAGTATCTCTATACACCAGAGTCTAAGAAAAAGAAGTACGGAAGGTAAATGACAAAGGGGAGAATAGAGAGGGACTCCGAGGTCTATGGACGCGGCAGATAGACCTTTAAGTCTATAAAGTCTCACTGGTCACTGATAACGGGGCTGATACGAAGTATCTGGATCTGCACACAAAATATGTGAAGAAGAGTAGCATGAGTACACCACAACGGTACCCAGTAAGTGCCAAGCCTAACTTCGGTCGAGTAGTGATGAGGTCAGGTCAGGGTCCCACTAGTATATAATAAATAAGGCAGAAGAATGTAACAATGTAATAAGAGACTGGAAATCTAACAAGAGGAATCTATAGAAAAATAATAGCACAACATAAAGGAATAACAGCAAGGAATCTCACGAGATACCGTCTTGTAGTCCCAAAAGTAAATATGCAAGGAGAACTCCCGAGGTACCGCCTCGTAGTCTCAAAAGTAAATGTGCAGGAAGATCTCCCGAGATACTGCCTCGTAGTTTCGAAAGTAAATTTGCAGGAAAATCTCCCGAGGTACCGCCTCGTAGTCTCAAAAGTAAATATGCAGGGGGATCTCTCGAGGTATCGCCTCGTAGTCCCAGAAGTAAATATGCAGCTCGAAACCGATGAATACAACAATTTACAACAAGAAAACTACAGTTAAGGCTGATACCGATAAAGGAAAAATAGGAAATCAAATAAACATGCTGCACATAGTTCAAATAAGAATTTAAGACATGTAGACATGCGAAATTAGGCTAAACAGGATAACTACACATGCTGGTATAACTCAATTAAGATGAAATAGGTTATTTCTCTGTAAAAATCGGATGTTATAACAAATAGCTCGTGTATGCACTTGTCACCTCTCGTACACGACGCTCATATATTACAGAAGTATCACAACAGTACCAAATCCTAAGGGGATTTTCCCCACACAAGGTTAGGCAAGCCACTTACCTCGAGCCAAGCTCAATCAATCAGTAAGAATGCCTTTTTCACGATTTTCCAACTTCGAATGGCCCAAATCTAACCAAAAGCAATTACATACCATAAATATAACTATAAGAAACTAATATAATTAATGAAATCAAGACTTTAGCAAGAAATTAGAAATTCTTCCCAAAAGTTGACCCGGGCCCACGTCTCGGAATCGGGTAAAAGTCACAAAATACGAACACCCATTCACTCAAGAGTTCACTCGTACCAAAATTACTCAAATCTGATATCCAAAACCAAATCAAAACTCCAAAACTTGGTTGATGAACTTTCCAACAATTTCCCCCATTTTCTCAACCCAATTCCTCAATTAATGATGAAATCAACTATAGATTAGTGGAATATAACCATAAAGGAGTTAAGAATCATTACCCAAAACTTTCTCTGAAAATCCTTCAAATAATCGCCGAAATCTGACCTCTCAAAGTCCCAAAATGAAAATGGGATAAAACCCTTGAGCTTAGCCTTTTCTGCCCAGCGATCTCGCACCTATGAGCTCTTAATCGCACTTGCGACGCCGCACCTGCGGAAAAACATCCTAGGTGCGGATTCCACTTATGATCAGGGTTTCCGCTTCTATGGACCAGGGATCGCACCTGAGATCTCGCTTCTGTGGAGACCCTTCCGCTTCTGCAATCCCAAAGCCTCCCAGGCCTCTCCGCTTCTGCGTTCAAGCTTCCGCATAAGCGACTCCGCTCCTGCGGCCTTCATGTCGCACCTGTGTGCCCGCACCTGCGGTCAACCACCAGAAGCTGCAATGCTTCAGCCATTCCTCCAACTTCCAATTCGATCTGTTAACCATCCGCAATCAACCCGAGGCCCCCGGTACCTCAACCAAAGGTATCAACAAGTCCTAAAATATCATACAAACTTAGTCGAGCCTTCAAATCACATTAAACAATGCTAAAAACACGAATCACCCTCCAAATCAAACTTAATGAACTTTGAAACTTCAAACTTCTATAACCGATGTCGAAACCTATCAAATCATGTCCGATTGACCTCAAATTTTGCACCCAAGTCATAATTGACATTACGGACCTACTCCAAATTCTGGAATCAGAATCCGACCCCAATATTAAAAAGTTCACTTCCGGTCAAACTTCCTAAAAATTCAACTTTCGCCATTTCTAGCCTAATTCAGCTACAGACATCCAAAACACAATCCGGACACGCTCCTAAGTCCAAAATCACCAACCAACAGAGCTAACAAAGCCGACGAAACTCCATTTCAAAGTCGTCTTCACACGGTTCCAACCACGGTCAAAATCCTATAACTTAAGCTTCCGTTTTAGGGACTAAGTGTCCCAACACACTCTGAAATCAAAAATAGAACCTCCCGGTAAGTTACATAAGTAGAAAAGGATACGGGAAGGCCAGTAAATAGGGGATTGGGGCTACTACTCTCAAAATGATCGACCGGGTTGTTACATCCTCCACCTCTTAAAATAATCGTTCGTCCTCAAATGAGTATAGAGACATACCTGAAGTGGTAAAAAAATGAGGATAGCGGTTGCACATATCATGCTCCGTCTCCCAAGTCGCCTCCTCGACCGACTGACCCCTCCACTGAACCTTCACGGAAGCAATATTGTTTGACCTCAGATTTCGAACCTGCCTGTCCAAAATAGCCATCGGCTCCTCAACATAAGAAAAATCCTTGTCCAACTGGACTGAGCTAAACTCCAACACATGAGACAGATCGCCGTGATACTTTCGGAGCATAGAAACATGAAATACCGGATGGACTCCTGCCAGGCTAGGAGGTAAGGCAAGCTTATAAGCAACCTCCCCAACACGCCGCAACACCTCGAGCGGACCAATAAACCTTGGGCTCAGCTTGCCCTTCTTCCCGAACCTCATAACACCCTTTATGGGTGACACTCGGAGCAGGACCCGCTCTCCAACCATGAATGCAACATCACGAATCTTCCAATCCTCATAACTCTTCTATCTGGACAGGGTTGTGCGAAGTCGATCCTGAATCACCTTAACCTTCTCCAAAGCATCATGAATCAAGTCTGTACCCAATAGCCTAGCCTCGCCCGGCTCAAACCAACCCACTGGAGACCGACACCGCCTACCATACAAAGCCTCATATGGTGCCATCTGAATGCTCGACTGATTACTGTTGTTGTAGGCAAACTCCGCAAGTCGTAAGAACTGATCCCAAGAACCCCCAAACTCCATCACACACGCACATAGCATATCCTCCAGTATCTGAATAGTGCACTCGGATTGTCCGTCCGTCTAAGGGTGAAATATTATGCTTAACTCAACCCGAATACCTAACTCATGATGTACGACCCTCCAGAACCATGATGTAAATTGTGTACCCCGATCAGAGATGATAGATACCGGCACGCCATGAAGTCTGACAATCTTGCGGATATAAAATCGAGCCAACTGCTTGGAAGAATAAGTAGTCATCACAGGAATGAAATGAGCTGACTTGGTCAGCCTGTCCACAATCACCCAAACTGCATCAAACTTCCGCTGAGTCCGTGGAAGCCCAACAACAAAATCCATAGTGATCCGCTCCCATTTTCACTCTGGAATCTCTAACTTCTGAAGCAACCCACCTGTCCGCTGATGCTCATACTTCACTTGTTGGCAATTTAGACATCGAGCTACATATTCCATTATATCCTTCTTCATTTTCCTCCACCAATAATGCTGCCTCAGGTTCGGATACATCTTCGCAGCATCTGGATGAATGGAGTACCGCGATCTGTGAGCCTCCTGGAGAATCAACTCATGCAATCTGTCTACATTGGGCAGACATAGCCTGCCCTACATCCTCAAAGCACCATCATCTCAATAGTGACTTCCTTAGCATCACCGTGCTGAACCATGTCCTTAAGGACAAGTAGATGGGTGTCATCATACTGACGCTTCCTGATACGATCATAAAGAGAAGACTGAGAGACCATACAAGCCAACACTCGACTCAGCTCAGAAATATCCAATCTAACAAACTGGTTGGCCAAGGCCTGAAAATCTAAATCCAATGGCCTCTCTGCTGCTGCTAAATATGCTAAGCTCCCCAAACTCTCCGTCCGACGATTCAAGGCATCAGCTACTACAATGGCCTTCCCGGGATGGTATAGAATAGTGATATCATAATCCTTAAGCAGCTCCAACCACCTCCATTGACGCAAGTTAAGATCCTTCTGTCTGAACAAATGCTGTAAACTCCGGTGATCGCTGTAGATCTCAAAAGGGACATCGTACAAATAGTGCCGCCAAATCTTCAAGGCATGAACAATAGCTGCTAACTCAAGGTCGGGGACATGATAGTTATTTTCATGCACCTTCAGTTGTCTGGACACGTAGGTAATCACCCTACAGTCCTGCATTAACACCGTACCGAGACCAACCCGCGATGCATCACAATATACAATATAAGACCCCGAACCTGAAGACAATATCGATACTGGGGCTGTAGTCAAAGCTGTCTTGAGTTTTTGAAAGCTCTCTTCACACTCCTATGTCCACCTGAATGGAGCACCCTTCTGGGTCAGCCTGGTCATAGGTGCTGCAATAGATGTGAAACCCTCTACAAATCGACGGTAATACCTTGCCAACCCAAGAAAACTACAGATCTCCGTAGCTGAGGACGGTCTGGGCCAACTCTGAACTGCTTTAACCTTTTTCGGATCCACTTTGATCCCTCACTTGATACTACATGACCCAATAATGCCACGGAGTCTAGCCAAAACTCACACTTCAAAAATTTTGCATATAGCTTCTTTTCTCTCAAGGTCTGGAGCACGGTCCTCAGGTGTTGCTCATAATCCTCCCGAGTTCGGGAATACACCAAAATGTCGTCAATAAATACGATGATAAAAGAGTCAAGATAGGGCCGGAACACACTGTGCATCAAGTGCATGAATGCTACTGAGGAGTTGGTCAGCCCAAATGATATCACAAGGAACTCGTAGTGACCATACCGAGTCCTGAAAGCAGTCTTCGGGATATCTGGCTCCCGAATCTTCAATTGATGCCAGCTTAAATGCAAGTCAATCTTGGAAAACACCCTGGAACCTTGTAACTGATCAAATAGGTCATCAATACGAGGTAATGGATACATGTTCTTCACTGTAACTCTGTTCAGCTGGCAATAATCAATGCACATACGCATAGAACTATCCTTCTTCTTCACAAACAAGACTGGGGCACCCCAAGGTGACACACCGGGCCGAATGAAGCCCTTATCAAGAAATTCCTATAACTGCTCCTTCAACTCCTTCAACTCAGGAGGAGCCATACGATATGGAGGAATAGAGATGGGCTGAGTACCCGGCAACAAATCAATACCGAAATCAATATCCCTGTCGGGTAGAATGCCCGGAAGATCAGCTGGCAATACATCTGGAAAATCCCTCACTACTGGAACTAACTCAACTATATGAGTATCAATAATGACATCTCTCACATAAGCTAGATACGCGTCACACCCCTTCTCATCCATTCGTTGAGCTTTGAGAAATGAAATAACTCTGCTAGAAGTATAATCTAAGGTACCTCTCCACTCTAACCGCGGTAAGCCTGGCATAGCCAGCGTCATGGTCTTTGCGTGACAATCAAGAATAGCATAATGGGGCGACAACCAGTCCATGCCCAAAATAATATCAAAATACTGAGCAATAATAGATTAGCTATGGTCTCAAAACAACTAAGAACAACCAAACACGACTGATACACAAGGTCAACAACAATATAATCTCCTACATGTGTAGACACATAAACAGGAGAACTCAATGAATCATGAGATACGCCCATATACGGGGCAAAATAATATGACACATAGGAATAAGTGGAGCCTGGATCAAATAAAACCGACGCATCTCTATGACAGACCAGAACAATACCTGTAATGACAGAGTCGGATGCAACTGCCTCTGTACAAGCAGGAAGAGCATAATATCTGGCTTGGCCTCCCCCTCTAGGGCGACCTCCACCTGCTCGACCTCCACTTCGAGCTGGCTGAGCAGGTGGAGTGGTAGCTAGTGTTGTAATCACAGCCTGAGGACCCGGTGGAGCACGCGGTGCCTGAGAAGTTTATGGAGGTGCACCCCTCCTATATCTGGGGCAATCCCTCACCATATGGCGAGTGTCACCACACTCAAAACAAGCTCTCAGAGGATATGGCAGTTGTGGCTGGCTCAGTCCAGGTATGCTGGAATGACCGATGAAAGCACCCCGTGTAGGAGGTACACTAGACACTGCGGTGCATAATAAGGCTCCTAGGGCCTAGGAGTAGCCGGAATACCACTGGCGACTGGAAGTGCTAAATGAAAAGGGCGGCTCACATAGTCCCTACCATGACGAACTACAGTTGGGGCACGAGTACCACTATAAGTCCCAGACTCTCGAGACCTTTTGGCCTCCCTCTCTTCTCTCTTCTGAGCAAGCATGCCTTCCACTCTCCTAGCAATACTCACAACCTGCTGGTACGAAATATCCATCTCCAACTCCTGGGCTATGCTAATCCTGATGCTGGGATGGAGCCCCTCGATAAACTAATAGACTCTCTCTCGACTGTAGCAACCAAGGCTGGTGCATGCCTAGCCAAATCACTAAAGTGAACCACATACTCTAACACAGTCATGGCACCCTGGCGCAACTACTCAAACTCGGCGTGCCATGCATCACTGAGACTCTAGGGAACATACTCCCTCAAGAACATATCCGAGAACTGAGTCCAAGTAAGTGAAGCTGCCTCAGCTGGACTACCCAACTCATAATCACGCCACCACTGATAGGCCGCTCTTCTAAGCTGGAACGCAGTGAAATAAACCCCACTCGACTCCGCTACACCCATAGTACGGAGGATACAGTGGCACTCCTCAAGAAAACCCTGGGCATCCTCTGACGCCAATCCACTGAAAGTAGGAGGGTGGTACTTCTTGTACCTTTTAAGCCTGAGCTGCTCCGCCTCAGAAACTGATGCCCTAACCTCAGGCTGAGCTGGGACTACCGGCTGCATCGGTACTATTTTTGGAACCTGGTCGACATGAACCCGATGCTCTAGGGTACCGGCAATGGGAGTCTCTGCTCCTCCCCTGGCCTGAGATATAGAAGGAGCAAGTGGAATCAATCCATCCTGAGCCAATGTGCTGAACATGCTCAGGAAATGTTTAAGGGTCTCCTGAAGAGCTGGTGTAGTTACAGGCATCTCAGGTGCTTACGCTCTGACTGGAGCTACTGGTGGCTCCTTTGTAGCAGCTCGTGTAGGTGCTCTGGCTGCACCACGTGGACGTCCTCGGCCTCTACCCGGCCCCGGCCTTTCACTGCTCTAGAAGGGGGCGCGGGTGCCTGGTTATTAGATCCGCTTGTACGCGTCCTCACCATCTGTTAGAGAATACAAAACAAAAGTTTAGACTTTCGAAGTCAACAATTTCGCACGACAAGGAATCAAAAGAAGTGAAACTTTCCTAACAGTTCCATAGCCTCCCGAAGATAAGACGTTTCCGTACCGATCCGCGAGACTCTACTAAACCTGCTCGTGACTCACGACACCTATGAACCTAGAGCTCTAATACCAACTTGTCACAACCCAAATCTCCATCCGTAAGACATCGTGATGGCACCTAGTCTGTACGACTAGGTAAGCCTAACAAATTGCGGAATAACAGAAATAAAAATCGAATTTAACAACTAGACTGCAACAAATAATTGTAAAATGATATAATGTTGTTCGGCACGTACAAGTAACCCAGCACTAGAGTATACACAGAGTTCCCGAAACCCAGAAAAGCATAAGTCACAAGCTATAGAAGAAAACTAGTATCTCTATACACTAGAGTCTAAGAAAAAGAAGTACGAAAGGTAAATAACATAGGAGGGAATAGAGGGGGACTCCGAGGTCTGCGGACGCGGCAGATATACCTTGAACTCTCCAAAGTCTTACTGGTCACTGATGACGGGGCTGATACAAAGTACCTAGATCTGCACACAAAACATGTGTAAAAGAGTAGCGTGAGTACACCACAATAGTACCCAGTAAGTGCCAAGCCTAACCTTGGCGAGTAATGACGAGGTCAGGTCAGGGCTCCACTGGTATATAATAAATAAGGTAGAAGAATGTAACAATATAATAAGAGACTGGAAATCTAACAAGAGTAATCTACAGAAAAATAACAGCACATCACACATGAATAATAGCAGGGGATCTCCAGAGATACTGTCTCACAGTTCCACAAGTAAATATGCAAGGAGAACTCCTAATGTACTGCTTGGTAGTCTCAAAAGTAAATGTACAGGGAGATCTCTCGAGGTACCGCCTCGTAGTCTCAAAAGAAAATGTGTAGGGAGATCTCCCGAGGTACCGCCTCCTAGTCTCAAAAGTAAATGTGCAAGGGGATCTCCCGATATACCGCCTTGTAGCCCCAAAAGTAAATATGCAGCTCAAAACTGACGAATACAACAATTTACAGCAAGAAAACTATAGTTAAGACTGATACCTATAAAGGAAATACAAGAAATCAACTAAACATGCTGCACAGAATTCAAATAAGCATTTAAGACATGAAGACATGCGAAATTAGGCTAAACAGGATAACTACACATGCAGGTACAACTCAATTAAGATGAAACAAGTTATTTCTCAGTAAAAATTGAATTTTACAACAAATAGCCTGTGTATGCACTCGTCACCTCGCATACATGGTGCTCATATATCACATAAGTATCACAACAGTAGTAAATCCTAAGGGGATTTCCCCAATACAAGGTTAGGCAAACCACTTACCTCGAACCAAGCTCAATCAATCAGTAAGAATGCCTTTTTCACGATTTTCCGACTCTGAATGGTCCAAATCTAACCAAAAGCAATTACATACCATAAATATACCTATAAGAAACTAATCTAATTAATGAAATCAAGACTTTAGCACGAAATAAGAAATTTGCCCCAAAAAGTCGACCCGGGCCCACATCTCGAAATCGGGTGAAAGTCACAAAATACAAATACCCATTCACTCATGAGTTCACTCGTACTAAAATTACTCAAATTCGATATCAAAAACCCAATCAAAACTTCAAAACTTGGTTGATGAACTTTCCAACCTTTTCCCCAATTTTCTCAACCAAATTCCTTAATTAATGATGAAATCAACTATAGATTAGTGGAATATAACCATAAAGAAGTTAAGAATCGTTACCCAAAAGCTTTCTCTGAAAATCCTTCAAATAATCGCCCAAATCCGAGCTCTCAAAGTCCCAAAATAAAAATGGGATAAAACCCTCGAACTTAGCCTTTTATGCCCAATGATCTCGCACCTGCGGGCTCTTAATCGCGCCTGCGACACCGCACCTTCAGAAAAATCATCGCATGTGCGGATTCCATTTATGGCCAGAGTTTTCGCTTCTATGGACCAGGGATCGCACCTGCGATCTCACTTCTGCGGAGATCCTTTCGCTTCTGCAATCACAAAGCTTCCCAAGCCTCTCCGCTTCTATGTTCAGGCTTCCGCAAAAGCGACTCTACTCCCGCAGCCTTCATGTCGCACCTGCGACCATAAGCCAAGCTCCTCCAGACCGTACCTGCGATCCTACTCTCGCACGTGCGTGCCCGCACCTGCGGTTAACCCCACCGCATGTGTGATTACACCAGAAACTGCAATGCTTCAGCCATTCCGCCAACTTCCAATTCGATCCGTTAACCATCCAAAATTAACCCGAAGCCCCCGGGACCTCAACCAAAGATACCAACAAGTCCTAAAATATCATACAAACTTAGTCGAGCCTTCAAATCACATAAAGCAATGCTAAAAACACTAATCACCCTCCAATTCAAACTTAATGAACTTTGAAATTTTAAATTTCTAGAACCGATGCCGAAACCTATCAAATCATGTACGATTGACCTCAAATTTTGCACAAAAGTCATAATTGACATTACCGACCTACTCCAACTTCCGGAATCTGAATCCGAACCTAATATCAAAAAGTCCACTTCCGGTCAAACTTCTCAAAAATTTAACTTTTGTCATTTCAAGCCTAATTCAGCTACAGACCTCCAAAATACAATCCGGACACGCTCCTAAGTCCAAAATCACCCAACAGAGCTAACGGAGCCGACGAAACTCCATTCCGGAGTCGTCTTCAAACGGTTCGAACCACGATCAAAATTCTAGAACTTAAGTTTCCATTTTAGGGACTAAGTGTCCCAACACACTACGAAATCAAAAACAGAACCTCCCGGCAAGTCACATGAGCAAAAAAAGTAAATAGGGAATCGAGGCTACTGCTCTCAAAATGACCGACCGTGTCATTATACTATCCAACTTTGAAGGACATGAACCCAAGGTATGGATCCACAAATATGAGAGATACTATAATTTATATAAAACTCAGGAAGGTCAAAAAGTAGAAGTTGTTGCTCTCTATTTGGATGGACTAGCTGAGGTGTGTTGTCATTCATTGTTACTGAGTAAAGGAGTGTTGACATGGGCTTGATTTAAGGAGGAACTAGTTATTATAGGTTTGGGGTGTTGTTGGCCTAGGATGTAGTAAAGGAGTTTAATAAACTCTCTGAGAAGAGAATTATGGATGAATTTCTAGGGAAATCTAAAGACCTCAAAGCTCAAATGCTTGATAGAAATCCTCTACTGGATGAATCTCGATCACTTGTTATCCAGATTTATAGGGGCTCTTAAGGAGGAAATTAAGTTTTGTGTCAAGTTGTTCAAGCTTGAGACATTGAAGTTTGCTATTGAATAAGCTAGGCTACAGGAAAAAGTTAATGAAGCTGCACAGAAAAAGGAGAAGGCTAATGCAAAGAGCCTTCCTACCGTGAATAACACAACTACAGCTAGAAACCTGCCAGCAAATAGGACCACTTCATTAAGGCTTAGCCCTGAGGTATATGAGCACAGGAAGCCCTGAGGTATATGAGCACAGGAAGAACAATCGCTTGTGTTACAGATGTGGAGAAAAATATGCCCCTGGTCACCAGTGTAAAAGAAGGCAATTGAATTGTCTCAAAGGAGAAGTGGAAGCTGAACCTCAACTAAATGACTTTGACATTACAGAAGTACCAATACCACATGATTTGATTATTAACGGAGGGGTGGAACAAGAAATTCAGGAAGCCATCTGTATGAATGCTCTCTCTGGCAATAACCAAGGATAGAATACTATTTTGGTAGGGGGAACTTTGAAGAAAAGGTAGATAAAAGTGATGATTGGCTCGGAGAGCACACATAGTTTCATAGATGAGCATACCGTGAAGGAAACTGGCTATCAAGCTAGTTTTTGTCCACCAGTGAGGGTGACAGTAGCTGATGGAAATTATGTTATGTGCACTACCCACTACAAGGGATTCATATGGAAAATGCATGGCAGGTCATTCCAAGAAGATCTGCTCATCATTCTATTGGAGGGATGTGTTCTGGTTTTAGGTAACAATTGGATGAAAAAGCATAATCCTACCAAATATGATCACGAAAAGAAGTATGTTACTATTGGTAGGAAGAACAACAAACTGGTGCTGCATGGCATTACAGAGGAAGATAGATTAAGCATGATGACTAGTAGATCAATGGGTAAGGTGCTGAAGAAAGGGCAAGCTCTCCTAGCTCATTTGTTCATGACGAGTGTTGAGGTGCAAAATGATAAGAAGCAAACTGATGAAGCTATTCGGGAGCTGTTGATTTATAGGGTTGGGGGATTGTGTTGTCCGAGACAAATATTCATGTATCACACCATAACAAACAACTAAATTGCAAACATTGATGGCTGAGAGATTAGTATGCTAAATTAGTGTCACACCTTACCAAACAATTTGGATGCTCTAAAGTTAAGTCACTCACATAAATTCTCCTTTCATGTTTTCCACTTTCAAGATACATTTAAGCTGCTATTTTGACGAAAAGAACAATGTTTTCATTAATTATAGGGAGAAACAAGCTTATGAGTGGTGCCAGAAGATAGTTGAATTATAACTTTTAGATCAAAATTCATACAAATGCAAGTTGGTTATTCAACTAAACGGGAGGGAGAGATCAACGAGTTTAACAATGGCAAAGGTGAAAGCTGAGGCAACTAAAAGTGCACTCCCTTACCTAATGCCGAAGCGCAAGATTTTGATTAGACAAAGATAGCATAAAAATAATGGAGTATATAAAATAGAAAATAAATAAAAATAGAATGAATTCAGCAAAACTGAGAGCGGGAGCATTATCAAGGAAATATAAATATAACAAGAACTTGAACATGCACTCCTGCACAGTTTTATGAGTAAACAATGCTTTCTTTGTTCCAATTAATATAACATGTTTCCAATTTTGAGATTCCTTCAAAACACTAACGCAATTCTATTTACAATTTTATTTTGTGCATTTGCAATCTTTAAAGTTTTACATTCTCTTAATTATACAGAGTTTTGAGACATATATTAATAATATTTAATAATTACTTCCATATTGTTTTTTAAATTAGTGACTAAGATTCATTAGCGTGTTTACATTCTTTTAGCTTGATTATTAACTAAGATCAAGTGTATTTGTTACATTCAAGTTTCATTAAAGAATAGGTAGCCTTTTTTCACTCTATTCTCATTGAACATTCGATCCATTATAATTAATCGATAGTCGTACAGCTTTTTATCTGTCTTCTAGAATTAAAAGATATGGTGAGGTAGGGCCATGGATAGCTTATTTGGGTTGAAAAGTCACAAAACACCAAATTCTTAAAATTAGCTTATAATATAAAGAAAGATAGAGTTGGAATTAAGTGAAATTTTCTTTACTGCTATTTCCTTGTTAAAGTTTTAAATTTCCCAACATTCAAAAAGTTAATCTATTAATTAGCGTATAATGATTTGGCATTGTCTCTTTATATATTACAGAGTAAATACATATAAATGTTGAAAATTATTGTAATAACTTCCTTTAATCACAGAAAAGAATACATATATGGAACTATGGCCAAATAGGAAATACGCATATGAATATGAAAAAAGAATTCAAGGTTTTCCATGTATGATTGGGAAAAGAAACGTTTCCATAAGTAATTAACCAACGTAAGCCCTACTTAATTGTTGCCTAAGTAATAATTTCCTAAACGGAGTCACTTCATACTGATATCTATAAATACTCTCAAACCTCATTCGCTCTCTTCAACTTATTACATTACGTTCTTTTCATATAAAGGTTGCAAGGTATTCAACTTCTTCAGAAGAAAGTTACATTCTTGTGGAGATTCATGGAGTAGTTACAACAGCTTGGTGAAGAGGGTTTCCGTTTCCGTCCTACAGATTCAGAAGGACTTAAGTTCTTGTTGAGATTCGTCGCTGGACAAGAGATGCATGATTCTGGATTTATTACCACTAACATTGATGTCTATGGCAAACAAGAACCCTGGGAAACATATTATAATGGAGTATCCTGTGGTGATGATGAGGACAACAGTAGTTATCGTTACTTTAACACAAAGCTGAAGAAGAAAAGCAACACGAGGTATCATCGTGCTGTCGGAAACAAGGGAACTTGGAAACAGGACGCCAAGGGAAAACCAGTTCACTACAAAAAAATGGGAAACGCATCTTCAGTGGTTAATATTGGATACAAGACAAATTTGTCTTACAAGAATAAAGAGTTTTACCCTGAAGATCAGAAAGATGGACATTGGCTCATGAAGGAGTACGAGCTTTCTAAGGTTATTCTTCACAAGTTCGACCAAGACTGTAGAGATTATGTTCTATGCGCCATCAAGAAGGTGAAGCACATTAACAGTTCATCCGAAGTTTCCATAATTACGACGTTGAATAATGATTCCGATGGAACTGATGAGGTAACGAGTTCTGTTGATGGCTTGTTGGCTACTAACAATTGCAAGAATTATTATAATATGTGCAAGAATTTGGAACACTCTGAAACGATGGCTTTTCAAGAATCAATGGTGATGAATAATAGTGTTGACGAAGCAGCTGAATGGACTACTTTTGAGATGCCAGAACTAGAAGTGCCAGATGACTTGTATCAATGGGATGGAAAGGAATTGGACAAACTAAATCAGATATTAGATGGTGTACCCGAGGTTGATGTAGCAGTTGAGCCATTAGCAGCAGAACCAGAGGCGACTTATACAACTTGGGGGCAACATTCTATTGAAGCCACAACCATGCTCAATTTGGATCATTCAATGCCAGATATGAGCAGCAATTCAGCGCATATTGAATATTCTGAAGTGGCTGATATGTCTCAAATAAATTTGGAACACTTTGACTCTGCAACTATGGCTTTTCAAGAATCACATAAGGTTGTGGAACCAATGGTGATGAATAATAGTGTTGAACCAACTGAAGGGACTACTTTTGAGGTGCTCGAATTAGACGTGCTTGACTTGTATCTATTAACCATCTTATCTTATGGTTATCTTGACTAAGTCATAGGATAATATCTTCTTAATCTCTTGTTACTGATTGGTACAGTTTGAATAAGTCTCCTCATAATTTGGAGCATCTTTAGGAGTAGATATTAGTTTCTATTATATAGGAGCTTCTGTAGAAGACAATTAACTTTATTTCAGCTCTAGTTTGTTATAATTTATGTATTTAAGGCTTGTTATCAGATTCAATACAATCATCCTTTGACCTCCTTATCAACTGAACTTTATATGGTATCAGGGCATCAATAAACTCCACCGAGTTAGATCCAATTCATTCCCTTTAAACTTCCTGCATCCATGGCTTCAGTCATCAACTCTGGTGATGCTACTGCTGCCAGCAGCAATCCTGCAGCCTCTGCTACCACTCATGTGGTACAATTTAATCCTGTTGCTCAGTTACCTATTAAACTACAAGGTAACCTCAAATTCGCAACTTGGAAAGCTCTACTTGTGATGCTATTAAATGGTCACCAACTCATGGGACATCTTGACGGAACCATAACTGCACCTTCACCTACTATTATCCAAAATAATCTTACTGTACCAAATCCCAAGTATCAAATCTGGTTCTCTCAGGATCAATTGATCCAACAAGCAATGATGGCATCCGTCGATCCTACTATTGCTCCAACTATTGCCACAGCTTCATCTGCTTACAAAGCATGAGAACTTCTCCACACGGCTTACGCCAGCAAGAGTCATACTCGCATCTTTTGCTTGCGAGATCAATTGCAAAACTCCAAGAAGGCCTCAAAATTCATTGCAGAGTATTTACAGGAGGTCCGCTCTCTCTCTGATGCTCTCAAAGTTGCCGGTTCACCTGTCACTGATGACGAACTTGTTGTCAAAATTCTAAGTGGCCTTGGCCCTGAGTTTCACGAAATATCTGCTGCGATACGTGCACGAGACTCCTCTCTGAGCTTTGAGGAATTATTTCACAAGCTCACAGATCACGAGCTTTTCCTCAAACAACAAGACCTTGAGAAATCATCTTCTATGATTACAGCAGCTGAAGCCCAGAAAATCAACACGCCTCCTCAGTTCAACAGTAACAACCGTTGTTTCAACAATCAGCCATGGAAATCATCTCAGCCTCGACAATGGCATTCCAATAATCAACAAAATTCGAGACAATCTAAGCAATATGTCAAATGCCAATTGTGCCAAAAGATTGGGCACACGGCAGATGTTTGTCGCTCCAAGTCGCACAATCACTTTGAAGCTAAAGCTAACTTTTCTTCTGGCATGCAGTCAACTGGAAACTCCTGGGTTCTAGACTCTGGTACAACGCACCATGTCACTGCAGAGCCTCACAACCTTGAGGAGTATACAGGAAACAAGGAAATATCCATGGGTGACGGTAAAACTATTCACATCACTCATACTGGTTCAATTCAAATACAAGCATCTAAAACTGCTTTCAAGCTTTCTAACACTCTTTGTGCTCTATCAATTAAAAAGAATCTGATTTCAGTTGCTAAGTTTTGCCAAGATAACCTAACATCTGTTGAATTTTTTCCTTTTACTTTTGTTGTGAAGGACCTGCATACTCTGAAGCCGCTGGTACAAGGCCAGAATAAAAATGGACTCTATGATGGCCGCATCTGCAACCCACACCACCATCAGTCAGCCTTAAGTTATTTGGTCAATCTCCTAACTATACCACACTAAAAGTTTTTGGTTGTCTTTGTTACCCATGACTTAAACCTTACACCAAAAATAAACTTGAATCCAGATCCACCCCGTGTGTGTATTTAGGTATTTCTCACACTCACCACGCTCTTATCTGCTTTGACCCGGCACAGTCTAAAATTTTCATAAGTCGTGATGTTCAATTTTTTGAAAAAAATTTTCCTTTTAAAAAATTGTTCATACATTTACAAAAAAATGCTTCCAAAGTATGTTGGGAAGTGGTTAACTCAAAAGAGAACAGTCCAAATACAATTCAAATTCCACCTCCCTCTATCCCATCGCTTATTCCAGTCTTTTTAGAGTCCAACTTTCAACATTCTACTAATTCCAATAGAGATATTCACTCCAACAACAACAGCCAAGTACCAGCAGCTGCAGAGAATTCAGGTAATACACAACTCACTGCTCCTTCTTCTTTGCAACTCCCCGCACTTTCTCCTTCACAAAATACTGCTAGAAATAAGCAACAACCTCCTCCTTTGCTCACATATCAGAGACGCAGAACCACAACCAGCAACATGCCATCCCAACAACCATTATCAACCACCAGAGAAGCCCCTCCTCCAACCTCCACTTCGTCACTCTCTGACAGTCTAAATACCACAAACCCATCTACAATTGATCCCTCCCCTGCGATACCACCAGAACCAACTCGCATTATAACCAGGTCCCAGAATAATATTTTCAAGCCCAAAAGAACATTCTCTTTTCTGACCCATTTGTCTCCTACGCCTGTAACATTCAAACAAGCTGACAAACATGAAGAGTTGAGACAAGCAATGAAAGCCGAATATGATGCTTTGATGAAAAATCAGACTTTGGAATTGGTACCGCGAGATTCAACCACAAATGTTGTGGACTGCAAATGGTTGTACCGAATCAAAAGAAAATCGGATGGTTCCATAGAACGTTACAAAGCTCGTCTAGTTGCAAAAGGGTTCACGCAGCGTCCTGGCTTAGATTTTCATGAGACATTCAGTCCCGTTGTTAAACCAACAACGGTAAGGCTAGTGCTATCAATAGCTGTGAAACATAGATGGCCAATCCATCAGCTTGATGTCAATAATGCTTTCCTGCAAGGGAAATTGGATGAAGAAGTTTTTATGTCTCAACCTCGAGGCTTTGTTAATCCCCAATTTCCATACCATATTTGCAAACTGAAAAAGGCTATTTATGGCCTCAAACAAGCCCCCAGGCTTGGTATACTACCTTGCATGAACATTTACAGAAGATGGGCTTTGTTAAATGTCAATCTGACACCTCTTTATTTGTATTGAGGCATTCGGCTGCAACTATTTATGTGCTCGTCTATGTTGATGATATTTTGGTCACTGAAAATCATCCACTATTGATTAAATCTGTTATCAGTTCCTTGGCAAATCGATTTTCATTGAAGGATCTTGGCCATTTAAACTATTTCTTGGGTGTTGAAGTTAAGCAAGTACCAGATGGTCTCATTCTCTCTCAATCTAAATATATTTTGGACATTCTTTCTGAACTGGATATGGATAATTGTAAAGGTGTTTCTACTCCTATGTGTTCCAGTCAACTACTTCGGGTAGTCGATGGTTCCCCCCTACTGATGCAATGTGCTACCGACGCACCCTTGGCAAATTGCAGTATTTGTCCTTCACTCGGCCTGATATATCTTATGCAGTCAATAAATTATCGCAATTTATGCATGCTCCGACTGATGAACATTGGAAAGCGGTTAAAAGAGTACTACGGTATCTCAAAGAAACAGCAAGTTCAGGCATTCGCATCCTTCGCAGCTCAGACTCTAATCTGTATGTGTATGCTGATGCCGATTGGGTAGATGACCCAAACGACAGAATATCTACATCAGGTTATATCCTTTTCTTTGGTCCGAATCCAGTCAGCTGGTCATCAAAAATGCAACATGTCATGGCTCGCTCATCCACCGAAGCAGAGTATAAATCAGTTGCCAATGCACTTTCGGAGCTCACTTGGGTGCGAAACTTACTCCGTGAGTTACATGTCACCATTCCGAAGACGCCAACAATCTTCTGTGATAATGTTGGAGTTACTTATTTATCTCACAACCCAGTATTTCATACCCGCATGAAACATGTTGCTGTAGATTTTGCATATGTCCGAGACCAAGTTCAAGCTCATCAAGTTCATATTAAGCATACTCATGCTTGTGATCAACTTGCTGATACCTTCACCAAGCCACTACCTAAACCAGCCTTTGCTAGGTGTCATTCCAAGTTAGGCATTGTTGCACCATGTCTAACTTGAGGGGGTGTATTAACCATCTTATCTTATGGTTATCTTGACTAAGTCATCGGATAATATCTTCTTAATCTCTTGTTACTGATTGGTACAGTTTGAATAAGTCTCCTCATAATTTGGAGCATCTTTAAGAGTAGATATTAGTTTCTATTATATAAGAGCTTCTGTAGAAGACAGTTAACTTTACTTCAGCTCTAGTTTGTTGTAATTTATGTATTTAAGGCTTGTTATCAGATTCAATACAATCATCCTTTGACCTCCTTATCAACTGAACTTTATAGTATCAATGGGATAATAAGGAATTGGAAGTACCATATCAGATATTAGATGATGTGTCCGAGGTTGATGTAGAGGTGAATATTGCCGAGCCATTAGCAGCAATAGTAGAACCTACAGAGACGCCTTATCCTGTTGAAGCCACGGACATGCTCAATGTTGATCAGTCAGTATCTGATAATTCAGTGCACGTACACTATTCTGAAGTGGCTGCTTTTGAAGGTTATGCTGCAAATAATGAAGACCAATTATATTGGTTGTTTAGGATGGAATTGGAAGATACATGTTACGATATGCTGGAGCCAAATGAAGCATTTCAACTAGCTCCATAAATCTTTAATATAGTAGATGCATGATTCAGCATTTAGTTTGAGTCATAACTGCAAGTCAAAATTATGTTAGCTTGATTTTCAATCATAACTCATCAAGAATTTTGGCGTTTGTAGCATTTTTTAATGAGAAGCCAATTGTTACTTAGCTTTCCTTTGTTATTGCACATGGAATTGTAGATACTTTATAATATATAGGATACCATGGGAATGCTGTGCATTTTTAAGTTGCTTCCAAAATCTTTTCAATTGAAATCCAAATTCATAAAGAAGCTTTTGATCCTTGAGCCTCATCTAATTCTGAATTAAATTTCATGCCTCTATAGCATTTTCTTGAATAAATCAATAGCAGACTTTACATCACTATATTTAGATGCTCAGAAATACATAATTGAAGGAGAGTTTATAACTGCAATTCAAAATTATGGATCATATGTTGTTAGTCTTCATATTTTTATGATACTTAACATAAAGACCAGAACCATAAATTAACCAAATGAAAAATTCTTTGGAGGAATCAATGATTACAATGTTTGTCAATCATCTGTTAATTATTTTACAGAATGATTAGCGCCACTTGCCTTTGTCACATGTGTTAATAGAGCAACTAATAATGGAAAGAACCAATCGGCTGGTTTCTTTTCTTATGTACATTCCTATGGAATCTGAGCAATCTCAACCAAAATTTTATGGAGCGACTGTGGCTTGGAAAAGAATGGACAATGGTCACTTCCTTTGATCTTGAAGACACCTTCAGGAGTGTTTTCCCTCACAAGCTTTTTTGGACATCGAGTGAAAGAGCACGATCATCCAATGTCTGGACATAAAATTTACGACTTGTTCCATACTTTGCAAGTGTCAACGATAGCTTCTCCTACAGAAATTGGACCGAGAGGAATTGGTCTCATTGAAACCATCACCAAAGCAACATCCTACAGAAAATGACAGCATCATAAACATCTGGAGAAACATCAAATACTTTTCAAGCCTTTCTTCATAATAATTTAGTTTTCAAAATACGTGTTATTTGACTGTGGGAAGATTAAGTCCACAATTAGACAGGAGACTATGACCCGCTTTTCTATGGTTTTTATCACAAGGGACAAGAATTGAAAAGTTCAGTTATCTAAGCATATCTTCAGTAGAGACGAAGCTATTTCCTCCCTCTCTTTTTTATGCTTCACTGTATGCTCAGTTAGGTGCTTTTAGTATCCCTTCTATGATATTGTGCTTGAAACCGTGCAAAAAAAAAAAAAAAACTCACTCGTACTCTCAGATAAGTTGCTTTGGAAGTAGCTATATATTACAACATTATCGTACAAATCAGAACAACGAGAACACACTATAATATAATTTTTGTGAAATAGGCAATTGGAAATGCTTCTATTACTTTTATTTTTCTTTTATTTTTTTTGACATTGAGTTTCTTTAATGTCTTTGACCCCAGAAATGCTTATCCATCATAAGCATACCTAGAAACTTCATGAGATAAGTATGAATTTTGAACCTGAAGATGTAGATGCAATTTTGTCTATTCCACTATCCATCATAGGTCTTATTGATTGTAGATAAAGGTATTACATAACAAGGAAGAAAGGGTTAGTTTAGTCATTCCTTATTGTATCCGTTAGTGTTAATGAATTAGTTATATGTTAGTTAGGATGTTAAGTATCAGTTAATTCCTCTCTCAACACGTATAGACTTTATATATAGGACTTGTACTCTCATTTTCTTTTTCAAGATGAATAACAGAAGATCATCTCTTTCATCCTCTATGTCTTCTTCTTTCTTTTATCTCTGCAAAGTCTACTATATTTCTCCGTAACTGCATAAAGAATTTCATGGTATCAGAGAAGTCGAGCAAGAAATCTTAGCTCGGTGTTCGATTTTTGTTCTTCCGTAAAAATTAGTTCTTCTCTACTGTCTTCTGCGAGTATGTTCTTGAAATTCTTTGTCATCAATGGCGATTGAGGATTTCACACCCCCAGATATGAGTCAACATTCACATGCAGCATGTACAACCCAAGGATTCAATTTGAACCAAGCCCCAGGAATTGACTACAACTATCCATTATTTCTTTCACCAACAGATGTTAGTGGAATTCAAATTATCTCGTTTCAATTGACATGTATCAAAAATTACTCTATCTGGTATCGTTCTATGAGAGTAACACTATTGGATAGGAACAAATTGGGGTTAGTTGATGGGTCGTTGTCTAAATAAAACTTCTCAAAATATACTCGGAATCACCAAAAAAGAGTGAATGTTATTGTGTTATCTTGGATTATGAATTTTATTGCAAGTGGCCTTCTTGGTGGCATTATGTATGTGTCTAGTTCCCAGGCAGTGTGGAATGACTTTCATGAACTATTTAACAAAGTAGATGGATCTAGATCATTCAATTTGCATAAAGAAATTGCTACTCTATGTCAAGGGACAACTTCTGTTTAAGTGTACTTCTCAAAACTCAAAGATTTGTGGGAAGAATTCGAAGCCTTAGTCTCTGCTCCTGGGTGTGATTGTACAAAGTCTAAGGGCTTTGTAGTGTATTCACAGAAGCTAAAATTGTTTCAATTCTTGATGGATTTGAATGACTCGTACAGTCAAGCTAGGAGTCAGATCTTGATTATGAATCCTACACCAACTATTAATCAAGCCTATGCCTTAATCATCAATGATGAAAGCCAAAAGTTAGCTGTTGCTGCCTCTAGACTATTGGGTGCAAATCTAACCATGTCTGCAAATCATTATGATGTGGTTATGCATACCAGAACTAGACATGGAGGAAATCAGAAATTCAAGAAGAACTACAATATCCAATGTGATTTCTGCAAAATGAAAGGACATAACAAAGAAAATTGCTATAAAATTGTGGGGTATCCTCCTGAATTTAAGAATAGGAAGAAAGGGAAAGTTGGAAATGCAGTGTACAATGTGATGACCGAAAAAATGCACACATCAAGAATATAAGTTACAATGGTTCAACTGAGGTCAACTCCCAGACAAATCAATTTCAAGCATCAGGAAATTCATTTAATCAGATGCCAATGTATACAAATTCAGACATAGGAAAGCTCAATTACAATATGGGACAAGGAGCTACTACTTAGCTGAATGTACAAGGGTTGCCTCCAATAACAAGCTGCACTTTTTCAAAAGAACAGTATGAATAAATCCTACAGATATTGAATAAAGTGATAATGATTCTGAGATTGCTTCTACAGGTAATGCAGTAGGTATTAGTACTGCTTGTTTAGCTTCTACTAGTCTACAAGAGTGGATAATCGACACTGGTGCTACCAATCATATGGTAGTTGACATAGGTCTGTTGAACAAAGCCTCCATTATGCAACCACACTATCCAAAGAAAGTGTTCCTACCTAATGAAGATATCACACATGTGGCTCACACTGGTTCCAGTAATATCTCTAATAGAATCACAGTAACAAATGTATTTCATATTCCACAATTCAAGTATAATTTATTATCAGACTCTAAGGTCACAAAATAACTAAAGTACTCAGTAGACTTTTTACCTGATTTTTATATTTTTCAGAATCTCTTCAATGGGCAGGGGAGAGTGATTGGTAGAGAAAACAGTAGATTATACATTCTAAATGGAAATAGTTAACCAGTTAGAACTAATGATGAAGTCATATTAGCAGCAAAAGAGCTTCCATTTATCATTGAACTCAAGACAAATGAAGACATAGATCTATATCATAAAAGATTTAGACATGTATCAGCCTCAGTACTCAAGAAAGTACTATCTGTAAAAGACTGAAACAATAGCTAAAAGAGTAGATAAATGTACTGTGTGTCCATTTGCAAAACAAACAAGACTTCATTTTCCAATCAGTAATACAAAAACTTCTATTTGTTTTGAATTAGTACATGTTGATTTACGGGGGCCTTACAAATTACCTACAACTGATGGAAGCAAATACTTCTTAACAGTGGTTGATGACTATACTAGATTTAATTGGATATATCTATTGAAATTGAAGTCTGATGTGAGCACTATGCCACAGAAGTTCATTGCATTTGTCAGAACCCAGTTTGATAAGCTAATCAAGGTAATCAGAACATATAATGGTACTGAATTTGTAAATTCGGTATGTGAAATCATGTTCAACAATCTAGGAATTAATGATCGAAAAATGTGTGCTTATACACTTCAGCAAAATAGAGTTGCTGAGAGGAAGCACATGCATATTCTAGAAGTCATAAGGGCAAACAAATTTCAAGCAAATATACCATTCAAATTCTGGGGGCATTGTGTTTTTAGCTGCAGTTTACTTGATCAATAGACTATCAAGCATAGTCATAAATAATCAAACACCTTATAAGAGGCTGTCGGACAAAGAACCTACTCTAACTCACTGAGAGTACAGGGATGTCTAGCTTATGCAAAGATAGTCCAGGAACATGACAGAATGATGCCCAAATAAAAAATGATAATACATATGGGATATGCAGCTGAACAGAAGGGATACTTACTATATGATCTAGAAAATATATCCTTTTTTGTAAGTAGAGATGTTAGTTTCAGGGAAGATACATTCCCATTCAAATAAAATCAAAGAACATCTACCATTATATTCACTTAAGACAACAACTTCCACAAATTGTTCTATGAAACAAGTGGTCAACCATCTACAACTCTAAATCAGAGAATCACTGAAACAACTGAGAATCATGATACTGCTACTCCTAAATTTTTTGATCAACCAGCTGAATTTAATTAAGAAGCAGAACTCATGGATCAACAAGATGAGTTAAGTCAGTTGGATCAAACCACTGAGCTTAAACCACCAACTATGTCATCTTCTATTCAACCACCTCCTACCACTATAGTCTCAACAAATCAGGATGAGCTCAGAAAGTCATAAAGGAAAAAAAGGCCACCTCTTTGGCTCAGAGACTTTGCCTCTCCAAATATTCATCAAGACACACCGTATGCATTGTCTAAATATATTACATATGATAATATATCACCTAAATATCAAGCTTACACTACAACTATCTTTTCTACCATAGAGCCTACAAGCTACTCACAGGTTATCAAGGATCCTAGATGGATAGAAGCAATAAAAGCTGAAATTAAAGCATTACAAGACAATCATACATGGGATATAGTCAACCTACAAGAAGGCAAACATCCAATAGGATGCAAATGGATCTATAAAATTAAGTATAAAATTTCAGGGGATATTGAAAGATTCAAAGCCAGGTTAGTAGCAAAGGGATTTAGAAACAAGATGTCATTGATTATAAAGAAACTTTTAGCCAAGTAGTTAAAATAAAGATAGCCCGAACAATACTTGCTATTGCTGGCAAAAAACAGTGGCCTATACATCAGATGGATGCATACAATGCCTTTCTACAAAGGGATCTCTATGATGAAATTTACATGCAAATGCCACAAGGATTTACTAGTCAAGGGGAGAAAAAATCAGTATGTCGAATTGTTAAATCCTTATATGAATTGCAACAAGCTATGAGATAATGGAATGCTAAGTTAACAAAAACCTTATTGGGGTATGTATTTCAGAAAAGTCAGTTTGATCATTCTCTTTTCTTCAAGAAGACTTCAGAAGGCATCATTATAGTGTTACTGTATATTGATGATATGCTTATCACAGGAGGCAGTCTCAACTTGATACAAAATACCAAAACTTCTCTACAGAAGGCTTTCAAAATGAAAGATTTAGGTGAGTTAAATTATTTTTTAAGCATTGAATTTGTCAGGTCCAAGCAAGGAATCCTAATGCACCAAAGGAAGTATGCACTAGAGCTTATTTTTGAAACTAGACTAGGAGCTGCTAAATCTACTATCATACCTCTATATTACAATATAAAAATCACAACACAGGAATATGATGACTGGATCAAGATGTCTGAAACAGACACATTCACTGATGATAAAGAACTAGAGGATCACACTTATTATCAAATATTGATAGGTAAGCTGTTGTATATTACCATGACTCGACCTGATATATCTTTTAGTGTTCATACTCTCAGTCAGTGTCTTTAAAATCCTAAAAGGTCTCACATGGAAGTTGCACTTAGAATTGTAAGATATCTGAAAAAATAGCCTAGCCAAGGAATTCTACTATCTAGTAATATCTGCAATACAGTCATGGAATTTTTGTGATGTTGATTGGGCTTCCTACCCACATACAAGAAAATCTGTTACATGTTATATGATTAAACTTGGATATTCTTTAGTTTCCTAGAAATCTAAAAAGCAAACAACTGTGCCAAAAAGCTCAGCAGAAGTAGAATATAGAAGCATTGTTGCCACAATGGCAGAACTAATCTGGATGATTGGCTTACTAAAAGAAGTTGATTTTCAGATCAAACTACCTGTTGAGATTTACAGTGATAATAAAGCTACTATGCAGGTTGCAACCAATCCAGTATATCATGAGAGAACCAAACACATCGAAATTGACTGTCACTTCATTCGAGAAAAAAATACTAAAAGGACTGATCACAACTAAGTACATTTGTAAAATCCCAAAAACCTTTCTAACAAGATTAAGCCTAACTCGAGCTTAAGATAATACCTAGTGAGACCTCGAAGTAACTGCGAGCCCACACAAGGGTATCAGGATAATCACAATACTTGGACATGAAGGTCATGAGGGCCGGAGGTCCCTAAGTTAAGTTTCTAAAGAAATAACTTTTGAAAATAGAATAAAGATGTCACGACCCAAAACTCAACCTATCGTGATGGCGTGTAACGACCCGACCGGTCGTTTTGAATATTTGTACTTCGCTATGTTGTTTGAGGCATGAGTAGCTCCGTATGATGTACTTTGGCTTGTGTGAATTGTCGGTTTTGGTTTGCAAGTATTTCGGAATCGAAATGGAAGAAAGAATTTCATTGTTAAAGCTTTAAATTGGGAGAGTTAACCAAATTTGCCTTTTTAGCATTTGACCTCGAATTGAAATTCTGATGGTTCCATTAGCTTCGTTAGGTGATTTTGGACTTAGGATCGCATCCGAAATATGATTTGGAGGCCCGGAGTGGAATTAGGCTTGAATTGGCGAAAGTTGAAAATTTGGCGATATCGGCCGGTAGTGAAAAATCTGATATCGGGGTCGGAATGGAATTTCAGAAGATAGAGTAGGTTCGTAGTGTCATTTGTGACGTATGTGCAAAATTTGAGGTCATTCGGACGTGATTTGGTTGATTTCGGCATCGGTTGCCGAATTTGGAAATTTAAAAGTTCTTAGGCTTGAATCTGAGGTGGATTTGGTGTTTTGATATCGTATTCAGTGTTTCGAAGGCTCGACTTAGTTCGTATATTGATATGTGACTCGTTAGTATTATTGGTTGAGTTCTCGAGGGCTTCGGGTGTGTTTCGGATGGTTAGCGGATTGGTTTATGGTGTTGGTGAGTTGCTGAAAATCTATTGGTGTGAGTTTTCTGGTGTTTCCGCACCTGCAGAAAAGGGAGCCGCAGGTGCGAGGGTCGCATGCACGGAAGGTGGTCGCAGACGCGGAATTTTGGAAGGTGGGGATCGAGCGCAGGTGCGCAAGCTTGGCCGCACCTGCGAGCCCGCAGGTGCGAGGAATAAGGCGCAGGTGCAGGGTCTGGGCGTTTGAGTGACTTACACAGGTGAGGTTGTTTGGACCGCAGGTGCAGTCGCGCGGGTGCAAGTAAAAGGCCGCAGGTGCGAGAAGCCTGGGCAGAAGGTACATATTGCACACTTCGCGAATTTTGGTGCATTCTTCACCATTTCTAATTGGTTTTGGAGCTTTTGGGAGAGATTTGTAGAGGGAATCAAGGGGGTTTTCATTGAGGTAAGTTACTTGAGCCCTAATACTCGTATATATGATGATTTTCCGTTGTTTAATAATGTATTTAGTGAAAATGAGGGGTTAGGGCTTGGGATTTTTGGAGAAGTAATTTAAGGATTTGAAGAAGCAAACGATGTCGGTTTTTGATGAATTTGGTATGGTTAGACTCGTGAGTGAATGGGCTTTCCAGTTTTGTAAATTTTGTTGTATTTCGAGACGTGGGCCCGGGAGGAGGGGAGGGGGTTGAGCCAATTTCAAGTTTTTCTCTAATTTTGTAGCTTTTCTTGTGGAATTCATTCCATAAGCGCGTATTGATGGTATTGTACTGATTGTGAATAGATTCGGAGCATTTGGAGGCCGAGTCTAGAGGCAAGAGCATTATGGGGTAGAGATTTGACTGGTTTGAGGTAAGTAACGATTGTAAATCTAGTCCTGAGGGTATGAAACCCCGAATTTTGTATCATTCTACTATTTTTAAGTGATGCACATGCTAGGTGACGGGCGTTTGGGCGTGCACTATTGGGGATTATGATTTGGTCCGTCCCATAGCAGCTGTAAAGTTGTATATTTTGTTGAAACTATATGATACTTATGTGTTTTAGAAAGAGATTCTGTAAATTGGGTCGAATGCCATGTTTGGGCCTTGTGCCAGTGCTGTTTTGTCCCTTAGGGGCCTTTTCTTACTATCCTCTTACTATTTTCGATTGAAAATCTATACTCAGTTATGGTTATACTTGTTTACTGCACAACTCAGTTTTATGACCTATTTTTATGCATATAAATGTTGTTTTGGGCCGAATGCCCGGTTTTTACTGAAATACCCGAGTGGCTTGAGAGGTTTATGACTGAGTGAGGTATAGGGCCTGATTTATGAGGATATTTATGGGATCGGGCTGCACGCCACAGCATGTTTGATATAGGCCAAGGGCCTGAGTGATTTATGCCATGATTTGGCTTGATATATTGCTTGGGCTGAAGGAGCCCCTCTGGAGTCTGTATACATCCCCAGTGAGCGCAGGTCCCTACTGAGTGCGAGTGCCGAGTGCCGAGTGCTGAGTAACTGGGAGGCATGAGTGATTGTGAGGTATGCCCGAGTGGCAAGAGTGGTTGCGAGGTATGCCCGAGTGGCACGAGTGATTGTGAGGTTTGTTCGAGGGGCTGTTTATGATTTCATCATTTTTGCTCACCTTTGCATTTTTTCTCTGTTTGAAAACTGTTGAAAAATATCTTTAAATAATTTTACTGGAACTGGGTTTAAACGAGATATTTTGATTCAAATCCTAATTTTAAAAGCATGTGGTATTTTACTAAGATTTTCTGATATGAACGTTATATGCTTTATTGCTCGTCACTACTGCTCAGTCTTTATTTATTGTTGTTACTGTCTTAGTTGGCATACTCACGTTACTCCCTACACCTTGTGTGCAGATCCAGATGTAGCTGGACACGGTAGCGGTTGTTGATTATTCTGGTTGAAGATTTTCTCGAGGATAGCAAGGTAGCTACCTGGCAATTGCAGCCCTGCTCTTCTCCCTCTTATCTTCCTTTAGTTGTATTTAGCTATTTTCCAGACTGAGTTAGTCTTGATATTGTTAGACAGATTGTAGTAGATGCTCATGACTAGTGACACCCCGATGTCGGGCTTTTCTTTTCCGCACTTTTGTTTTGATTTGAACTCCCGATTTTATTTTGGAATGAGTCGGCTTGCCTAGTACCACGATAGGTGCCATCATGACAGGTTAGGTTTTTGGGTCGTGACATATTGGTATCAGAGCCTAGGTTACATAGGTCTCACGAGTCATGAGTGGGTTTAGTAGAGTCTTGCGGATCGGTACGGAGACATCTGTACTTATCTTCAAGAGGCTGTAGAACCCTTAGGAAAAATTTTACTTTCTTGTATTCTATCATGCGAAATTGATTCATCATGGAACATAACTCCTTGAATTCCTTCCACGAATTCGTATGTGCACATGAGCGCTCGGTATTGTGGCTCGATGAGCTGTGGGATAGCTTTGTGGTGAGTATGACATAACCATGGGAGGTGTTAAGATGATGTGAATGTGACAAAAAGTGTTTTCTTGAAATGTAAAGGAAGGCCATTGGGTGCTTGATTTTCGTTCTGATGTGACGCACGGTCTCGAGTGTGAATATTTTAAAGGATCTTTCACGTTGTTAAATTTTGGGACAAATTAAATTCTCATGTCTGTCAATGAGTTGGACTCCAGAAAAGTAAGTGGTTGTGTAGTAATGGTGGTTGCGAATGGGTATTTTGATGTTGATGGCTCGAGAAAGATAATCTTCAAAGAGACTTAGAGTCGGTAGCATTCTATTGGTTCTGGTATGACAGAGATGCATTTTGAGTTCATGCAGCAATTGGGCAGCAAGGAATGAGGGAAGACATGACGGGAAGCGTTTCGTGGTGGTTGAAGTACTAGCGGGTCAAGTAGGAGAAGTAGAGGTTGAGAAGTTTCTTAAAGGAGATGATTTAACCGAAGTAAGAGTGGCAGATTAACATATGAATTAAATGGTAGGGTAGTCGTGCACCTTGAGAGAGTGTAGAATGGTTTGGAATCGTGTTAGTATGTGATTTGGCTTGTAGACTCTAATTGGAGTGATGGTTACTGTACAAATCAAGATTGAATAGGGCAGAAAGGAGTGTGTTTGAAATGAAGAGAGGCGTGAAGATCTGATTATCGTGTCAGGTGCAATATGACTTGAGTTCAGAAGGTATTGTTGAACGTACAGTTGATGTCAATAGGGAAAGTGCATACTTATACAAATGGTGGGCGAGCATGAATTCAGGAGAATTTACGGATTTCGGCGTGTGTGATTGTGGATGGCGATTCAGAATGTTTATAAGAAGCTTAACAAAAGACTTCGAGAAGTCTAGAGGGTTAACGGTGCGAGATCTTGGTAATTGAGAAGGAGAAATCCTTGCGGGTTCTAATATTATATAATTGCAGCTTGAAGCTAAGTGGGGGAGTCTTCTATCGACAAGTTGATTGCACAGTTATGTGTCTTATTAGTTTCGGTCCGGGGTATATTGGTGAATCAGTTATGACTTGTAGAGGTCGAGATCGAGATCGAGGATGACTCGGGTAAAGGAATTTCTGGACACAAGTTGTACTACACTCTATGGTTATAGGAGGACCATAAAATAATTGAGTGGTTATTCATGAAGAATGTAGTGTACATGGAGCGGGAAATTACTCGGTTGCGTAGGAGTGTGGGTTACTCTTTATTTCCCTTGGATGTTGGTGTGCTAGTGGGGCACAGGTCGTTTCGGTCTGTTTGGTCGGTTAATTCGAGATTTGAGTAGAGTGTATGACTCTCAAGAATGGTTCCAATGGATTCAAGATTTATATATATGGCTAGAAAACTGGGAGTTGCATTGAACGGTGTCGAGACTCATGGCATTTTATATCATTGTGAATTATGCATTTCAGTATCAAGAAGGTGAAGGAAACAGTTTTAGGTTCACATAAAGTCTCATTGGAGTAAGCATTTTGGTTGTGGAACCTTTGGGATACATAAAAAGGGAATTCAGGAGCTTATAAGCCTTAGGGCGGTGTGATTCTATGCTAGAGTTCGTGGGGCAAGTTTTAGTTAAGGATAGTAGTGTTCTAACAAGGAAAAAGTAGCAATATGAAGGCAATTTGGAAAGGACTTGGAGAAATAGGACAGCTCGGTAGTAGGTTAGGTTAGCACAAAAATGGGTATGATCGGTTCTTTGGGTACTTATGACGTGGCTAGTATCTGCAGGTGTTTCGTGTCAATGCTCTCGGATTTGGCAACCTGTGTGGCTTGGTGGAGTTAGAGGAATTCAGTTCAGATAGCTTGGTTATGTGAAAATGGATTTCAAAGTGTTCATGATGGTTTCTACCATGGTTTGAACCGGATATTTTCTACCGGTGTACGGAACGTGTTGTGTGTTATGATTTCCTCCTAGAAGAAGCAAGAAAGGGTTTCTAATTTAATAAGGTATGTAATTTGCTAGTGACTCAGAGCTTTTAATGGAATTCTTATGCTTGTCACACAATGTCATAATAGATGTGGTGTGTTGTGTAGGATTGAGATTTGCATGTGCAAGGTCACAGTTCAGTTTTGAAGGGAAGGACATAAATTCTTAGGCAGCATGGACGGTTTCAGATGACTAGGTAAATGATATTGCTATTTGGTATGGCGTGATGCGAGTGTACATTTCAGAAGGGGCAGTGTGTTTTGATTTATGGGTACTTCGCTGGTATTGCGGCACTCTCCCGGTTGATCGACTGCTGATATTAAAATTTTTCTAGGTGGCACGGAAGAATCTTTAAAGTATTTCTCGTAGAATGATTGTGTGTGAGAGAGGTATTAGGCATTCGGGCGGTGGAGGTGAATCAAATAGGGTGGTTCGTGTGTTCTATGGAATTGGAGATTGGGAGTTCTCAGGAGCAGATTGTTTCATGGTTGTGGACTGTAAAGTTGTGGCCGGAGCTAGCCAGATGAGAGAATGTGTTATGATTCAGTCATTGTGGACTTTCGGAGGTTATTAATCTATTGGTGGCTGACCAAAGTTGATTTGGGCCCCATTGGTAGGCCCAATTAGGATGTGTATTCTACACCGAGCCGGATTGGTTGGCTCCATACTGCTATTGTTGAAGGATGTGTCATTCGGTTGATGTGAAGCTTATTCATGTTCTGAAATGATCTGTGAGTTACTCTTCTATGCTACGAGGATTTGTGATTCGTTGGTTACATGCACATATGGTGCGATTCTATTGTGGCCTTATAGCAAAATTTGAGCGAGAATAGTATTGGATATTGCTTGGTTGATGGCGTATTGGTCATGTTCTTTCGGGTTTTGTGTGGTATGGTGTCATTTTCTTCTCCGTGTGTTATGGTTTTGCGGTGTGTGATGGGTTCTTAGAATTGCGTCAGGGTGGTACCCATCGAGCTTACGGAACGGTTCTCCTGTTTGGGTAATTGTTACGATTGGGTACTTTTGAGATGTTGCTATGTGGTACACGGATTGCACAGGTTGTGGCTTTAGATTGTATTGTTGTGTCATGTCACTAGAATGGTCGTGTTGGATGAGACGAGGTCATTGGGCCTAGAATGGATGCTATTGGATTTGATTGTGGTATAATTAGGTAGATAATATCGGAAGCCGGCTTTGAAATTGGATATAGTTCTTGCAGAAGGAATGGGAGCTCCGTGACCTGTTGGTCTAAAGAATGGTTATGGATTCAGTATGTTTCTTTCATCATCGGCAGCGTACGAAGGTTTTAGAATGAGGTTTTGTCTGATACGAGGTTTATTACCGGCATTGGGTTGATTTGAGCCGATACTGTGATTAGAAATCATTGCTTCGAGCATTCGAGCTATGCAGTATTTGAATTTGAGTATTTGAGTTATGGTTACGGCTTTTGGTACAGCTTGTTCGGACTTATACGGTATGTAGATGCGAACTTCTGATCTTATAGGAAATTTCGGATGTTGGAGATTTGATTCGAAGGCTTGTGGTCTAGGTTGAATTGAGAAATGCCAGTTATGTTATGCTATCAGACCTGTATGGGATAGGGTGACGTGGGATCACCCCCGGGTATGTGCATGTGAAAGTTACACAACGATTTGATGGCTTTTGGAACAATTCTAGGCACGTTCGAGGACGAACGTATGTTTAGTGGGGGAGGATGTAATGACCCGACCGGTCATTTTGAACATTTGCACTTCGCTCTGTTGTTTGAGGGCATGAGTAGCTCCGTATGATGTACTTTGACTTGTGTGAATCGTCGGTTTTGGTTTGCAGGTATTTTGGAACCGAATTGGAAAAAGAATTTCATTGTTGAAGCTTTAAATTGGGAGAGTTGACCAAATTTGACTTTTTAGCATTTGACCTCGGATTGGAATTCTGATTGTTCTATTAGCTTCGTTAGGTGATTTTCGACTTAGGAGCGCGTTCGGAATGTGATTTGGAGGTCCGGAGTGGAATTAGGCTTGAATTGGCGAAAGTTGGAAATTTGGCAATTTCGGTCGGCATTGAAAAATTTGATATCGGGGTCGGAATGGAATTTCGGAAGTTAGAGTAGGTTCGTAGTGTCATTTGTGACGTGTGTACAAAATTTGAGGTCATTCGGACGTGATTTGGTTGGTTTCGGCATCGGTTGCTGAATTTGGAAAGTTAAAAGTTCTTAGGCTTGAATCCGAGGTGGATTTGGTGTTTTGATGTCGTTTTGAGTGTTCCGAAGGCTTGACTTAGTTCGTATATTGATATGTGACTCGTTAGTATTATTGGTTGAGGTCCCGAGGGCTCGGGTGTGTTTCGGATGGTTAGCGGATTTGTTTTTGGTGTTGGTGAGTTGCTGAAAATCTGTTGGTATGAGTTTTCTGGTGTTTCCGCACCTACGGAAAAGGGCAGGTGCGAGGGTCACAAGCGCGGAAGGTGGTCGCAGACGCAGAATTTTGGAAGGTGGGGATCGAGCGCAGGTGCGTAAGCTTGGCCGCACCTGCGAGCCCGCAGGTGCGAGGAATAAGGCGCAGGTGTGGAGTCTGGGCGTTTGAGTGACTTGCGCAGGTGCGGTCGCGCGGATTCAAGTAAAAGGCCGCAGGTGCGAGAAGCCTGGGCAGAAGGTACATATTGCACACTTCGCAAATTTTGGTTCATTCTTCACCATTTCTATTCGGTTTTGGAGCTTTTGGGAGAGATTTGAAGAGGGAATCAAGGGGGTTTTCATTGAGGTAAGTTACTTGTGCCCTAATAATCGTATATATATGGTGATTTCCCGTTATTTAATCATGTAATTAGTGAAAATGAGGGATAAGGGCTTAGGATGTTTGGAGAAGTAATTTAAGGATTTGAAGGACCAACGATGTCGGATTTTGATGAATTTGGTATGATTAGACTCATGAGTGAATGGGCTTTCTAGTTTTGTAAATTTTTCAGATTTCAAGACGTGGGCCCCGGGGGGAGGGGGCAATTTCATGTTTTGCTCTAATTTTGTAGCTTTTCTTGTGGAATAAATTCTATAAGCGCGTATTGATGGTATTGTACTGATTGTGAATAGATTCAGAGCATTTAGAGGCCGAGTCCAGAGGCAAGAGCATTACGGGGTAGAGATTTGACCGGTTTGAGGTAAGTAACAATTTTAAATCTAGTCCAGAGGCAATGAAACCCCGGATTTTGTATCATTATACTATTTTTAAGTGACACACATGCTAGGTGACGGGCATGTGGGCGTGCAATATTGGGGATTGTGACTTGGTCTGTCCCGTAGCAACTGTAAAGTTGTATATTTTGTTGAAACTATATGATACTTATGTGTTTTAGAAAGATATTATGTAAATTGGGCTGAATGCCATGTTTGGGCATTGTGCCAGTGCTGTTTGGACCCTTAAGGGCTTTTCTTACTATCCTCTCACTGTTTTCGATTGAAAATCTATACTCAGTCATGGTTATACTTGTTTACTGCATAACTCAGTTTTATGAACCTAGTTTGATGCATATAAATGTTGTTTTGGGCCGAATGCCCTGTTTTTTCTGAAATGCCCGAGTGGCTTGAGAGGTTTATGACTGAGTGAGGCCGAGGGCCTGATTTGTGAGGATATTTATGGGATCGGTCTGCACGCCGCAACATGTTTGATATAGGCTGAGGGCCTGAGTGATTTATGCCATGATTTGGCTTGATATAGCGCTTGGGCTAAAGGAGCCCCTCCGGAGTCTGTACACACCTCCAGTGAACGCAGGTACCTACTGAGTGCGAGTGCCGAGTGCCGAGTGCTGAGTAAATGGGAGGCATGAGTGATTGTGAGGTATGCCCGAGTGGCAATAGTGATTGTGATGTATGCCCGAGTGGCAAGAGTGATTATGAGGTATGCCTGAGTGGCATGAGTGATTGTGAGGTTTGCCGGATAGGCTGTTTATGATTTCATTATTTTCGCTCACCTTTGCATTTTTTCTCTGTTTGAAAACTGTTGAAAAATATCTTTAAATGATTTTAGTGGAACTGGGTTTAAACGAGATGTTTTGATTCAAATCCTGATTTTAAAAGCATGTGGTATTTTACTGAGATTTCCTGATATGAACGCTATAGGCTTTATTGCTCGTCACTACTGCTCAGTCTTTATTTATTGTTGTTACTTTCTGTGTTGGTGTACTCACGTTACTCCATGCACCTTGTGTGCAGATCCAAGTATAGCTGGACATGGTAGCGGTTGTTGATTATTATGGTTGCAAATTTTCCCGGGGATAGCAAGGTAGCTGCCTGGCGATCGCAGCCCTGCTCCTCTCCCTCTTATCTTCCTTTAGTTGTATTTAGCTATTTTCCAGACTGAGTTAGTCTTGATATTGTTAGACAGATTGTAGTAGATGCTCATGACTAGTGACACCCCGATGTCAGGCTTTTCTTTTCTGCACTTTTATTTTGATTTGAACTCCCGGTTTTGTTTTGGAATGAGTTGGCTTTCCTAGTACTACGATAGGCACCATTATGACAGGTTAGGTTTTTGGGTCGTGACATGGCGCCTATCATGATACTAGGCAAGCCCACACCTTAGACACTTCCAACACTTTCAAATTTTAAAATATATTGAAACAGGTTTTCATAAGTAAAATTCTCATAACACTTGATAAAATGACATAACTCAATACAGAAGCTTTCACAAAATCAGGGTGTGACTGAGTACATGAGCATCTATACAACACATGTCTGAATTACTGTCTAATAAAACTGAAACTGAATAAATAAGACTGAGGTATAGGAGAGAAGAGTAAAGGCCTGCAGACATCAGGGCAGCTACCTTGATAATCCTCGAATGACTGAGTTCTGAGAATCAGCAACCGCCGTGACCGGAAACACCTAGATCTGCACACAAAGTGCATGGTGTAGCGTAAGTACAACCAACTCAATAAGTAACAAATCTAACCTTTGGACTCAAAGCAGTGATGGATTCGAGTATTACAGTCCACATACAACATTAACAGTACGGAAAGTTACAAAAAATATGACAGGGATATCTCAGAAATTTATAATCTACAGGTAATGGTACAAGAATTTAGACATGCTTCCAAGTTTAGAAATAATACTCAACACAGTACAGGGAAGATCCAGCCCAAATACAAATAAATCCAGGGTAGATCCAACCCAAATGTAAATCAATAGCAATTGCGCTCACTGTGGATGTGCAGACTACGGAGGGGCAGATCCAGCCTAAGCGCTATAATGAGCCAAATCCTGGCATGAATTAATAAGCCTGCTGCAGCGTGCAGCCGGATCCTATAAATAACACTCATAATAGACTCTCAGCCTCACTCAGTCATTAATCTCTCTAGTCTCTCGGTCTCACAAGAATCATGATCATCAGCCCAAACAATGATGATATAATGTATCAATAAAGGACAAAAGAGACTGATATATAATATGCAATTAATAGCTATGACTGAGTACAAAATGGCGAACTGAGCAAATAATTCAACATGTAATACAACCTATGCGGGTCCCAACAGTATCAACATGTAGCCTAAGCATGATTTCTAACATGACTGGCAGCTCAATTTCTCTAACACATGGCGAAAATACGGATAACGACAAGATTAATCAACTATACAGTTCCGATTGACCTCAAATTTTGCACACAAGTCACAAATGACACAACGTACCTACTCCAACTCCCGGAATATCAATCCGAGACCGGTAACCACAAAGTCAACTCTCGGTCAAACTTTTAAATTTTTAACTTTTGCCATTTCAAGCCTAATTCAACTACATACCTCCAAATCACTATCTGGACACACTCCTAAGTCCAAAGTCACCCAACGGAGCTAAAGGAATTATCAAAACTCCATTCCAGAGTCGTTTACACATAAGTGGACATCCGATCAACCTTTTCGACTAAAGCTCCCAACCTTGAGACTAAGTATCTCAACTCATTCCGAAACATACGCGGAACCGAACCAACTTCCCCAGCAAGTCACATAGCAACTATTAAGCATAAAATGAGCAGTAAATAGGGGAACGGGGCTACAACCCTCAAAATGACAGGCCGGGTCGTTACATCCTCCCCCTCCTAAATAAATGTTTGTCCTTTAATGGGTTTAGAAACGTACCTGGAGTCTCAAATAAGCGTGGATATCTGCTCCGCATTTCCCGCTCGGTCTCATAAGTAGCCTCCTCAACTGGCTGACCTCTCCACTGCACCTTCACTGAAGCTATGTCCTTTGACCTCAACTTTCTAACCTGACGACCCAAAATGGCCACCGGCTCCATATCATAAGTCAAATCACCATCCAACTAAACCATGCTGAAATCCAAAACATGAGATGGATCGCCGACATACTTCCGGAGCATAGAAATATGAAATACTAGATGAACACTCGACAGACTAGGCGAAAAGGCAAATTTGTAAGCTACCTCTCCAATCCTTTGAAGCACCTCAAACGACCCAATATATCGAGGGCTCAACTTTCCCTTCTTCCCAAACCTTATGACACCCTTCATGGGTGAAACTTTGAGCAGTACCTTCTCCCAACCATGTAAGCAACATCACGAACCTTCCGATTGGCGTAACTCTTATATTTAGACTGCACCGTGTGAAGCTGATCCTAAATCAATTTAACCTTGTCCAAAGCATCCTGAACCAAGTCAGTACCTAATAATCTTGCCTCACCTGGATCAAACCATCCCACCGGAGACCGATACAGTCTCACATACAAAGCCTCATACGGAGCCATCTGAATGCTCGATTGGTAGTTGTTATTATAGGCAAACTCTGTGAGCGACAGAAACTGATCCCAAGAACCCCCGAAATCTATGACACAAGCGCGTAACATATCTTCCAATATCTCAATAGTGCACTCGGACTGCCCGTCCGTCTGAGGGTGAAATGTTGTACTCAACCCAACCTGTGTGACCAACTCTGTTGCACGGCTCTCCAAAATTATGATGTAAACTGCATGCCCCAATCAGAAATGATGGACACCGGCACACCGTGAATGCGAACAATCTCGCGGATGTAGATCTCAGCCAATTGCTCCGACGAATAAGTAGTCCCTACTAGAATGAAGTGCACGGACTTTGTCAACCGATCCACAATAACCCAAATAGCATCAAACTTTCTCGAAGTCCGTGGGAGTCCAATTAAAAAATCCATGGTGATACGCTCCCATTTCCACTCCGGAATCTCAAGCCTCTGAAGCAATCCGCCCAGTCTCTGATGCTCATACTTCACCTACTGATAGTTTAGGCACCGAGCTACAAACCCCACTATATCCTTCTTCATCCTCCTCCACCAGCTGCCTCAAGTTTTGGTACACCTTCGCGGCACCCGGATGAATGAAATACCGCGAACTGTGGGCCTCCTCAAGAATCAACTCACGTAGTCCATCTACATTAGGCACACAAATCCGACCCTACATTCTCAACACCCCATCATGCCCAATAGTAATATCCTTGGCATCACTGTGCTGAACCGTGTCCTTAAGGACAAGCAAATGGGGATCATCATACTGGCGCTCTCCGATGCGATCAAATAAGGAAGAACAAGAAACCATACAAGCTAGAACCCTACTGGGCTCCGAAACATCTAATCTCATGAACTGGTTGGCAAAGGCCTGGACATCAATTGCAAGAGGTCTCTCACCAACAGGAATGAATACAAGGCTACACATACTCATCGCCTTTCTACTCAAGGCATCGGCCACCATATTGGCCTTCCCGAGATGATACATAATAGTAATATCATAGTCCTTTAGCAGATCCAACCATCTTTACTGCCTCAAATTTAGATCCTTTTGTTTGAACAAGTGCTGGAGACTCCGATCATCTATAAACACCTCACAAGACACACCATAGAGATAGTGCCTCCAAATTTTCAATGCATGAACGATGGTTGCCAACTCCAAATTGTGGACATGGTAGTTCTTCTCATGGGGCTTCAATTGGCGCAAAGAGTAAGCAATCACTCTACCCTCCTACATCAAGACACACCCAATACCAATCTGAGAAGCATCAGAATACACTGTATAAGATCTTGACGGTTAAGGCAAAACTAGAACTGGAGTTGTGGTCAAGGCAATCATGAGCTTTTGAAAGCTCTCCTCACACTCATCCGACCACCTGAAAGAAGCACCCTTCTGGGTCAATTTGGTCAAATGCGATGTAATAGATGAGAAACCCTACACAAAGCGATGATAATAACCGGCCAAGCTGAGAAAGCTCCGAACCTCAGTAGTTGAGGAAGGCCTGGGCCAACTCTGAACCGCCTCTATATTCTTTGGATCCACCTTAATCCCCTCACTGGACACCACGTGCCCCAAGAACACCACTGAACTAAGCCAAAACTCACACTTGGAGAACTTGGCATAAAGATTATCCTCCCTCAGTCACTGTAGTACAATCCTAAAATGCTGGGCATGCTCCTCCTAGCTACGCGAGTACACCAGGATATCATTAATGAATACTATGACAAACGAGTCGAGATATGGCTGAAATACACTGTTCATCATATACATGAATGTTGTTGGGGCATGGTCATCCCAAAAGACATCACAAGGAACTCATAGTGACCATAACGGGTCCTGAATGATGTCTTTAGAATATCCGAGTCCCGAATCTTCAACTGTTGATACTCATACCTCAAATCAATCTTAGAGAACACCCTCGCTCCCTGAAGTTGGTCAAACAGATCATCAATACGCGGAAAAGGATACTTGTTCTTCATTGTAACTTTGTTCACCTGCCTATAGTCGATACGTATCCGCATAGTACCATCCTTCTTCTTCACAAACAGAACTGGTGCACCCTAAGGTGACACACTGGGCCTAATAAACTCCTTATCAAGAAGTTCCTGAAGTTGTTCTTTCAATTCCTTCAACTCAGCTGGTGCCATTCGATACGGAGGAATAGAAATGGGTTGAGTGCCCGGCACCAAGTCAATATCCATGTCGGGCGGCATGTCTGGCAGATTTGTAGGAAACTCATCCGAAAAAGTCTCGTACCACCAAAACATAATCAATAATAGGAGTATCAGTACCAACATCCCTCATAAAGGCCAAATAAGACAAACACCCCTTCCCAACCATCCGTTGGGCCTTCAAATAAGAAATCACCTTATTGGGAATATAATCTAAAGAACCTCTCCACTCGATCCTTGGAAACCCCAGCATCGCCAAGGTCACAGTTTTAGCATGACAATCCAGAATAGCATGACATGGAGACAACCAATACATATCCAAGATCACATCAAAATCAACCATACCAAGCAATAAGAGATCAACTCTAGTCTCCAATCCCCCATTAGTCACTACACATGACCGATATACACGATCCACAATAATAGTATCATCCACTAGTGTAGATACATGAACAGATGAAACTAAGGCCTCACAGGGCATATCCAGATAACGAGAAAAATATGATGATACATACAAAAAAGTGGAACCAAGGTCAAATAATACAGAAGCATCTATGTGGCATATTGAGACAATACCTGTGATCACTGTGTGTAAAGCAACAACATCTGGCCAGGAAGGAATACCATAGAATCGAGCCTGACCGCTACTTGATCGGCCTCCCCCTCTTGAACCCAACCTCAAGCTGGCTGGGCAGGTGGTAAAGTAACTGGTGCTGAAGTCGTGGCCTGACTCCTCTGCTGAATTGGACCTCCCATAAGGCGGGGACATAACTTCTTCACATGACCACACTCTCCACACTCAAAATATCCCATCTCGAAAAATGGTGGCAAATACTGAGGCGGACCTTGAGAACCAGAATAACTACCAGAGGAACTTGGTGCAGATGAACCCTGAACTGAAGGTGCACGAGATGAACTCTGAGTTGGGAGAGCAATGAGAGATGACTGACCCGGTCTAGCACTGTACGAACCATGGCTAGTTGATGCACCACGATGAATTGGATGAGCCATCTGAGCAGGACTATAAAGATGACCCCTGCAGTGGTAGGACTGCCCCCAGAAGGAACACCATTGTAACCACTTGAACCATGAGGCCTCTTGTTCTCCCTCTCCTCACGCTCCTGACTACGAACCATGTCTAGCCGCCGAGAAATATCAACCACCTCGTCGAACGTAGTACCTAATATACTCTCCCGAGTCATAATAACGGAACTGATAGTAGAGGCCAACAATGACCCTCCTAATCCTCTCTCTCTCAGTGGGAACCAACCAAACTTCCTAATGAGCCAACTCTGAAAACCTCATCTCATACTGGGTCACAAACATGCCATCCTGACATAGCTGCTTGAACTGCCTGCGCAGCTTCTCCCTGCAGGTCTGTGGCATAAACTTCTCCAAGAAGAGAACAGAGAACTCATGCCATGTAAGTGGAGCTGCAACGAATGGCTTGCGCCTCTCATAGGCCTCCCACCATCTAAAGGCAGCACCAGTAAACTGAAAAGTAGTGAATGAGACCCCACTGGTCTCCAGAATGCCCTCCGTGCGAAGAATTCCCTGGCACCTATCCAAGAAGTCCTAGGCATCCTCTGACTCAGCCCCACTAAATGATGAGGCTAGAGCCTTCCAAATCTCCCTAGTCTCCTCTGCTCATCATCAGTCATAACGTGACCCACCTCGGCCTGAGCCACTACAACCAGCTGGGCTAGTAGTACCCCCGCATCTGAAGTCCCTACATCACCTGCTCTAGAGTACGGGCAGCGGGAGTTTGAGTACCTTGCCCGGCCTGAGAAGTGGTTGGCGCGGTCTGAACAGAAATCGCTTGAGCAAGGCTAGTGCACACAGTCAAAATCTGAGCCAAAGCCTCGTAAAGGCCTGGAATCACAATGGTCACAGCTGGTGCCTGAGCTGGCCCCACTGGCTTAACCACATCTGGAACATGCTCTTGAGCGGGAGAAACTGGTGGATCTGCAGGTGCTGCTCTAGCTGATGTACGAGCTGCACCTCTGCCCCTACCGCGACCCCGGCCTCTCGTGGCCCTAGTCGGTGGTTCTGGTGGTTGTCCGTCTTGTCCGACAGCATGTGTCTTCACCATCTATGAGAGAATAGAATAACAAAAGTTTAGTTCCCGAAATCAACAAATCCGCACGACAAGAATACAAGAATGTTAAGTTTCCTAAGGGTTTGGCAACCTCTCGAAGATATGTATAGACGTCTCTGTACCGATCCGCAAGACTCTACTAAACCTAATCATGACTCGTGAGACCTATTAACCTAGGCTCTGATACCAACTTGCCATGACCCAAAATTCAATCTGTGGTGATGTTGCCTATCATGTTACTAGGCAAGCCGATAACTGAGACACTTCCAACACTTTCAAATTTAAAATTATACTGAAACAGGTTTTAATAAGTAAAATTCACATAAAACTAGATAAAATGACATAACTCAATACAGAAGTCTTTCCAAAACCAGGGTTTCACTGAGTACATGAGCATCTATACAACACAAGTTTGAATTACTCTCTAAGAAAATTGAAACTGAATAAATAAGACTGAGGGATAGGGGAGGAGAGTCAAGACCTGCGGACGCCAGGGCAGCTAACTTGATAATCCCCGAATGACTGAGTTGTGAGAATCAGCAACAGCCGTGGCCGAAAATACCTGGATCTGCACACAAAGTGCAGGGTGTAGCGTGAGTACAACCAACTCAATAAGTAAGAAATCTAACCTTTCGACTGAAAGCAGTGACGGGTTCGAGTAATACAATCCACATACAGCATTAACAATATGGAAAGTTACAAAAAATATGACAGGGATATCTCACAAATTTATAATCTACAAGTAATGGCACAAGCATTTAGACATGATTTCAGGTTTTGAAATAAAACTCAACACAGTACAGGCCAGAGGCATCCCAAATACAAATAAATCCAGAACAGAACCAGCCCAAATGTAAATCAATAAAAACTGCGCTCATTGTGGATGTGCAGACTCCTAAAGGGTAGATCTAGCCTAAGCGCTATAATAAGACAAATCGTGGCATGAATCAAGAATCCTGATGCGGCATGCAACCCGATCCTATAAATACCACTCACAATAGACCCTCAGCCTCACTGAGTCATTAATCTCTTCAGTCTCTCGGGCTCACAAGAATCATGATAATCAGTCCGAACAATGATGATATAATGTATCAATAAAGGACAACAGAGACTAAGATATAATATGCAATTAATAGTTGTTACTGAGTATAAAATAGCGAACTAAGAAAATAATTCAACATGTAACACGACCTCTGTGGGTCCCAACAGTACCAATACGTAGCCTAAGCATGATTTTTAACATGACTGGCAGCTCAATTTCTCTAACACATTGCGAAAATACTGATAACAACAAGATTAATCAAATATACAGTTCCATGGAATCGACCAAGTCACAATTCTTATGGTGCACTCCCACTCGCCTGTCACCTAGCATGTGCGTCACCTCAACACCAATCACATAACACGTAATTCGGGGTTTCTCACCCTTAGAACCAAGTTTAGAAGTGTTACTTACCTCAAACTGTGCAAAACACTAATCTAACAAGCCCTTGCCTCACGAAACGACCTCCGAATGCCTTGAATCTAGCCACAAACAATTCTATACGATCAACTCAAGCTATAGAATTTCAATTGATATAAGAATGCTAAGTTCTCAAACAAAAGTCAAAAAGTCAACCCAAGGTCCTACGTCTCAGAATCCGATGAAAGTTACAAAATTCGAGCACCCATTCAATCACGAGTCCAACCATACCAAAATTACTCAAATCCGATACCAAAATATCGCTCAAATTCCCAAAATTTGGCATAAGATTCCTCTATTTTCCCCCCAATTTCAACCTAAATCACTAATTAATTGATGAAATCAAAAATATAATCATGTAATTTAACTAAAACTAAGTAAGAATCACTTACCCCAATCACTCCCTTTAAAATCTCTCCAAGAATCGCCTCCAACCGAGCTATCAAAATTAAATTTGTGAAATAAACTCAAACCCTCGTTTTTGAAATATTTAAGTCTGCCCAAATATCCTTAATCGCGATTGCGGATAATGCTTTGCGATCGCGAAGCACAACTCAACAGCCCAGTAATTTAACCCTACGCGAACGCATCAATCCCCACGCAAACGCAAAGAACTGCTTCCTCATCCAACGAGATCGTGTCCCTCTTCACGAGATCGTGAAGAACAACCACGTGACCTCAGCTGCTGCTTCACTTCCTCTTCGCGAACGCGGCCTAGCTCACACGTTCGCGATACACTGAATCCTCCAGCTTACACGATCGCAGCCCAAAACTTGCGATCGCATAGAATAAGGTTCCACTACCCCAAAATAATAGCCTACACGATCGCTGACCTGACCACACGATCGCGTACAAAGAAATCAGACAGAGACACCAGAAACTTCAGCCATTACACCAAGTCGAATTCCATTCCGATAACCATCTGAAATCCACTCGAGGTCCTCGGGACCTCAACCAAGGACCTCAACCAAATATATCAACAAGTCCTAAAATACGATACAAATTAGTCGAGCCTTCAAATCACATCAAACAATACTAAAACCATGAATTGCACATCGATTCAAGCCTAATAAACTTTTGAACTTCTAACTTCTACATTCGATGCCGAAACCTATCAAATCACGTCCGATTGACCTCAAATTTGCATACAAGTTACAAATGACACAAAGGACCTACTCCAACTCCCGGAACCCTAATCTGAGCCCGATAATCATAAAGTCAACTCTCGGTCAAACTTCTAAATTTCCAACTTTCGCTATTTCAAGCCTAATTCAACTACGGATCTCCAAATCACTATCCGGACACACTCCTAAGTCCAAAATAACCCAACGGAGCTAGCAGAATCATCAAAACTATATTATGGAGTTGTTTACATATAAATCAACATCCGATCAACTTTTTTAACTAAAGATCCCAACCTTGAGGCTAAGTGTCTCAACTCATTCTGAAACATCCCCGAAACTGAACCAAATACCAAAACAAGTCACATAGTAACTATTAAGCAAACAATGGGCAGTAAATGGGGGAATGGGGCTACAACTCTCAAAACGACCGGTCAGGTCGTTACAAAAGAAGATTAGAAAAATCATTGAAGCCTTGCGTGACCAAGATGCGTGGCCCACGCAGGCTAAGTAACCCATTCCAAAAGAAGGGAGGAAGAGGAGAAGAGATGGCTGAATCTACATGGCTAGGTTATGTTGGCTACGCAGGATGTGTGGCCCACGTAGGCACCCACGCAGACCACTACTCTATAAATAGAGGGATTTTTGGGGAGAGAGAAAAGAAAGAAGATTTTGAAGTTTTTGGGGTTCTAGAGAGAGAAGTTCTCGACCATGGGCATTCCATACACTCCAAGGTGAGTTTTTATCCATGTTTTATGCTAATTCATGCTGAGCAACACTAGTATTAACATTGCAACATCCTTGGGTTTGCTTGATTTCGTCAAATCAACGAAGAACACCAAAAGAGGGATTTTCTCGGGTTTGATTCCGAAGCTAATTCCTGCTACTTGAAACTTATTTATAGAGTATAAATGAGTGTTTTAATATTACTTATAAGTTGGAAAAATAGTTGAAAGAGTGGAATAGATGAACCCTAGCTTTGACATTGAAAAGCTTGTTGGTAGGGAAGATGAATAGTATTGGGTTTATTTGAACGGTGTCGTTTTGAGTTTCTAATGGAACGACTAGATTCTATAACACATTTAATGGATGAATTGGAGTTAACATTCAGTGATTGGCCTTCAAATGGTGAAATAAGGATTTTATGAAAGTTATGAAGTTGGACCTAAGTGCTGGACGCTTAATTGGTTTAATTGGTATTATTGTGGCACGTTAATGATATATGTGAACTCATAAATGTAGGTATCGACTTGTGAGGGGGTTTGGGAATTTTAAACAAATTGGAGCATCGTAGTAATAGTTTGAAGCTTGGACTTGAGGTAAGTTGATTAAAACTTACTCTTCTTGAGGGGTTTCTCTAAAATCATATTTGAGTTATTACGTGAGTTTGTTTGTAAATGTGCATCTGTACTTGTGGGGACAAGCGGGAAAGGATGTCACCATGTATTTTGAGTTGTGTCAAATGATGCTTGAGGAAAATGTTATAAGTTTTATTTAAACTTGTGTATTGGAAAGAATATAAAATATTTGAGTGCTAAAGATATTTTTTTATGAAAAGTATTTTTTTGAAACTTGATTAATGGATAGCACTCGTTGTATCTCTGAAGATGGATGTAAAATTGCTAAAGGCTTTAATATGAAAAAGATCATATGTTTGATTGTTTTTATTCAAATGGTTTAGTTTGACCATGAGCAATGAATTGATAAAAATAGATCCTTTGAGGCTAATGTGCTATGAATATATTTTTGAAATATCAAATATTTTGGGAGTTACTAGTGGAGACCACCGAGATTGGTTCAAATGTTGAGTTCATTACCATAGAACTACACGTGCCGGTGTAGGGACACATTCCAAGGTTAAGACAAGGTTTGTTGGATAAAGTCCCCCATTGTGAGGGAAAATGATAATTACTTTAAGTAGTGAGGTTAAGTTGACTCGTACAACACTGCGGGGAGCCGCCCAGACAAGTAGGGTCAAATACTTGTTGCTAGGTCAATCACGTAGTACTTGTTTATTATGTCGGTGTCGGTATAGTACTCCCGGTAAAAAGGTAAAAGATAATTTTGTTATGTTTAAGCCTAAGGAGTCGAAAGTGATTTCAATGACTTAATGAAGGTGAAATAGTTTTGCATGATTCTTATTAGGATAACGGGTTGATATAAATGTTTTTAAAATTTTTATCATGGTTTATATTTTTCTAGTCTTTTCATTTAAAATGATAAAGGGCATGAATTGATATAATTGTTATCATTCTATATCAAATGTTAGTTGTATTATTTTTGTAAAGCCTTGTCCTAGGAACTTGAGTTAGAGAGAGTCTATGATACTTATTGAGTACCGTTGTGCTGTATTCATCCTTCAGGGGCCCCTCTCTAGGGTCCTACTTATTTTACATATTTTCAGGATGAGACGTGGTACATGATGAGGCTATGATGACTCTCTTTCTGGGGCATATAGCAAGGCACCACTTCTATTCCGTGGTAGCCTTCATGTTGATCTTACTTACTTCTGGTTGGGGTTTGTCCCAAGTATTTATTTCATACTTATGTCTTAGAGATTCCATAGAGAGGTGTTATTCTTTTGGAGTTGTAATAGAGAGTTATTCATATAACATGCATTAAAGAATTTTGTATTTTGCAATTACTGAAAAATGATGGATTTAAAGATTTTGTTCATGTATGGTTTTATCATTTAAAATAATTGTGTTTTCAAAAGAGCTTCCATATGTATTTATTTTGCATATAAGTGGACATTCTTATATGGTTTGGTTCGCCCGGATTGGATAGTGTGCCGGGTGCCGGTCATGTGATTTTGGGTCGTGACAACATTCCAACCAAAGAACAACTAGTAGGCTTCTTAACTAAAGGGCTCAACAAAGTCCAACATGAATACCTTAGAGCTAGGAGTTTACAATATTTTTTCACTACCTAGCCTGAGGGGGAGTGTAGAAAAAGGTATAACATAACAAGGAAGAAGGGATTAGTTTAGTCATTCCTTATTGTATTTGTTAATGTTAATGAGTTAGTTATAAGTTAGTTAGGACTTAGGATGTTAGTATTGGTTAATTCCTATCTCAGTACACATAGACTTTATATATAGGACTTGTACTCTTATTTTCTTTTTCAAGATGAATAACAAAAGATCATCTCATTCCTCCTCTATGTCTTCTTCTTTCTTCTATCTCTGTAAACTCTACCACATTTCTCTATAAGTGCATACACAATTTCATAGATTAATATGGCATCATTCAAAATCTGGGAACTATGAAGCCAAGTCAGGTTACTATTTAGCAAAAGATTTGGCGGGTAAGACTATTAGGAATTCGGAAGCCCAGGCGAGTTGTCATTCTTTACCTAAAAGCTTCTGGGATTCTTTATGGAACTTCAAATTAAAAATAAACTTAAACATTGTCTAAGGAAATGTGTGATTAACTCTTTACCCATTAATGCTACCTTAGCTAAACGATTGTAGAACGTGGATAGCATGTGTAAGATTTGTGATTTTGAAAGTGAAGATATCGAACATATGCTATTTAGATGTCCTCGGTCTCATCTTGTATGGAAACAAACTCCTATTAATTGGCCTGATATTAAAAAAATAACTGACTTTTCTGTTTGGTGGTACAACTCATTTTTAACTGCTAAGCATTTTTCATGAATCTATAGAATTATTACATTTGAGTGTTAATATTATGTGATAAATTTGGAAAGGTAGGAATTCTTGGTGCTTTAATCACGAAATATTAGAACCAACTGATATTGTTTCTAAAGCTCTTTTTGAGTATGAAGAATGTAAAGATATATTAACTAATTACCTCGTAGTCTGGTCTTCAACTGGAAATCAACATTTGCGAAAACTAACAAATTTTCAAGATGGTACTTTATTATTTACAAATGCAGAATTACGATGTGATGATAGATATGTGAGTATTCGTTTTGCGGCTTTGAATAACCTTGGAAAACTACTTCATGCACATGGATCCCCAATTCATTATGTTGGGAAAACCATGACTGCTGAAGTGAACAGAGTAACTAACAGTTTAGTTAGATTTTCTATTTCTTTGTTGAAGGACATCTCTTGGGAGAAGTTTTTCCCAAGTTGAGTTATCCAGGATGTGAAGAGTACATTTGAACTTTGTTGTTCGTTGATGCATCAATATGAAGTCATTCGTTTCAGGAAAAAAAGGGTGAATGACACAGTTTGTGATGACCCAAAAGGTCATCTTATATTTTAGAACTCGAATATACGCTCTTAAGCCTTAAAAATCTGATTTTACCCTCCTCGATTTGTGTGCACAGTCCGGGCAGGTTTCGAAAAAGCTTTTAGGTTGAAAACTAACGAAAATAAGAATCTTTGCCTTAAAAGTTTATTTTAGTTGACTTCGGTCAACCTTTTTGGTAAAAAGGCCCGGATCTATATTTTGACGGTCCTGGTAGGTCCGTATTGAATTATGGGACCTGGGCGTATGTCCGGAATCTAATTCGGAAGTCCCTAGCTCAAGTTATGAATTTTTGATGAAAATTAAAAGTTTGAAAATTAATTATTTTTAAGAATTGATTGATGTTTGGCATTGTTAGTACCGGGTCTGTATTTTGGTTCCGAAGCCCGGTACAGGTTTATTATAATATTTAAGACCTGTCTGTAAAATTTGGTGAGAAACGGAGTTGATTTGACGTGATTCGGACGTTCAGTTGAGAAAATAGAAATTTTAAAGTGTTCTTGAGAATTTCATTTGATTTGGTGCTAAATTCATAGTTCTAGGTGTTATTTTGGTGATTTGATCGCGCGAGCAGGTCCGTATGCTGTTTATATACTTGTGTGCATGTTTGGTTTGGAGCCCCGAGGGCTCTGGTGAGTTTCGGATAGGCCACGGGATGTTTTGGACTTTGGAAATCTGGTTTTTCTGCAGAGTCTGTGTTCTGGCATGTCCTTCTTCACGTTCGCGAAGAGTAAACGGGGCAGCTGAAGTTTTCTTCTTCGCGAACGTGAAGGCCTGGTCGCGAACGCGAAGTGATGGAGGACTTACCCTTCGCGAACGCGACTGGCTCAAAGCGAACGAGAAGCATGTGGGGACGTGGGGGGGGGGGGGGGTTGGTCGTTGCTTCATCGCGAACGCGAGCCATGTCTCGCGAACGCGAAGGCCAGGGGGAGTAATCATCGCGAACACAAGCTGGGTCTCGCGAACGCGAATGCTTGGCAGCCAGTACCCTTCGCGAACGCGACAGTGCTCTCTCGAACGCGATGAACACTGTCGCCCAGCACTTAAAAGAACCCAAAAAAGGGATTTTAGCCAAAAACTCATTTTTCTCAAAAACCAAACGGTGAGAGACGATTTTTCAAGAGTTATTTCTTCCCCAAATTGTTGGTAAGTTATTCTAAACCATTTTCTTTCAGTTACTCATTACATTTCTTGAATTTTCAACCTAAAATCTAGAGTTTTCATGGTAGAATTAGGAGTTAGGGTAGAAATTAGGGATTTCGGGAATTTGGGGATTTAGAGCTCAATTTGAGGTCGGATTCCAAAACTAATTACATATTCTGGCTCGGAAGTGAATGGGTAAAAGGATTTTGGTCTGAACCTTGGGTTTTGACCAAGCGGGTCCGGGGTCGATTTTTCGACTTCTTGGAGGAAAATTTGAGAAATTTAATTTATGCAATATAATTGATTCCTTTAGCAATATTTGATATTATTGAGTCATTTTTGAATAGATACGAGTGGTTTGGAGGTGAATTCCAAAGGAAAAGCGGTGATTGAGAATTAAGTGGCCTTCGGAGCAAGGTAAGTGTTGTGTCTAACCCTGACTTGAGGGAATTAGGAACCTTAGATTACTTGCTAAGTGAAATTCATGTGAGCGACGTATATGTGAGGTGACGATTACTTATGCGCCACCAGATTTACCTGTTTTCCATGTTTCTCAGTTTTTCTTATATTGCCTCATTCCTATGCCTAATTGCGATGTGTTATACTAGTGTTGTTCAATTTATCGTTCTTATCATGTTTACGGATTTTCTGGTGATAATTGAGTTTTTATTTCAAAGTTAAGATTGATGTTTTGGAACCAAATATTGAGGTAAGATTTGTACTTGTTATTCTATCTCCCTGTTGATATTTATGCATTGCATTATGGTAAGGGAGAGTGATAATGCATGAAGGGTGATGCCGTTCCATATTGTGAGTGTTAATGCACGAAGGGTGATGTCGCGCCATATTGTGAGTGTTAATGCACAAAGGGTGATGTCGTGCCATATTGTGAGTGTTAATGCACGAAGGGTGATGACGTGCCATGATATGAGAGTTAATGCACGAAGGGTGATGTCGTGCCGTTTTTATTTATTTTATGGTAAGATTGAGAGTAAAAGCACGAAGGGTGATGCCGTGCATTTTTCCTTACTGTATTCACTATTCCTATTGATTCATGGTATATTGACTACTCCGGTGATCACTATGTTGTAGTTCTTTATCTTGTATTCCCCTCAGTATTTTCCCCTCCCTACATTTCCTATTTAGTTCTTCATTTCTGTTATTTGCATATACACTGTTAAATTGTATAGGTTGATTTGTAGGTGCCTTGCCTTAGCCTCGTCACTACTTTGTCGAGGTTAGGCTCGACACTTACCAGTACATGGGGTCGGTTGTACTGATGCTGCACTCTACACTTTCTGTGCAGATTTTGATACCGACTCAGGTTGATCGAGATTTGCTACTGGTCCGCTGTCCGGAGACTCAACGTAGATCTGTTAGCGTTCACAGACCTTGAAGTCCCCGTCTATCTTTTATGTCCTACTATTTTCTTTCATTCAGACAGTTGTATGTCTTTCAGACTATTACTTGTAGTAAATTCTAGAATGCTCGTGAATTGTGACTCCAGATCCGGGTGGTAGTAGTTAATACAGTTTTATGATATTCCGCACTTATTATATTTCATCTTAGTTAATTATTGTTAATTACTGAATGAAAATAAGGAATTGGTTAATGATTCTCTAGTGTTGTCTTGCCTAGTTTGTGAAATGTTAGGCGCCATCACGGTCCCGTCGGTGGGAAATTTCGGGTCGTGACAATTGTTATCAGAGCATTAGGTTGCCTAGGTCTCACGATTCACGAGCAAGCTTAGTAGAGTCTGGAGGATCAGTACGGAGACGTCTGTACTTATCTTCCAGAGGCTATGAAGTTAGGAACAAGTTTCACTTCTTTTCTTCTCTGTCGTGCGATTTTGCTTTCTCAATACTGATTGAACTCTTCTACTCTTATTCTCTCACATATGGCGAGAACACGTACCGCTTCTTCAGCTGGGCAGCAGCCAGAGCCTCTAGTGACAGCTCCTACATGGGGCAGAGGTCGAGGCCGAGGCAGGGGCAGGGCTGAGCCTAGGGCCGGACCAGCAGCCCCAGCAGTGGAGACTCAGATAGAGCTTGACGAGAAGGTTCCAGCCCAGACTATTCCTGCCGGACCAGCTCAGGCTCCGGAGGGTTTCATTACCACCCCAGTACTTCAGGATGCTTTGGTCCGTTTGGTGGGCCTTATGGAGAGTGTGGCCCAGACTGGCGCATTTCCCATGGCACCAGCAGTCTCTCAGGCTGGAGGAGGAGCCCAGACTCCTACCACTCCCGCTCAGGAGCAGATAGCTCCCTAGTATCAAGCTCCAGCAGCTCAGCCAGTCGGATAAGTTCAACCGGTTATTGCGGCATAGGTCAGAGATGGGCCAACTATGTCTTCTGAGGCTTTTTGGAGATTGGACAGGTTTACCAAGCTCTTTCCTGTTAACTTCAGTGGTGCTCCTTCAGAGGATCCTTAGGAGTATCTTGACAGCTGTCACGAGGTTCTACGAAACATGGGTATAGTGGAGACCAATTGGGTCGATTTTGCTGCATTTCAGATGACTGATTCTGCCAAGAAATAGTGTAGAGATTACTTGTTGACCAGACCAGCTAGGTCGCCTGCTCTTACTTCGGACCAGTTCTCTCAGCTCTTCATAGAGAAGTTTCTACCTATTATATTGAGAGAGGAGCGTCGCCGTCAGTTTGAGCGTCTTCAGTAGGGCAGTATGATTTTTACTCAGTATGAGACCCGTTTTGTGGATTTGGCCCGTCATGCTATTCTTTTGCTTCCCACCGAGAGAGAGAGGGTAAGGAGGTTTATTGATGGACTTGCTCAGCCTATCAGATTGTAGATGGCTAAGGATACTGGGAGTGAGATTTCTTTTCAGGCAGCTGCTAATGTCGCCAGACGAGTCGAAATGGTTCTTACTCAGGGAGGTCACGGGTCTGACAAGAGGCCTCGTCATTCCGGTGAGATCAGCGGTGCCTCACCTAGAGGCAGGAGTACTTTTCGTAGAGGCCATCCTACCAGGCCGTTTCATTCAGCGCTCCAGGCATCTCACAGTGCCTCAGGTGGTCGTGGCCCTCAGATGCATTATTCCGACCAGCTAGCCTATGGTGCACCACCAGCTCCTATTAGTGCACCTCCACTTCAGAGTTATCAGGGTGGTTATTCAGGTCGACAAGGTCAGTTTCAGGGTCAGCAGTCACAACAGCCGAGGTTATGTTATACTTGTGGTGATCCGAGGCACATTGCTAGATTTTGCCCTCGAGCAACGGGCAGCTCAAAACATCAGAGTTCTCGTGCCATGGTTCCGGCATCAGTGGCTGCACCACCTGCTCAGCCAGCTAAAGGCAGGGGTCAGGCAGCCAGAGGTAGAGGCCAGACTGTTAGAGGTAGAGGTCAGGCCGTTAGAGGTGGAGACCAGCCAATTAGAGGCCGTCCCAGGGATGTAGTTTAGGGTGGTGGGGCCCAGCCTCGGTGTTATGCTTTCCCAGCCAGGCCTGAGGTTGAGTCATCTGACGTTGTTATCACATGTACTGTTTCGGTTTACAGTAGAGATGCTTCAGTTCTATTTGATCTGGGGTCTACTTACTCCTATGTGTCATCCTATTTTGCTTCCTATTTGGTTGTGCCCCGTGATTCTTTGAGTGCTCCTGTGTATGTGTCCACACCAGTGAGAGATGCTATTGTTGTAGATCTTGTTTATCGTTCGTGTGTGGTCACCATTGGGAGTCTTGAGACTCGTGTAGATCTCCTACTTCTCGACATGGCTGATTTTGATGTCATACTGGGTATGGATTGGCTGTCACCTTATCATGCTATATTAGATTGTAACGCCAAGACAATGACCTTAGCCTTGCAGGGGTTGCCTCGATTAGAGTGGAGAGGGAATATTGGTCATTCTGCCAGCAGGGTTATCTCTTATGTGAAGGCTCGGCATATGGTCGAGAAGGGGTGTCTAGCTTATTTGGCTTATATTCGCGATTTTAGTGTGGAGGTTCCTTCCATAGATTCGGTGTCCGTTGTTCGTGAGTTTCCAGAGGTGTTTCCTGCAGACCTGCCGGGGATGCCACCCCGACAAGGATATTGATTTTTGCATTGATTTGGGTTCGGGCACTTAGACTATTTCCATTCCGCCATATCGCATGGCCCCGCCAGAGTTGAAAGAATTGAAGGAGTAGTTGCAAGATTTGCTTGATAAGGGCTTCATTACACCTAGTGTCTCGCCCTGGGGTGCACCTGTGTTGTTTGTGAAGAAGAAAGATTGATCGATGAGGATGTGTATAGATTATCGGCAGTTGAACAAAGTCACCATCAAGAAAAAATATCCATTGCCGAGGATTGATGATTTATTTGATCAGCTTCAGGGTGCCAAGGTGTTTTGAAAGATTGATTTGAGATCTGGCTAGCATCAGTTGAGGATTAGGGCATCCGATGTTCCTAAGACAGCTTTTCGGACTCGGTATGTGCATTATGAGTTTCTAGTAATGTCATTTGGGCTGACAAATGCCCCAGCAACATTCATGGATTTGATGAACCGGGTGTTCAAACCCTATTTGGATTCCTTTGTGGTTGTGTTTATTGATGATATCTTGATCTACTCCCACAATCGAGAGGAGAATGAGCAGCACCTTCGGATCGTTCTTCAGACTCTGAAAGACAGCCAGTTATATGCTAAGTTCTCAAAATACGAGTTTTGGTTGAGTTCAGTTGCTTTCTTGGGTCACATTGTATCAGCAGAGGGAATTCAGGTGGATCCTAAGAAGATTGAGGCAGTCCAGAACTGGCCTAGACCCACATCAGCTACAGAGATCCGTAGTTTCCTGGGTTTGGCAGGTTATTACCGTCAATTTGTGGAGGGGTTTTCATCCATAGCAGCCCCCTTGACCAGATTGACCCAGAAGGGTGCCCCGTTCAGGTGGTCAGACGAGTGTGAAGCGAGATTTTAGAAGCTCAAGACTGCTTTGACCACGGCACCGGTATTGGTATTACCCACAGGTTCAGGATCTTATTACAGTATATTGTGACGTATCTCGTATTGGTCTAGGTGCGGTATTGATGTAGGGTGGCAAGGTTATTGCATATGCTTCACAGCAGCTGAAGGTTCACGAGAAGAATTACCCTGTTCATGATCTAGAGCTGGCAGCCATTGTTCACGCGCTAAAGATTTTGAGGCACTATCTTTACGGCGTGCCATGTGAGGTATTCACTAATCATCGGAGCTTGCAGTATTTGTTCAAGTAGAAGGAACTAAATTTGAGGCAGAGAAGGTGGCTGGAGCTATTGAAAGACTATGATATCGCCATATTGTATCATCCCAGGAAGGCCAATGTGGTGGCTGATGCTTTGAGTAGAAAGTCAGTCAGTATGGGTAGCCTTGCATATATTCCAGTTGGTGAGAGACCTCTTGCATTGGATGTTTATGCCTTGGCCAACCAGCTCGTGAGGTTAGATGTTTCTGAGCCCAGCCGTGTTCTAGCTTGTATAGTTGCTTAGTCTTCTTTTTTTGAACGCATCAGAGATCGTAGGATAACGATCCTTATTTACTTGTCCTTAGAGACAGTGCGGCATGGTGATGACAAGCAGGTTACTATTGGAGATGACAAAGTTTTGAGGATGCGGGGTCGTATTTGCATGCCTAATGTGGATGGACTTCGTGAGTTGATCCTTAAGGAGTCCCACAGTTCCCGGTATTCTATTCATCCGGGTGCCGCCAAGATGTATCAAGACTTGAGGCAGCATTATTGGTGGAGGCGAATGAAGAAGGACATAGTTGCCTATGTAGCTCGGTGCCTAAATTACCAGTAGGTAAAGTGTGAGCATCAGAGACCTAGTGGTTTACTTCAGAGGTTAGATATTCCTGAGTGGAAGTGAGAACGTATCACTATGGATTTTGTTATTGGGCTCCCACGGACTCAGAGAAAGTTCGATGCAGTTTGGGTTATTGTGGACAGGCTGACTAAGTCAGTGTATTTCATTCTAGTGGCAGTTACCTATTCTTCAGAGAGGTTAGCTGAAATTTACATTCGTGAGATTGTCCGCCTTCACGGTGTTCCCGTGTCTATCATTTCTGATCGAGGTACGCAGTTTACCTCGTACTTTTGGAGGGCAGTACAGCGTGAGTTAGGTATGCGGGTTGAGTTGAGCACAGCATTCCATCCTCAGATGGACGGACAGTCCGAGCGTACTATTCAGTTCTTGGAGGATATGCTCCGCGGCTGTGTAATAGACATCGGAGGATCATGGGATTAGTTCTTGCCCCTTGCAGAGTTCGCCTACAACAACAGCTACCAATCGAGCAATCAGATGGCTCCCTATGAGGCATTATATGATAGGCGGTGTCGGTCGCCAGTTGGGTGGTTTGAGCCGGGAGAGGCTCGGTTGTTAGGCACAGACTTAGTACAGGATGCCTTGGATAAGGTCAAGATTATTCAGGATCGACTTCGCACAGCTCAGTCCAGGCAGAAGAGTTATGCCGACCGTAGAGTTGGTGATGTTGTGTTCATGGTCGGAGAGAGAGTGTTACTTTGGGTATCACCCATGAAGGGTGTAATGAGGTTCGGAAAGAAGGGCAAGTTGAGCCCTAGGTATATCGGACCTTTTGAGATTCTGGAGAGAGTGGGAGAGTGGCTTACAGGCTTGCGTTACCACCTAGTTTAGCATCTGTTCATCTGGTATTCCATGTTTCCATGCTATGAAAGTATCACGGTGATCCGCCCCATATGTTAGATTCCGCCAGTTGAGATCAAAGCGTTACCCTTCAGTTCGAGTGCAGTGGAGAGGTCAGCCTATTGAGGCAGCTACTTGGGAGTCCGAGTCCGATATGCGGAGTAGATATCCCCACCTTTTTACCAGCCCAGGTACTTTTCTATGCCCGTTCGAGGACGAACGGTTGTTTTAGAGGTGGAGATTGTGATGACCCAAAAGGTCATCTTATGTTTTAGAACTTGAATCTGTGCTCTTAAGCCTTAAAAATCTCATTTTTATCCTCCTCGATTTGCGTGCACAGTCCGGCAGGTTTCCGGAAAGCTTTTATGTTGAAAACTAATAAAAATAAGATTTTTTACCTTAAAAGTTGATTTTAGTTGACTTTGGTCAACATTTTTTAGTAAACGGGCCCGGATCCGTATTTTGACGGTCCCGATCGGTCCGTATCAAATTATGGGACCTGGGCGTATGCCCGGAATCGAATTCGGAAGTCCCTAGCTCAAGTTATGAATTTTTGATGAAAATTAAAAGTCTGAAAATTAATTATTTTTAAGAATTGATTGATGTTTGGCATTGTTAGTACCGGGTTCGTATTTTAGTTCCGGAGCCTGGTACAGGTTCATTATGATATTTAAGACCTGTCTATGAAATTTGGTGAGAAACGGAGTTGATTTGACGTGATTCGGACGTCCTGGTGAGAAAATAGAAATTTTAAAGTGTTCTTGAGAATTTTATTGATTTGGTGCTAAATTAGTAGTTCTAGGTGTTATTTTGGCGATTTGATCACGCGAGCAGGTCCGTATGATGTTTTTAGACTTGTGTGCATGTTTGGTTTGGAGCCCCGAGGGCTCGGGTGAGTTTCGGATAGGCCACGGGATGTTTTGGACTTTAAAAATCTGGTTTTTCTGCAAAGTTTGTGTTCTAGCATGTCCTTCTTCGCGTTCGCGAAGGTACTCTCACGAACGCGAAGAGTAAACGGGGCAGCTGAAGTTTTCTTCTTCGCGAATGCGAAGGCCTGGTCGCGAACGCGAAGTGATGGGGGACTTACCCTTCGCGAACATGACTGGCTCAACGCGAACGCGAAGCATGTGGGGACCTGGGGGGGGGGGGGTTTGGTCGTTGCTTCATCGCAAACGCGAGCCATGTCTCACGAACGCGAAGGCCAGGGGGAGTAATCATCGCAAACGTGAGATGGGTCTCGCAAACGCGAAGGCTTGGCAGCCAGTACCCTTCGCGAACGCGACAGTGCTCTCGTGAACGCGATGAACACTGTCGCCCAGCACTTAACAGAACCCAAAAACGGAATTTTAGCCAAAAACTCATTTTTCTCGAAAACCAAACGGTGAGAGGCGATTTTTCAAGAGTCATTTCTTCCCCAAATTATTGGTAAGTGATTCTAAACCATTTTATTTCAATTACTCATTACATTTCTTGAATTTTCAACCTAAAATCTAGAGTTTTCATGGTAGAATTAGGGGTTAGGGTAGAAACTAGGGATTTCGGGAATTTGGGAATTTAGACCTCAATTTAAGGTCGGATTCCAAAACTAATTATATATTCGGGCTCGGGGGTGAATGGGTAAAAAGATTTTGGTCTGAACCTCGGGTTTTGACCAAGCGGGCCCGGAGTCGATTTTTCGACTTTTGGAGGAAAATTTGAGAAATTTAATTTATGCAATATAATTGATTCATTTAGCAATATTTGATATTATTGAGTCATTTTTGAATAGATACGAGTGGTTTGGAGGTGAATTCCAAAGAAAAAGCGGTGATTGAGAATTAAGTGGCCTTCGGAGCAAGGTAAGTGTTGTGTCTAACCCTGACTTGAGGGAATTAGGAACCTTACATTACTTGCTAAGTGAAATTCATGTGAGCGGCGTATATGTGAGGTGACGAGTACTTATGCTCCGCCAAATTTACCTCTTTTCCATGATTCTCAGTTTTTCTTATATTGCCTCATTCCTATGCCTAATTGCGATATGTTATACTAGTGTTGTTTAATTTATCGTTCTTATCATGTTTACGAATTTTCTGGTGATAATTGAATTTTTATTTCAAAGTTGAGATTGATGTTTTGGAACCAAATGTTGAGGTAAGATTTGTCCTTGTTATTCTATCTCCCTGTTGATATTTATGCATTGCATTATGGTAAGGGAGAGTGATAATGCACGAAGGGTGATGCCGTGCCATATTGTGAGTGTTAATGCACGAAGGGTGATGTCGTGCCATATTGTGAGTGTTAATGCACGAAGGGTGATGTCGTGCCATGATATGAGAGTTAATGCACGAAGGGTGATGTCGTACCGTTTCTATTTATTTTATAGTGAGATTGAGAGTAAAAGAACGAAGGGTGATGCCGTACATTTTTCCTTACTGTATTCACTATTCCTGTTGATTCATGGTATATTGACTGCTCCGGTGATCACTCTGTTGTAGTTCTTTATCTTGTATTCCCCTCAGTATGTTCCCCTCCCGACATTTCCTGTTTAGTTCTTCATTTCTGTTATTTGCATATACACTGTTAAATTGTACAGGTTGATTTGTAGGTGCCTTGCCTTAGCCTCGTCACTACTTCGTCGAGGTTAGGCTCGACACTTACCAGTACATGGGGTCAGTTGTACTGATGCTGCACTCTGCACTTTCTGTGCAGATTTTGATAGCGGCTCAGGTTGATCGAGATTTGCTACTGGTCCGCTGTCCGGAGACTCAAGGTAGATCTTTTGGCGTTCACAGACCTTGAAGTCCCCGTCTATCTTTTATGTCCTACTATTTTCTTTCATTCAGACAGTTGTATTTCTTTTAGACTATTACTTGTAGTAAATTCTAGAATGCTCGTGAATTGTGACTCCATATTCGGGTGATAGTAGTTAATACAGTTTTATGATATTCCGCACTTATTATATTTTATCTTAGTTAATTATTATTAATTACTGAATGAAAATAAAGAATTGGTTAATAATTCTCTAACGTTGGCTTGCCTAGCAAATAAAATGTTAGGTGCCATCACGGTCCCGTCGGTGGAAAATTTCAAGTATTACTCTGTTGTAGTTCTTTATCTTGTATTCCCTTCAATATGTACCCCTCCCGATATTTCCTGTTTAGTTCTTCATTTCTGTTATTTGCATATACAATATTAAATCGTACAGGTTAATTTGTAGGTGCCTTGCCTTAGCCTCGTCACTACTTCGTCGAGGTTTGGCTCGACACTTACCAGTACATGGGGTCGGTTGTACTAATGCTGCACTCTGCACTTTCTGTGCAGATTTTGATACCGGCTCAGGTTGATCGAGATTTGCTACTGGTCCGTTATCCGGAGACTCAAGATAGATCTGTCCGTGTTCACAGACTTTGAAGTCCCCGTCTATCTTTTATGTCCTACTGTTTTCTTTCATTCAGATAGTTGTATTTCTTTAAGACTATTACTTGTAGTAAATTCTAGAATACTCGTGAATTGTGACTCCAGATCCGGGTGGTAGTAATTAATACAGTTTTATGATATTCTGCACTTATTATATTTTATCTTGGTTAATTATTGTTAATTACTGAATAAAAATAAGGAATTGGTTAATGATTCTCTAACGTTGGCTTGCCTAGCAAGTGAAATGTTAGGCGCCATCACGGTCCCGTCGGTGGGAAATTTCGGGTCGTGACACAGTTACCCACAAAAATAAAACTATTTACCGTTATCTACCCATTTATTTTTTTACCCATTAAACTAATTACATTTCCTACCCATGATAGTTTTTGTGGGAAATTTTCTCTTTTTTCTCCAATTCTTTTTAATTTCAGTGCTTCTTTTCTTTTTTCCTTTTTTCTTTCTTTTCTCCTTTTTCTTTTTTCTCGTTTTCTTCTTATTTTTTTCTTTTTTCTCTTTTATTCATTTATTTTTGCCCAAATCGTATTATTGTTATTTTTACCATAACTTATTTTACACTCAAATTTGACTCCTTCTTTATTTTTTTTCTTTTTTTCTTGTTCCTTTTCTAATTTCACGTGATTGCCATGCAAACCGAGATCTCATTTCCTACAAATATCAGTACACACTCTACCATTAGAAGTAACATAACCAGTTATGGAGCAAAACATAATCTACAGCAACCAAATCTCCATATATACTAGTTAGAATAGAAATGATAATAAATTATTGGAAAATGCAATAAAAGTATAAGTAGCAAAAAAGACTTCTAGTACCATATGATACCAATATGGTATACATGTATACCAGCAGAGTATATGATTGCTCTAGAATATTGCTACAACTATCTGCGACTATACTACTCTACAAAAACATTAAAGGATGCAATAAGAGTATGAGATATTGTACTACATTACTATTATTAAAAGAAAATCAAATAGTGTACTAATTAAATGTAACTAATACAACCAAAAAAGGATTCAACTAACATATGATACCAATATAGTATGTAGCTATACTAATAGGGTATATAGTTGTACGGGGTCGTTCCAACAACTGCATATAACTATAAAAACTATTACATAATACACAAAATCTATGTCCATAGGTACAAGAAAATTCAACATAGCAAAATATGATCATATAAATCATTTCATAATAGAATTCATTTAAAAATATAGGTAAAACAACCAAAAAATATTTCAACTACCATATGATACCAATATGATATATAATTATACCAATAGGGTATACATTTCTACTAATTAATTCCAGGCAACTATATATGACTATACTACTATTACATAATACACATGCATAAAGAGAAAAATCAAACTGAATTAATATCATTTATCACATAATTTAATTAACTCAATTTTGTGCGTCATCGATTATACAAAACTTTAGATATGTTATAATAATATACTATATACCATTTTGAAATGGAGAATAAATTAATAAAAAATATTCAATGGACACGTAGATCCTATTATGAAATGAGAAAGATAGAAGAAAAACGTTTATTTATATTTGAGAAGACAATAAAAGAGGAAATAGGTTGGGAAAATTAATGGATTTTCACGTGATCCGGGATTAGAAAGGAAAGGATTTTGAAAATAAGTAGCTGAGTAAATATTTTAGATTACATAGGTACACATTATAAGACAAATTAGAATGTGCGGTAATGGGTAATTAAAATTAGATTTCATACTTATTCACAAAGCGAAAGCTATGGGTTTAGTTAAAAGAAAATATGCACGGTTTGATATGCTGAGGAAAACAAATTCAAGCAAAAAAGAGGAATGAGTAGCCGGCAAAAATAGATTTTGATGAATAGGTAGAAATTATAAATAATTCCTAAATGGGCAAAAATGGGTAATTAGTTTGTGTCTCGTAGGCAGATTGTGTAATTCTATTTGGGTGAATGACATAGTTACCCACAAAAATAAAACTATTTACCCTTATCTACCCATTTATTTTTCTACCCATTAAACTAATTACATTTCCTACCCATGGTAGTTTTTGTGGGGAACTTTCTCTTTTTTCTCCAATTCTTTTTTATTTCAATGCTTCATTTCTTTTTTCCTTTTTTCTTCCTTTTCTCCTTTTTCTTTTTTCTTGTTTTCTTCTTATTTTTTTCTTTTTTCTCTTTTATTCATTTATTTTTACCTAAATCGTATTATTGTTATTTTTACCATAACTTATTTCACACTCAAATTTGACTCCTTCTTTATTTTTTTTCTTTTTATTTTTTTCTTTATTTCTTGTTCCTTTTCTAATTCCACGTGATTGCCATGCAAACCGTGATCTCATTCCCTACAAATATCAGTACACACTCTACCATTAGAAGTAACACAACCAGTTATGGAGCAAAACATAATCTACAGTAACCAAATCTCCATATATACTAGTTAGAATAGAAATGATAATAAATTATTGAAAAATGCAATAAAAGTATAAGTAGCAAAAAAGACTTCTAGTACCATATGATACCAATATGGTATACATGTATACCAACAAAGTATATGATTGCTCTAGAATATTGCTACAACTATCTGCGACTATACTACTCTACAAAAACATTAAAGGATGCAATAAGAGTATGAGAAATTATATGCTCGCATTGCAAGCTAAATATTCGCAAAGCAACTTACTCATTCCGTATACTAACATGGTATATAGTTGTATGGGGTCGTTCCAATAATTGCTTATAACTATAAAAACTATTACATAATACACATAATCTATGTCCATCGGCACAAAAAAATCCCAGTACTGCAAATCATGTTCATATAAATAATTCAAGAATAGAATTCACTTTAAAATGTAGCTAAAACAACCAAAAAATGTTCAAACTACCATATGATACCAATATGACATATAACTATACCAACATGGTATACAGTTTTACTGATTAATTTCTGGCAACTATATGACTATACTACTGTTACATAACACACATGCAAAGAGAAAAATAAAAAAAAATTGTGTACCACATATTAATATAATAAAGTATTTAAAGATATTGTACTATATTACTATTATTAAAAAAAATTAAATAGTGTACCAATTAAATGTAGCTAATACAACCAAAAAAGAATTCAACTAATATATGATACCAATATAGTATATAGCTATACTAATAGGGTATATAGTTGTACGGGGTCGTTCCAACAACTGCATATAACTATAAAAACTATTACATAATACACAAAATCTATGTCCATAGGTACAAGAAAATTCAACACAACAAAATATGATCATATAAATCATTTCATAATAGAATTCATTTAAAAATGTAGGTAAAACAACCAAAAAATATTTCAACTACCATATGATACCAATATGATATATAATTATACCAATAGGGTATACATTTCTACTAATTAATTCTAGGCAACTATATATGACTATACTACTATTACATAATACACATGCATAAAGAGAAAAATCAAAAAATAGTATACCACATATTAATATAATAATATATTTAAAGATATTGTACTATAATACTATTATATAAAACAAACGCATAAAGAAAAAATTAAAATAATTACATAATACATATGCATAAAGGAAAATTATAAAAAATGAAGATATTGTACTATTCTACTATTACTAAAGAAAAATCAAACAATGTGCCAATTAAATATAGCAAATACAACCAAAAAAGGTTCCAACTAACATATGATACTAGTATATTATATAGATATACCAACAGGGTATACAGTTGTATGCTAATAGTTTAAAAAAAGTTTTTAAATTCAATTATTAAACTGAATTAATATCAGTTGTCACATAATCTAATTAACTCAATTTTGTGCGTCATCGATTATACTTGTAACGACCGGACCGGTTGTTTTAAGCATTTACGCTCCTTTTAACTATTTAAAGTATTGAATAGCTTCCTACGAGGTATTATGACTTGTGTAAATTATCAGTTTGGTTTTAAGGTACTTCGGAGTTAGCTTGGAAGAATGAATTTCATTTTGGAAGCTTAAGTTGAAATAGTTGACCGGATGTCGACTTATATGTAAACGACATTGGAATGGAGTTTTGATAATTCCAGTAGCTCCGTATGGTAACTTTGGACTTAGGAGCGTGTCCGAAAAAGTATTTGGAGGTACGTAGAGGAATTTGGCTTGAAATGCCGAAAGTTTAATTTTTGAAAAGTTTGACCGGGGGATTGACTTTTTGATATCGGGGTTGGAATTCAATTCCGTAAATTGGAATAGGTCCGTTATTTCATTTATGACTTGTGTACAAAATTTGAGGTCAATCGGACTTGATTCGATAGGTTTCGGCATTGAATGTAGAAGTTGAAAATTTCATAAGACTAAAGTTTCAAGTGAGTTTGCGCAAGACCCAACTTTGAACAAATATATATATATATATATATATATATATATATATATATATATATATATATATGGAGTTATGTGATTATCTACCTATCAAATAAAAGATATTCGATTCTACTTTCCAACGCTTCAAACCGTTCGTCATTCGGACTTTCCTACAAGAAGTTATGATCAACTACCCAAATGCTATCCTGTAGCTCGCTACATAGCTCGCAAGGCCAGGTGTAAGACCAGGCTTTAGCCTGGCGAGGCCAGCCAAAAGCAAGGCTTAACCAGGCTTTAGCCTGGCAAGGCCAGGCCTATCGCGCGCTAAGACCAGGCTTTAGCCTGGCGAGGCCAGGTCTGTAGCCTGGTTCGGAATATTTGGAGTATCCATTCTTCTATTGTTATAACCCGACCCAACTTCGATAAATAAGCCTTGAAGCTCATTTTGGAGCAAAAAATCTGATATTTTTAGAGAGAAGGGAGAGTTTTCTAGAGAGAGAAAGAAGCTCAAGAACTTTGTTCATCAAGATCTTGTTCAAGCTTTGAAATCCAACAAGGAAATATCACAAGATCTTCACCCAAGAGGTAAGGTTCTAACCCCTAGTCTTCAATTTTGAGTTTGGGTAAAGATGGGTGATTAAGAGTATGATTCTTGGGTGTAATAGTATCATTTATACATATCAATAAGGATTATGGAAAGATTGTTGAGTTCAAATGTGTATAGATTGAGTTGAAAATGGTAGAAATCTTTAAAGACTTTAATTGAAGGTTTGAGGGTGGAGTTGATGTCAGAATTTGGTAAAATTTATATGGTTGGAATCGTGATTGGATGGGCGTTCATATTTTGTAACTTTTGTCGGGTTACGAGATGTGGGACCCACGGGCAATTTTTGAATTAATTTCAGATTTTATTGGAAAAATTAGTATTTCCTTATGGAATTAATTACAATAATTGGTATTGATTGAATCGAATTATTTATGACCAGATTCGAGGCGATGGAGACCAATTCACGAGGAAAGGAAATTTCGGAATAAGAATTTTACGGGTTGAGGTAAGTAACAGTTTTAAATCTGGTCCTGAGGGTATGAAACCCCGGATTTTGGTATCATGTGATTATGTTTGGAGGTGACGCACATGCTAGGCGATGGGTGTGTGGGTGTGCACCGAGGGGATTGTGACTTGGTTCGTCCTGTAGCAACAATAAAGTTGAATATTTTATGGAAATTATATGATACTTATATGTTTTAGAAAGAATTTCTGTAAATTGGGCTGAATGCCATGTTTTGGCCTTGCGCCAGTGTTATTTGGACCCTTAGGGGCTTTTTTCTTACTATCCTCTTATTGTTTTCGATTGAAAATCGATACTCAGTCATGTTTGTACTTGTTTACCGCATAACTCAATTTTTGTGACTCTAATTTTGATGTATATAAATATTTTGGGCCGAATGCCCTGTTTTACTAAAATGCCCGAGTGGCTTGAGAGGTTTATGACTGAGTGAGGCCGAGGGCCTGATTGTGAGGATATTTTTGGGATCGGGCTGCACGCCGCAGCAGGCCATGTTGGCTTTATATATATTATATTATTGCACGTGAGTTGGCCGTGCAGATCTATATATTATACTATTGCACGTGAGTTGGCCGTGCGGATCCAGATATTATTATAGCACGTGAGTTGGTCGTGCGGATCCAGATATTATTATTGCACGTGAGTTGGCCGTGCAGTACATGAGTTGGTCGTGCGGATCCTTATATTATTATAGCATATGAGTTGGCCGTGCAGATCCAGATATTATTATTGCACGTGAGTTGGCCGTGCGATTCCTTATATTATTATTGCACGTGAGTTGGCCGTGCAGCACATGAGTTGGCCGTGCGGATCCAGATATTTATATTATGGCACGTGAATTGTCCGTGCTTATAGCATTTGGGCTGTAGGAGCCCCTCATGAGTCTGTACACCCCAGTGAGCGCGGGTACCCATTGAGTGAGGGATGGGAGCCCAGGGAGTGATGAGGGCTGGGAGCCCAGTGAGTGATTGTTGTTTTGAGAGGTTGTACTTAAATTCCATTTGTTGTTGCATTTAGTTGCTATTTGTCATTGTTGTGAAATCTCTGAAAGATTGTTGATATACGGATTACATGAACAGGAACTGTATAAAAATTGATTTGACATTAAACTGCTAGATTTGATAGCATGTCTATTCTTTGCTGGGATTACTGGAAATGAACCATAACTGTGTAGCTCGTTACTATCCTTAGTTCCTTATTTATTATTGTTACTTGCTGAGTTGGTTGTACTCATACTACACCATGTACTTCGTGTGCAGATTCAGGTGTTTCCGGACATAGCGAGTGTTGATTCTTCCGTACAGCTGATTTTTCGGAGATTCAGAGGTAGCTGCCGTGTTTCGCAGACCTTGTCTCTCCTTCCTTATCTATGTATTACTGTAATTTTTGGTCTTAGACTATTGTAGACCGTACTTTCCCAGATTTGTATTCATATTAGATGCTCATGTACTTAGTGACACTAGGTTTTGGGGAGTGTTCGTATTTGTATTTGGGAGATTTTGTATTGTATTTAAATATTATATTCTCAAACTTAAAAGAAATTATGGTTTAGTGACATTAACGGCTTTTCTAGTATCGAGATAGGCGCCATCACGACGGGTGAGATTTTAGGTCGTGACAAGTTGGTATTAGAGCTCTAGGTAACATAGGTCTCACGAGTCATGAGCAGGTTTAGTAGAGTCTTGCGGATCGGTATAGAGACGTCTGTACTTATCTTCGAGAGGCTTCTGAACCCTTAGTAAAATTTCACTTTCTTGTATTCTATCGTACGGAATTGATTTATCTTGAAACATAACTCTTTGAATTCCTTTCATGCATTTGTATGCGCACATGAGCGCTTGGTATCAGCTATGGATCACGGCTTGTTATTTCATGAACGAGGTTCGAAATGTGCATTCTGTGTTTTGGTGATAGGCCAGTCTGGATGACTTGAGGCCAGGATTAGACCGCAGCTTAGGCTCGGTAGTTTCAGTTGTATGAACTTGTACAATTTGACTCATATGTCCGGTGGTAGTGTCCCTATGAGTGGAATTTGTAGCTCGATGAATGGATGGATGACCATATGATGATTGTTTTTGTGACCGCGGGATGTATTCAGATGGTTTAGGGATATAAAAAGAGACTATTGGGTATTTGATTTCTGTCTCGATTTGACATAGAGTCTCGAGTTATGAATGTGTTGAAGAATCTTTTATGTGGTGTAATTGTGGAACAAATTGAATTTTCGTGTCTTGTTGATGAGTTCAAACTCATGAAGGTTAAGTGATTACGTAGGAGTTATGGGAGTAAAAAAGGTATAGAAAGATGCCAGTTTGAGGCTAAACATGCGGGATATCACCTGCGGAATAAACTACAGAGATGTGATCTTTATAATGTTGTGTGGAGAATCTTCTTTTCTACCAGTAGGGCAGATGTATTGGGATTTGAATTTGAATCTGGTTGAGAAAGTTGACTTGACTGTCACGAGAATAAATGCGAACTTAGCATATACTTTAGGTAATTATGGTTGGTGTGTCTTGATCTTGATAAGAATTTTTGTTGAACTGACTGTAGTATTATGGTAGTAATAAAGTATGGGTATTGTGAGTTATGAAGTGTTTTAATCTATGGCTTTGAGCCAAGTGGGGGGAGCCTTCTATTGACAATTCAATTCATGGTTATGTGTCAAATATTTTTTGTTTTGGTCTGAAGTATACTTGGGAATCGGTGATGACTTGCAGAGGTAGAGTTCGAGAATGAGTCGAGTAAGGAAATTTCTAGATACGGGTTATATTGCACTTTATAAGTATATAAAAATTGTGGGATGAGTGAGTTGTTATTTGTGAATGACGTAGTGCGCACATAGTATGAATCTGATAGGTGGTATTAAAGTAGAGTTACTCCTTTGAGTGTTGTTGTGCTAATGGGGAACGTGTCTTTTGGCCCATTTGGGTGGTGTAATGTGGATTTGAACAAAGGGGGTGACTATCGAGAAAGTTCCAATGGATTCAAGATAAATATGTAACAATTGAGAATTTTTGGCGGACTTGTTTATGGCTAAAATATGAGATTTAAGTTGGATGGTGTTGAGACTTGTGCCATTTTTTGTATATCATTAGGGATTTTATATTTCGGTATCAGGAAGGTGAACGAAATGGCCTTAGACTCAAATAAGATATTTTCAGAGTGGGTGTTTCGGTTGTGATATTTATAAGGGTAATTATGATGTGGAGAGACTCTACAGATGTTTTGGTGGCAATATTCTTGGGTTTTGTTGACCTACGTAGTTTGATCGAGTTAGAGGAATTTAGTTCTAATAGCTTACTTATGTGCAGATGGATTTCAAAGTGTTCTTGACGGTTTGAACCAGATATTCTCTACCGGTGTGGGAAACATGTTGTATATTGTGATTTCCTCCTGGAAGGAAGTGAGAGAAGGGTTTCTAACTAACCGGGTATGTAATTTGCCGGTGACTCAGAGTTGATAATGAGATTCTTGTGCCTTTCACATGGTAGATGTGGTGTGTTGTGCGGGATTTAGATTCACACGCATAAGGTGGCAGTTCATTCTTGAAAGAAAGATCACGAATTTTGGACAGAATGGTCAGTTTCAGATATTTAGAGGAATGTTATAATTGCCCGAGGATCCCTCAGAAGGGTGTGCATTTCAGAAGGCGCGTTATGTTTTGACTTACGGATGTTCATCGATATTGCAATACCCACCTGGGTTATAGACTGCTAATATTCAAATTATTTCTATGTGGCACGAAAGAATTATGAAAGTATTCGTCATGGAAAGATCATGAAAAGAAGACGTATTAGTCATTCTAGTGCTGGAGTTGGGATCAGTTACGGTGATCAGTTACGGTGATTCATGTGTTTGATGAATTTGGGGACTGGGAGTTCTCAGAAGTATATTATTTCAGGTTGCGGCCTGTTTGAGGTGAGTATTTTAATTTTTACTCAGTGGAGGCACTAGTTGCGTTAATTAATTGTGATAGCTACACGCTATAAGTGTGCATATATGCGGGGTTTGAGCCAATGTGCGGGCATCAGGGCAAGTACTCATACTCGAAAGAATGCTTAGGCTATGATATGCCTAGAGTTGACTATTGAGCATAAAGTTATAACGTTTCTCGTGTTCGTACCTTTGTTGAGAACTATCTGGGTTACATCTGAGGTTTAAAAGAGGTTAATTCCCCTGAATAAATGGGTAGTTACTATTTTTGCATTAACATGCCAATTTGAAGTGTAACACCACACTTTGCACATGCTTACGCTATGGCGCGTTATTTATACCAGTCCAGGAGCATGTGAATCTTATTTCATGTATCACATACATGTGTCCTTATTTGATTTCTCCTCTATGATATGCTTGGACTGGAGGCATGTGACCATGCCTGGCGGATTACGTTATTGATACGATAGCACATGAGTTTTCCGTGCGAGTGATGTTAATATGAGCTCTAAGAGCTGATTACTGTTATTAAACTTGTGTGTACGATTGTACAATATATAATGAGATTATAGCATTACGGTGGTGGTGGTTCTTGTTGAACTTACAATACGGTTCTCTACTTTGAGACATTTTCCATTTTTGGGTACAAAGTTGCGCAGTTGTGGATTGAGTTGTATTGGTGTGGCATGTCAATCGGATAGTTGTGTTTAATAATATAAGGTCATTAAACCAAGAATGGATACTATCAGGTTGGATTCCGGTATATTGGGAGGAACGTATTGAAGGTCGGCATAGAAAGTGATTTATCTGGGACTATGGTTATGGCTGGATACAACTTGTTCATACTTATACAATGTGTAGATGTGAGATTCGGGTATTGAAAAGAATTCTGGATGTTATAAATTTGGCTCCATGGTTTTTGGGCTAAGGGTAAATTAATGATTTTCAGTTATGTTGTGTGGTCAGGCCTATATAGAATAGGGTGACGTGAGATCACCCCCGGGTACGTGTGTGGTAAGATGGAATAGTGATGTGGTGGCTTGGAAACAACTCTTGGCACGTTCGAGGACGAACGTATGTTTAAGTGGGGGAGATTGTAACAACCCGACCAGCCGTTTTAAGCATTTACGCTCCTTTCAACTATTTGAAGTATTGAATAGCTTCCTACGAGGTATTATGACTTGTGTAAATTATCGGTTTGATTTTAAGGTACTTCGGAGTTAGCTTGGAAGAATGAATTTCATTTTGGAAGCTTAAGTTGAAATAGTTGACCGGATGTCGACTTATGTGTAAACGACATTGGAATGGAGTTTTGATAATTCCAATAGCTCTGTATGGTGACTTTCGACTTAGGAGCATGTCCGGAAAATTTTTTGGAGGTACGTAGTGGAATTTGGCTTGAAATGCCGAAAGTTGAATTTTTGGAAAGTTTGACCGGGGGATTGACTTTTTGATATCGGGGTCGGAATTCAATTCCGTAAATTGGAATACGTCCGTTATGTCATTTATGACTTGTGTGCAAAATTTGAGGTCAATCGGACTTGATTCGATAGGTTTCGGCATCGAATGTAGAAGTTGAAAATTTCATAAGACTAAAGTTTCAAGTGAGTTCACACAAGACCAAAATTTGAACAAATATATCTACATATATATATATATATATATATATGGATTTATGTGATAATCTCCTATCAAATGAAAGATCTTCAAGTCTACTTTCCAACGCTTCAAACCGTTTATCATTCGGACTTTCCTATAAGAAGTTATGATCAAATACCCAAAGGCTGTCCTGTAGCTCACTACAGAGCTCGCAAGGCCAGGTGTAAGACCAGGCTTTAGCCTGGCGAGGCCAGGTGTAATACCAGGCTTTAGCCTGGCGAGGCCAGCCAAAAGCCAGGCTTAACCAGGCTTTAGCCTGGCGAGGCTAGGCCTATCGCGCACTAAGACCAGGCTTTATCCTGGCGAGGCCAGATCTGTAGCCTGGTCCGGAATGTTTGGAGTATCCATTCTTCTATTGTTATAACCTGACCCAACTTCGATAAATAAGCCTTGAAGCTCATTTTGGAGCAAAAAATCTGATATTTTAGAGAGAAGGGAGAGTGTTCTAGAGAGAGGAAGAAGCTCAAGAATTTTGTTCATCAAGATCTTGTTCAAGCTTTGAAATCCAACAAGGAAATATCACAAGATCTTCACCCAAGAGGTAAGGTTCTAACCCCTAGTCTTCAATTTCGAGTTTGGGTAAAGATGGGTGATTAAGAGTATGATTCTTGGGTGTAATAGTATCATTTATACATATCAATAAGGATTATAGAAAGATTGTTGAGTTCAAATGGGTATAGATTGGGTTGAAAATGGTAGAATTCTTCAAAGACTTTAATTGAAGGTTTGACGGTCGAGTTGATGTCGGAATTTGGTAAAATTTATATGGTTGGACTCATGGTTGGATGGGCGTTCATATTTTGTAACTTTTGTCGGGTTCCGAGATGTGGGATCCACGGGCAATTTTTGAGTTAATTTCGGATTTTATTGAAAAAATTAGTATTTCCTTATGGAATTAATTACAATAATTGGTATTGATTGAATCGAATTATTTATGACCATATTCGAGGCGTTGGAGACCAATTCACGAGGAAAGGAAATTTCGAAATAAGAATTTTACGGGTTGAGGTAAGTAACAGTTTTAAATCTGGTCCTGAGGGTATGAAACCCCGGATTTTGGTATCATGTGATTATGTTTGGAGGTGACGCACATGCTAGGCGACGGGCGTGTGGGCGTGCACCGAGGGGATTGTGACTTGGTCCGTCCCGTAGCAACTATAAAGTTGAATATTTTATGGAAATTATATGATACTTATATGTTTTAGAAAGAATTTCTGTAAATTGGGCTGAATACCATGTTTGGGCCTTGCGCCAGTGTTATTTGGACCCTTAGGGGCTTTTTTCTTCCTATCCTCTCATTCTTTTCGATTGAAAATCTATACTCAGTCATGTTTATACTTGTTTACCGCATAACTCAGTTTTTGTGACTCTAATTTTGATGCATATAAATGTTTTGGGCCGAATGCCCTATTTTACTGAAATGTCCGAGTGGCTTGAGAGGTTTATGACTGAGTGAGGCTGAGGGCCTGATTGTGAGGATATTTTTGGGATTGGGCTGCACGCCGCAGCAGGCCATATTGTCTTTATATATATTATATTATTGCACGTGAGTTGACCGTGCAGATCTATATATTATACTATTGCACGTGAGTTGGCCGTGCGGATCCAGATATTATTATAGCACGTGAGTTGGCCGTGCTGATCCAGATATTATTATTGCACGTGAGTTGGCCGTGCAGCACATGAGTTGGCCATGCAGATCCTTATATTATTATAGCACGTGAGTTGGCCGTGCGGATCCAGATATTATTATTGCATGTGAGTTGGCCGTGCGATTCCTTATATAATTATTGCACGTGAGTTGGCCGTGCAGCACGTGAGTTGGCCGTGCAGCACGTGAGTTGGCCGTGCGGATCCAGATATTATTATTGCACGTGAGTTGGCCGTTCGATTCCTTATATTATTATTGCACGTGAGTTGGCCGTGCAGCACGTGTGTTGGCCGTGCGGATTCAGATATTATTATTGCACGTGAGTTGGCCGTGCGAATCCAATATATTTTTGCAATAGGCGAGGGTCATAGACCCTGCAAACAAGTACCGCTTTGGGATTTTGACCATCACTTTGTCTCCCACTTGGTATTTAACAAAGCAGCGATTATGATCAGCATGCCTCTTCATCCGTTTTTGGGCTTTGACAAGATAGCTCTGCACTATCTACAAATTTTGCTTCTATTGTTTTGAGAAGCTAGCAGCCCGAGGGGATTTTGACATGTTTGGTGCGTTCACAGTGTGTGGGAGTAGCGGTTGCTGTCCGGTAACAATTTCAAAAGCACTTTTGTTATTACTTGAGCTCTTTTGTGAATTGAAACACAGTTCAGCAGCATCCAGAAGCTTCACCTAGTTCTTCTGCGATCCGGTCACAAAATGCCGGAGATATTCCCCTAGCATGCCATTGAATCGCTTCGTCTGGCCATCAGATTGCATATGAAAACTTCAGCTATGACTCAATTTTGACCCGAGACACTTAAAGAGTTGGGTCCAAAAGTTTCTAGTGAAGCGTGAGTCACGATCACTAACAATGTCTTTAGGTAGGCCCCAATATTTGACGATATGAGAGAAGAAGAGTCAAGCTGTATCTTCTGCTGATATATATTGTGGGGCTGCTATAAAGGTAGCATACTTGGAAAACCGATCCACCATAACCAAGATAGTTGTGAGATCTCCGACCTTGGGCAATCCGGTGATGAAGTCCAGGGAAACGCTTTCCCAAGGTCTTTTTGGGACAGCTAGTGGTTCCAAGAGCCCTGTCTGTGTCAAACGGTCTGACTTATCCTTCTGGCATACTAGACAAGTCTTCACATACTGAGCGACGTCATCGACCATTTGAGGCCAATAATATGCACGGCGAAGCAATGCCATGGTGCGTTCCTCACCGGGATGACCGGCCCACAAAGTATCGTGGCATTCCGCCAGAAGAGCCCTTCGCAGATCTCCTCCTTTAGGAATATAAAGTCGGTTCCCTTTCACTTTTAGGAAACCATCTTCGGTGTAGAACTGGCGAGTCTTGCCCTATCCTACCAAATCAACCAAATACTGTGCAGCAGGATCCTTGATGAGTAGATCATGTATCTGGTCTTTTATGGTGGTGGTTACTTCGCTTCCCCATAGGGAGGCGAGTACATACACCGATGCTAGATCAGCTCTCCGACTGAGCGCATCAGCAACATGATTGGTCTTCCCACTTCGGTACTCCAAGTTGAAGTGAAATTCCGCTAGGAGTTCCTGCCACCTAGCTTGTCGACCATTTAGCTTTGGCTGGGTCATGAAATGGCTAACGACTGTGTTTTCTGTCTTGACCACGAATGGGGCTCCCGGTAGATAATGCCTCCAAAGACGTAAGCAATGAACGACAGCCAATAATTCTTTCTCGTGGGCGGCATAGCACCGCTCTGCATCCTTCAGTTTTCAGCTCTCGTACTCTACGGGATGTCCTTCTTGTAGCAATACTCCACCAAGTGCATAGTCGGAGGCATCCTTTTGTACTTCGAATGGCTTGGCCAAGTCAGGGAGGGCCAAGACTGGGCTACTAGACATAGCCATTTTCAATGCGTTGAAGGCCTCTGCTCGCTTGGGGCCCCAATCCCAGGGTGTGACCTTCTTGAGAAGTTCTGTCAGCGGCACTGCAATGAGGGAGTAACGTTTCACAAAATGCCGATAGAAGTTTCATAGGCCAAGGAACGACCTCAAGGCACGGATATCCTTAGGAGGCGGCCATTCTGTGATGGCCCGAATCTTCTGTTGGTCCATCTTGATCCGCCCTTCCTCGATGACATGTCTGAGGAAGTGAATTTGTTTCTGAGCAAAGGAGCACTTGGATAGCTTCACATATAATTCATGCTCCCGCAATCGGGCTAGGTCCTTCCGCAAGGGCTCCAGGTGTTCATCCAGTGTCTTGCTATGTACCACAATATCATCCAAATAAACCACGACGAATTCATCAATGTATTCTCGGAAGACTTGGTTAATCAAGGTGCAAAATGTGGCTGGCGCATTAGTCAAGCCAAAGGGCATAACCAGGACGTCATACGACCCATATCTTGTCACACAGGTCATCTTGTGCTCATCACCCTCTGCAATCCGAAATTGCCAATAACCTATCGTCAGGTCTATTTTGGTGAACACCGTCGCACCACCAAGTCTATCAAACAAGTCTGCCATTAGCGGAATAGGGTACTTGTTTTTCACGGTGATTATGTTTAGAGCCAGGTAATCTATGCAGAGTTGTAAACTACCATCATGTTTCTTTTGGAATAGCACAGGGGACCCGTATGGGGAATTAGAGGGCACGATGATCCCTGTGTCTAGCATTTCCGTCAATTGTCTCCGAAGCTCGGCGAGTTCGGGTTTTGACATTCTGTACGGTGCCCGAGCAGGTGTCTTCGCACCTGACACTAACTCAATCTCATGGTCCACAGTTCGCCTAGGCGGAAGATGCTTTGGCATGTCTTGTGGCATGATGTCTTCAAATTCCAGAAGCAACTCCTTCACGGGTGCAGGAATGGGACCCGATGAGCGTTCTATATCTTCCATACAGAGGGTAGCCAGGAACGTGGGTTCATGTCTTTTTACCTCCTTCTTCAACTGCAAGGCCGAGATGTTCTCGGCGGCCATCTTCATGGGAATGCACGGAATAATGCAGGGCTTAGCCCTATTTTCTCCCATCATCAGTAGCAAGTCTGCATACGGTGCGGGCATGATGTTGGTCTGTCTCAGGAATTCCAACCCTACTATCAACTCGAAGTCATCTATGATCACCACGCACAGGTTGAACTTTCCTTCATAAGGGCCAAGTTCCACTGGTACTTCTTTGGCTATTCCACCCACTGGCTGAGGTGGTGAATTGATAGCCTTGACACGACCTTTGCCCTTTCCTACAACTAGGCCAAGGCGCTCCACCTGAGTCGAGGCTAAGTAGTTGTGGGTAGCACCCGTGTCTATCATCACCCGAATGGGCTTGCCATTTACCTTTATGTCGACGAACATTAAGGTCCTCTCTTGATGAGGAGGAGTCCTCTCGTTTGCCTTCTTTTTCCCTTTCTTGGCAATTGGACAGGGTCCTTCTTCATACAGATACCAGTACTGGTTCCCGCTAGGGGTTCAGAAATAGAGCCAACAATTGCATTGAATGCACCTACTGGTTCGGTCTGGTCCGCATCATCGGCATCGTCATCCATCCCATCCTCAAAATCTTGATGGGCGTTCATCTGTGCATGTGGGCATTCATTATTCCAATGTGATCCGCCGTAATGACGGCATCCTGAGGGGGGTTTCCTCCCCCGATCATTGTTGTTAAATGCAGCGCTAGTACTGCCTGAGGAGGGAGCCTTAGATTTTATTGCACTCCGATCTCCTCCACTTCTACTAGGGCCACCAGTGTTTGGCTGGCCTCCTTTGTATCCTCCTCGGACAGGTTGTTAAGGCCTGTCATTCCGAGCTTCCACTTGATAATCCCCAAGGCACTCTGCTGCTTGGATCGCCTTAGGTAACGTGTCTACCCTTTGTCTTTGCAACTCCATGCAGGCATAAGGTTTCAACCCTTCCAGGAAGGTGAAGAGTTTTTCTTTGTCCCCCATGTCGCGGATGTTCAGCATGAGCGCAGAGAATTCCTGCACGTAATCCCGCACTGATTTGGTCTGGCGGAGCTCCCGTAGCTTTCTCCTAGCATTGTACTCAATATTTTCGGGGAAGAACTGTAGGCGTATAGCTGCCTTCAGTTCTGCCCATGTCTCGAGGGCATCTTCACTAGCCTTGATGGCTTCGTATTTCACCCGCCACCAGATTTTGGCATCACCCTGAAGATACATGGTAGCAGTTGCTACCTTCTTAGCTTCTTCTCGGCCCCCCACGGCATCGAAGTATTGTTCGATATCAAAGATGAAGTTTTTCACTTCTTTGGCATTCCGAGCTCCACTGTATGGCTTTGGCTCAGGAATTTTCAGTTTTTGGGCCACAGGGGCAAGGTTCACAATACCCTCGATTTGGTTTCCACCTCCTCGAAGCAAGCCTTGTAAAGCAGCATTGACAACGTTGAGCTGGCCTGTCAAGTTGTCTATAGTTTGTTGCATGGCAGTCACCCTGTCTGCCTCTTGTGCCCTGTTGGCTAAATCCTTGGTGCGCTCCTATTGGAGGACCTCGAATTTACCAAAAATTTTGGCTGCCTCTGTGGCTGCCGTTTGCCGGTCTCTTTTAGAGTCGCGACTGATATTTTCTATGTCAACTTCGGCCTGGATCAGTCTGCGGTCCAGGTCATCCAACCTTTGTATTAGGCTGGTCTTTAGGTCAGGCACCATTTCCACGATGGGCCGTAATGCGTCAACCGTTCCCTCAAGGGTCGCGATGAAAATCCCCATAATTTACCATGATCAGAAATGGTAATAATTGCAATGTAATCCCTCGTCCGATGTCGAGCCTAGGATCTGATACCAACTGTTACGCGGCGCATTCCTGAAGTTCCTTGGAAGGGCGATGTAAGGCTAAGCAACCGATGTCAGTGCGATTGTTGTCCGCCAACTGAGGTCTCCTCCGTACGCTAGACTAGATTGTCAGTGCCGTACGGGAAAACCAATGTCATGATCAATTGTGAGAGAGAAGAAAAGAGAATTGAGAATGAAAGAAAGCTTGATTGCATTGAATGAAAGCTATTACAGAAAAACAACACGATGTCGGGGGGAGAGACACCAGTACAGGGAGGGGGAGACACCAGTATAGAGAATTGTTTGCTTGCTTGAAAGTTTGATTGCTTGGTCCCCTTAATAATGCTTAAAAAAATAAATCAAAGTTACATGACTAGACCTATGAAAGCTGAAAAATCATACTGAAAGAAAATGCAGTAAAATTACTCTATATTTACAATGAAAAGGACTTAGTCTTCTACAAAGCAGAAACAAGTCTGTTGGCAACAACTTTGTCTTTAGCATCAGGGTCTGCGCGCGTGGCATTGTCTGTGCACGCGGCACTGTTGGCATCTGCCTGTGGCTGGGCACTGGCGATGGCTATCGGTGGGGCGACAGAGGCACATGCACGCTTGTCACTTGGAGCTGCCGAGATCACGGGGCCGACCGTGGTGCTGGGCGTTGGGAGGCTTGTCAGGACGCCACAGGGCGCGTCCAAGGGGTCATGGGGCATGACTGGAAAGCCGCCCATGACATAGGTACACATTGTAAGACAAATTAAAATGTGCGATAATGGGTAATAAAAATTAGATTTCATACTTATTTATAAAGATAAAACTATGGGTTTAGTTAAAAGAAAATATGCACGATTTGGTATGCTGAGGAAAATAAATTCAAACAAAAAAGAGGAATGAGTAGGCAGGTTGTGTAATTCCCTCAAAAAAAAAATCAGCACAAATATTTTGTCCTACCCTCGCTCCCAGTCCCTCGCAAAGAAAGGGAAAGGTGGGTGGGTGGGTGTGGGGGATGAATTAGTTAGTTGATGCATCTGCATTTTTTTGCAATTTTTAATGTTAAGTACTAATAGCATAGCTTAATACACTAGAAAGCACATGCATTTGTTTATTCAGGGATCGAACAACTTTAACCTTTTCAATTATAGAGGGTAAAAATAGCTATCATGTTTCTTTCCGTCACATTTTTTTTTTTTGGAATTTTTTTAAAGTCAAAAACATGTTCAATCCTTGTTAATTCCAATTACAAAAGAAAATGAATTAATTGGATGGAACTCTCTTATTCTATAACTCATCTATACATGCGGTTACCTACCACCAGAACTATACGTTACCTGCGTATTTTTAAAAGGATTACATCGAACACAATGTTAATGAGATAATGGTACAAAATCAAAGTAACCTCTTACTAATTTTTAATGGGCCAAGCAAATACTCTAAATGATAATTAACATGTATTAAAAAAGTAATTTAACACATACTATTACTTAAGTTATACTCTCTTAGTGCCAAACTTAAATTGGGGTGTTCGTGATTTAATTTGAATCATTTTTTTATCGCAAAAAGAAACTAATCAATTGTACCTGATTACTGAATAATAAACCAAATCAAACCATCATATTGTATTTTTTTGTTTATACTAAGCTTTCATATAGAAGTATGACTCAACTATAAACTTTTCACAAGTTCTTTTGAATGATTAACAAAGCTGGATGAAAAAAAAATCAAACAGAATAATAAAATGAGCCGTAACGCCAAACAATTCTAAATCGAATGAACCTCGATAAATTAGTCATAGTTTGTTTTAGTTATCGAATTCATAATTAAATATTTGTATATATTTAATAAAAAATTTATATAAATATAGAATCCAACCAAAACTAGATTTGTCCATTCAAGGGTGGCGCTTTCCCTGCAACAAAAAAAAACGTTATTAGTCACAGCTGTTTTTGGCGTGTCATACTTACTTTCCAAAAGTGCGTCCATTCAAGGAATTCATAAACCAACCGTGGCCTCGTGAATACGGTCTTTCTTATTCTTGTGTTCTTCCTAGTTCAAAATCTGTCATTCACGATTCAAGAAAGCATTCTCTGTCGTTGTTCTTCAAATGCCTCAAGAAAGAACCAAACCCATGGAGAAGAATCCTCAATTTCGTCCCTCTGACACTGATCTGATAATGCAATTGTTGAAATTTGTGGCTGGAAAATGCTTACCAACTGAAGAATTGATTGTCTATGCAGATGTTTACAGCAAAGAGCCATGGCAATTAATTGGAAACATGAATTCCAAGAAAACCCATTACTTTCTCACCCAATTGAAGAAGAAGAAGCCCACTGATGCCCGATTCAACAGAACTACTGGTAATGGGACTTGGACACAGCAGAATAAAGGCAAGCAAATTCTTGATGAAGATGATAGTCTGATTATTGGGTATAAAAGAAGCTTGACTTACAAGCACAAGAAAGACTCCTCTTTGAATGGCCGCTGGTTGATGATGGAGTATTTCTTGGCTGACTATCTTCTTCAGGAGTTGAAATCTGACGAAGCTAAAGAGTTTGTAATCTGTGCGATTAAGAAGAACCCCAGATCAGAAATCAGAGGAAACAATGCTGCTACTGTTGTAGAGTATAAGAGGTTCATCGATCGTGTCTTTGCAAGAAGGGGTTCATCGCCAAACCTCAGGACCCTCAGAACAGAGTACTGTGATTTTGTCTAAGAACAGTCCTTTGATGTTGGTTCAGACTGATTCTGATGGATTCTTTGGAGTGCTGAACGTGGAAAATCAAGAATGCTGTTATCAGGAAGGTGATGAGGAGGAAGTTGATTGGGAATCTATATTGGATTTTGGGGATCATGGTTCAGTGCAGAATGACTTGCTTTACTGATTCTGGAAAATTGAAGTTTGGTAGATTTCTGAAAAGGGTATTTTTTATTCTTGAGTTTCTTTGAAATCCAAGATGACTTTTTTTTTTTTGATTTTGGGTACTTTTTGTTAGGATATCTGTGAAATATTAGGGATTTAGGAGCATGATTCTGACATTGACTTATTGGATATTTAGATTATGTTGGTGTTAATTTGTATATGCTATTTCAGCTTCTTCTCAGCAACAATTTTATAAAGTCAATATTTCCTCCAAAGTAGCTTATATTAGATGGACTCTCTCTATCTTTCCCACCCCCAATCCCCATCTCTACATCCTTACTTATTAAACCATTTTCTCCAACTTCTAGCATTAAATTTGAAAGCAGATTCATGTCATGTTTCTTTTCTATAGGGACCTAAAATAGGTGCCTGAAAGAGAATAACATACAACCTGAAACATTTAAATTCAGAAAAGGGATGTGGAAATCTTAGCGGTTTAAAGTGGAGGAGAAAATAGATAAAGTATGTGATTTGGATGAAGTGTAATGAAAGAGTTAAAAAACTAGGTATCTGTGTTGGACACTGAAAGGGTATTTAATGACACAAGTCCTCCATTTTACAGTGATGATTAGCTATGCTTTCCTAATGCATTGTCTAACCATTTTATGGCACCATTCAGTTGTACACTTTACTTTTCTTCTATAGTATGCTCCTGCATTCAGAGTCTCAAGCTATTGCATTTTCATATTCCTGTATCCGACGAGATATTATAAAGATCCAGCAAGATATTTCTTTAGTCTTTGAACTGGTTTTTTATGCACCAAACAACTTAAATCCGATTCCAAGGTAACATGTAACAAGGATAAAGGTGAACAATTACGTTGAAGCAGAGCAAAAGTCTCATTCGCCATCCTAATGCCTCCAGCTTTGGTCATACTGTAGAAATTAAGACAAAAATGCAGTGAACACAAAGCTTTTGTTGTCCGCTTCTTCTAACGTGAATCATGATGGTGCTGCCCTATAGTTTAGCTCTTGATGGTTTATAGGCCCAAAACAGTTCCAAAAGCCCTTTTCTTCTTTTGAACTAATGTTTAACTCTGAATTATTCTAATCATAATGCTTGTTGTTAACATGAAGTAGAAATTTGCAGTTATTAGGCGGTGTAAAAGATCCAACGTGGGAGATATAGTTGGGAGCAAAACGGAATGGCTTCTCTGTTCAAGGTTATATGAACGCCTCAGTGTTCTTGGCTTTTCCCTTGTGCTGTATACATGGGATGTTGGTTCAATAAGCAATTTGTCCATTGATTTAATGTTTTATGTTGTATCTTTCTTTGTGTTCTCGTGGATTGTGCTAATTCTGGTCGGTGGGGTGTGGGTGGGGTGGGGTCTGTGGGCTGCTCCCACTCTGAAGGAGCATTTAAAAGACATGTTATAACTATACTAGTCACTAATCCTTTAATCCTTGTATAATTTTTCTTCTTAGACTTTCTCTGTTATAGAGGGTGGTTGAGGAAAGATGCAGTGAGAATCAAATACTTTGACGAGCAATGCGTGACAAACCCTGGTGTTATGAGGAGCTAACATCTCAGTCTGTCATTCACGGTTTCCCTATTTAACTCGAAAGTTTGTAGTTTAGAAAGGAAGATACATCTATGCCTTTCTTTATTTTAGTATAATTTTCGAAAATGCAGCAGAGTAGTCAAAAGCGAAAAGCACAAAAAGATTCGAAGTCTGCTGGAGCTTTAAGTGCAATTGAAGTGTGGAAAAAAATAAAAACTGAAATGTATTGCAAAAAACATGTAACTATAAACACAAATAATAATTATTTGGACAAAAGAATGGAAAATATATCAAGCTATATATATGATGTTGTGCCCTTAAAGACAGCCCATTGGTGAAGGTGCACATGCCTAACCCCTTGGCACCTACTCTAAATCGCCAATTAACTGAGGCAAAGTGCACAAACTGGGCTTCACCGAGCTTCAGGGCTTAAGCGCACTTTAAGCAAACCTTAACAACACTGAAGTGAAGTAATTGAGATTCCTGGATATCCAATGGCATTTCATGAATATTTAACATAAAGAGATTGTGGTGTCCGAGGTGTCCTATGTCCTTTCTTACTCTAGGTTTTATTTGCTTTTATCTTTTAACATTTGATCTGCTTCTTTTTCTCTCTCTTAGGATTTAGCCAAGATTTCAGCATATAGGGATAGAAGGTTTCCAGGAACACAAGAAGAATTTGAAGATGCTTTGCTAAAGTTGACAACTGTTTATGTGGGGAACATGTCCTTCTACACAACAGAGGAGCAAGTGTATGAGCTGTTCTCTCGTGCTGGAGAGATTAAAAAGATAGTGATGGAACAGGATAAGAATTCCAAAACTCCTTGTGGATTCTGCTTTGTAATGTATGGCCTGAACCTTGCTTTCAATCTCCAATTTCTTTCATTTGTGTTGCTAACATTCGACTGTATAACTTTTTCTCCAATTGTGTTACGCCTGCTCCAGCTTTAACCAGTTCCCTTTGGTTCTATATTGTCTACTTATTCAGTAAGGGTATTGATATTATGTATTTGGCATTTGTTCATGCCACCTGATGTATATAAGAATCATGTTCGCCTTCTCTACTCCTACAAGTATCGAGACAACTCTTATTCGCGGTGTCTTAAGAATTAGATGACACGTTTACAGTCCCGAGGATTAAACTATGTACTCTGGTTGAAAGGAAAGAAAGAAGAACTTCAAAGCTACAAAAAAGGAACAGTAGCGAAATTGCAGCTGTAAATTGCTACAACAATTTGAAGATGAAGAAAGAGAGAGCTAAAAATATTTGGAATTCTATTTTCATTCTTATACATTTAAGATGCTTTTTACAATATAAAAGAGGTAGAATTACGTTCACATAATAAGCAAAATATTGCACACAAAACTAAGCACATATGTGGCTCACTAACTACCACCCATTTTACCCCAAAAGATTTGTCTAATACAAAACCCAAAAAAATATCTACTGAAATGTGGGAGTTTCTAGAGAAATCTTAATTGGCTAACACTCCTCCTTAAGATTTTTCATTGGAACTCCTTGCAACATTCTTTGAAACTCAAACTTGTTGGTGGGAAGAGCCTTGGTTAAAATATCAGCTTGTTGCTCTTCACTGCTGCAATGCACAAGCTTAACTTCACCATTCTTCTCAGCATCTCTTAAAGCATGAAATCTGATGTTGATATGCTTCGTTCTTCCATGCTGCACTGGATTTTCAGCCATTGAAATGGCTGATTTGTTGTCCACATAGATCACCGTTGGTTCTTTTGGCAACAGATCCAATTCAAACAAGATCTTTCTCAGCCAAATTCCTTGATTTGCAGCAGTTGCAGCAGCCACATACTCGGCTTCCGCTGAAGATTGAGCTACAATGTCTTGCTTCTTTGTGCTCCATGAGAAAATGCCTGAACCAAAAGAAAAAGAGTAACCAGATGTGCTTTTGTAATCATCCACACATCCACCCCAATCACTATCTGAATAGCCGATAAGAACTCCATTCTCCACGCTTCGATACCAAATTCCATATTCAATTGTCCCTCTAATGTATCTCAACACCCTTTTAGCAGCTCCAAAATGCTTAATGCTTGGACTTTGCATATATCGGGACAACAAACTAGCAGCGAACATCACGTCTGGCCTGGAAGCAGTAAGATACAATAGGCTCCCAATAAGACTTCTATAAAGTTTCGGATCTGCCCTCTCTTCGCTATCATCCTTCATCAACTTTTCATTCACAACAAGTGGAGTTGCAACAGGTTTGCACTTTTCAAGCTTGAACCTTTTTAACAGATTCAAGGCATACTTCTTTTGGGACAAGAAAATTCCTTCAGAAGATTGAGCTATCTCCATTCCCAGGAAAAACTTCATCTCTCCTAGATCAGACATCTCAAAAACTTTTAACATTTCATTTTTGACTTCTTGAACCGCAAGAGGGTCTTCACCTGTGATCATCAAATCATCAACATAAACTGATATCACAATCAACTTCCCATCAGCTTGCCTTTTGAAGTACAAAGTAGGCTCATTTAGGCTTCTGTTGAAGCCTTGAGACAGCAAATGAGTATCCAGCCTGCTATACCAAGCTCTTGGAGCTTGTTTAAGACCATAGAGAGCTTTTTTAAGCTTATATACCTTGTCTTCTTCACCTGCAACTGTAAAACCTTCAGGTTGTTCAACATAAATGTCTTCTTCAAGCAATCCATTAAGAAATGCAGATTTGACATCCAAATGGAAGATTTTCCACTTGCATTGTGCGGCAAGCGCCACAAGGAATCTTACTATCTCATGCCTTGCAACAGGAGCAAACGGATCGCCAAAGTCCACTCCAGGCTGCTGAAAATAGCCTTTAACTACAAGTCTAGCTTTATGTTTGAAAATGGAGCCATCTGGATTGAACTTTGTTCTGTAGACCCATTTAACACCGATAACATTCTTCTGCTCTGGCCTATCAATCAACTCCCAGGTATCATTTTTATTGATCATGGCAAGTTCCTCCTCCATTGCTGAAATCCAGACTTCCTGACATGCTGCTTCTTCATAGGAGGATGGTTCAACTAGAGCAAAATTGCATTGCTCGTAGACTTCTGCTAGTGATCTAGTCTTCAAAATAGGAGAATCAGTAGTCATATCAACATCTGAATTGTGTTCTATTCCAGCATTAGGACTAGAGGAAGCATCACTCTTCTGCAGATTTGGAGTTGCAATTGGAGTACTCTCACCTTGTTTCTTCACAACAGTATCTCGATCCCAGTCGTAGTGGCTAGACTCCTCCACTACAAGATCTCTGCTGACAAACACCTTCTTGCTGCTAACATTGTACACTTTATACCCTTTTGCAACTGTGCTATAGACCAATACACAATTCTGCCTTGCTATCTAATTTGCCTCTCTTAGCATCATGAGCATGTGCATAGCACACGGAACCAAATACCTTCAAGTGTCTTGCAGATGGCTTTATACCCTTCCATGCTTCAAATGGCGTCATGCCTTGGACTGCTCTAGTTGGTAATCTATTTAGCAAATAAGACTGCGGTATTGACCGCTTCAGCCCAAAAATATTTAGGCATCTTCTTTTCTGCCAACATACATCTTGCCATCTCCATCACTGTTCTGTTCTTCCTCTCAGAAACCCCATTCTGTTCTGGAGTGTAGCTAACAGTGAGTTGTTGTTGAATACCCAAATCTTTACAATATTTGCTGAACTGATACGATGTATATTCACCTCCATTATCTGACCTTATATACTTCAACCTGCAGCCACTCTCCCTTTCTACCATTGCCTTGAATTCTTTGAAAACAGAAAACACTTGAGATTTGCTGCTTAGAAAGTACACCCATGTCATTCTAGTTAGATCATCCACAAAGAGAATAAAGTATTTGTTTCCACGCAAAGAGGCCGTCCTCATTGGTCCACATAAATCTGTAAGAACCAACTCTAGCTTTTCCTTAGCCCTCCAAAGACTTCCTTTAGGAAAGGATCGTCTATGCATTTTACCAAATTGACATGAGTCACAAACATCTCTGCACATATCAATTTTGGGTACATCAAGCACCATAGCCTTTGATTGCATATACACCAATGAACTAAGGTTGTAATGACCAAACCTTTTGTGCCAAAGCCAGGTATCATTGAATTAAACATTAAAAGAGCAATGATCAACAGAATAGCATCAAATTCGAAAAGAATTGTCAATCATGCTAATTGTAGCTACTTCACATCCTTTAGGATCATAAATGACACATTTTTTATCCTTGAAATTAAGAGAATAATTTTTATGAAGCAACTGAGCAACACTCAACAAATTTTGAGTCAAGTTTGGCACATAAAGAACATCATGGATGAGCTTCATACCTTCGTCACAAGGAAATTTTACTGACCCTCTACCTTGAGCTTGCACCAATGCACCATTTCCAAGCTTCACTTTAGTTCTATCAGATCTATCCAAGGTGACAAACAGATTTTCATCAATCGCCATGTGCCTTGTGCAGGCACTATCAACATACCAATTACATCCGTCAACATGTGATGTGTGCGACGCCATGAAAACCTCCTCCTCTGATTTTCCAACTTGGTAATCATCTGCGAAATTTACTCGTTGGGAAGACTGACCACTTTGATTTTGCTTTTGCCTGCAATTCCTCTCAATATGCCCATACTTCTTGCAATATCTACATTGAATTGGAGGCCTCTTTGACTTCTGCCAACAATTCTTCTCCAAGTGGTTTGTCTTCTTACAAATACCACAAGGTGGAAATTTTCCTTTTCTTGACGAATCACCTTGGTTTTCACCAGATTTTACCTCTCCAGAATTATCGAAGAAAACTTTTTTGCCTTCCTTCCGTTGCTTGAATTTATGCCTTACTTGAAAGGCATCTTCAACAATCCCTTCACTTCTCATAGTCACTCTTTGCTCTTGGGCATGCAATTTAGAGATCAGTTCAGCTACTGTAAGAGTAGTCAGGTCACAAGACTCTTCAATAGCTGAGATTTTTGATTCAAACTTGTCCGGAAGGCTGACCAAGATCTTCTCTACAACTTTCTGATCTGGAAAGTTTTCACCAAGTATTCTTATCTGGTTCACAATCTCCATTAGCTTGGAAGAGTATTCTTTCACACGATCTGAGTCCTTCATCTTCAAAAGCTCAAACTCCCTGATTTTAGCTTGTGATATAACGAATAAGAGGGTGAGCTTCAAATCTTTTTTCTCTGTTGTTTGTCCCCTCTTCGGTTTTAGTGATATTTGTTGTTGCAATATGACGTTTTCTTTTGCTGCAGGAGAAGAATCCACGTTTCCGTGAGAGTGGTGATTCTGATGAAGCGGCGTACTTAGTTTTATTTCCAGATGTAGATTGCTAGGAGAAGAGTGTGTTACTTAAAAAGAGTTGTAAGACCTGCTCTCAGCAAGTTCCTTTGCAATTTGTGCTTACACAATTAAAATGCCAATTAACATATTGTACGTCAGAAAGTATGTTAAAACGTATTTACACTTAAGAGTAATCGTTGCTTCTTCAACTCTCTTATTTTTACCTTCTTTTGTTTGTATTTCTGATGGTGTCATTGATGAAGCTGATCCCTCAATGTACCCTAAAGTATCAATTTGTCTAGCTTTATATATTAAAAGCGATCAAATCCGTGCTTAACTTAAGTAACCCTTTACTTTTGACCACACCCCCCAAAAAATGAAAAACGGGTAATGTTATTCAATGTTGTTTTTATACTTTATACTCTCTAGCTGACTGACGAGGGCAGAGAGATGTTAATCTTTTGCTATTAGTAAGCATTCCCCTAGTTTTGACCTAATAAGCTTTCTTTACATTAAGTTAGACATTCAAAACTGTTAGGATCGGGAAACCGGGTAGTGCGTAATTTAGTCAAACAACGTTATAATGATAATAACAAAGACAATGCAAGTTGATAATAACGGTAATTAAAGAAGATAAAGAAGACACAAATTTAACGTGGTTCGATCAAGGTTACCTATGTCCACAAGCGGAGAGAAACAATTTCACTATACCAACAAGAGTACAAAATTAGAGTAAATACTCTAATTACCAAATACCCCAAGAGAATAACCTCACAAGATCACTCCAAAGAAAGGGTTCACACAAGTATTTCCCAACACTCACTCTCTTACAAAATACTCTATAATGAAATAAAGAAGGAGAAAGAAAGACAAGAGTGAAAAGCTCTTGAATTTGTGTGTTTTCAAATGAGGAGAAACTCCTCTATTTATAGCAAGAAATCCTTGGCCTAATAATGGATATTATGTCATGGCAAATGTCATGATCCACAAATTTGTTATAATGGATATTATATCATGGCAAATGTCATGAACCACAAATTTGTTATAATGGATATTATATCATGGCAAATGTCATGAAAATTTGGCCATATTACAAATCTCCACCTTGGCCTAATTTCGGCTTATATATAGTAAATTTGCTCCACCTTCTCTGCAAAAATCCCAATGGGCAAAATCATTCTTCATAAATGCCAATCAAGTTGAGGCAAAGCTTGAACTTGGACAATGGAAGAGGTTTTGTGAACATGTCAGCAGGATTGTCTCTAGTGTTGATCTTCTAAAAAGAGACTTTTCTTTCAGCAATGGTTTCTCGGATGAAATGATACTTTATATCAATGTACTTCGTCCTCTCATGATACATTTGATCTTTAGTCAAGTGAATGGCACTTTGACTATCACAGAAAATGGTAATACCACTTTGGTGTAAACTGAGTTCCGCAAATAGACCCTTCAACCATAAAGCTTCTTTGATCGCCTCGGTCACTGCCATATATTCTGTTTCGGTAGTAGATAAAGCTACTACATATTGTAATGTAGCTTTCCAACTAATAGTGCAACCACCGATGCAAAATACATAGCCTGTCAGTGATCTTCTTTTGTCAGGATCACCTGCATAATCTGAGTCTACAAAACCAATCAAAGTGTTATTATTTCTCCCAAACTCCAAACATGTATTTGAAGTACCTCGCAAGTATCTGAGAATCCATTGCACAGCATGCCAATGTGCTTTACCAGGGTAAGCCATATACCGGCTTACCACGCTCACTGCTTGTGAAATGTATGGACGTGTACAAACCATTGCATACATAATACTGCCGACTGCACTAAAATAAGGAACCTGTGCCATGAACCTCTCTTCTTCCTCTGACTGCGGGGACTGAGCAGCTGATAACTTAAAATGAGCATCAAGAGGGGTACTAACTTGTTTAGCATCTTTCATGCCAAACCTCTCCAAGACTTTCTCCAAGTACTTCTTCTGGGTCAGAAATAGCCTGTTGCTTCTCGATCTTTTGATCTCCATGGCAAGGATTTTCTTAGCTGCTCCCAAATCTTTCATCTCAAATTCACTTTTCAGTTGACTTTTCAAGTTATGAATTTCTGTTAAATCCTTAGCAGCAATGAGCATGTCATCAACATATAATAATAGGGACACAAATGAACCATCATTTAACTTCCGGAAGTAAACACAACTATCATACATGCTCCTAGAATAACCATGACCCAACATAAAGGAATCAAACCTTTTATAACATTGTCTTGGAGACTGCTTTAATCCGTATAAGGATTTCTTCAACAAGCAAACATGATCTTCTTTTCCTTCAATTTCAAATCCTTCGGGTTGATGCATGCATATTTGTTCCTCAAGTTCGCCATGTAAGAAAGTTGTTTTAACATCAAGTTGTTCTAATTCCAAATCATACATGGCAACGAAGGCAAGCAAGACACGAATAGAGCTATGTTTAATAACAGGTGAGAAAATATTATTAAAATCATCTCCTTGTACCTGACTATAGCCCTTTGCAACTAATCGTGCCTTATACCTCGCATCTTCAACCCCTGGAATTCCATTCTTTTTCTTGAAGACCCATTTGCAACCAACAATTCTTTTTCCTGATGGCGGCTTCACAAGAGACCAAGTACCATTCTTGTGGAGAGACTCAATTTCTTCATTCATTGCATTCAGTCACTTGGTTGAGTCAGCACCAGAAACTGCTTCTGAATATTTTGATGGTTCTCCAATTTCTTCCGTTTCTTGTGCAACTTAAAAAGCAAATGCAACATAATCTCCAAACCTTAATGGTTGTTTACCTTCTCTTCTTGGTCTATGTTTGGCTATAGAATACTCTTCTTCTTCTGGTTCAACTTCAGGAGTCTCAACTTCAGGAATTTCAGCTTCTGTCTCTACTTCAGGAGTTTTAACTGTATTTTGCTCCAAATTTGATGAGCTTGGCTCAAAAGGAATGCCAATCTCAATCTCCACCCGGTTCTGTGTACTCTTTCCTTTATCTGTATTACAAGAACTAGAAGACTCTTTTCTAGAATATAACATAGAGGATTCATCAAAGGTTACATCTCTGCTAATTATAAATTTTGGTGCCGTGGGATCAAGATACCATAGTCGGTATCCTTTCACTCCAGATGCATACCCAAGGAAAATGCACTTTTTAGCCCTAGGATCTAATTTTCCATCATTTATATGCATGTATGCAGGGCAACCAAATATCTTTAAATCAGAATAATTAGCAGGAGTACCTGACCACATTTCCTCTGGAGTCTTAAAGTTCAAAGGTGCAGAAGGAGCTCGGTTGACACTATAACAAGTTGTAGAGATAGCTTCTGCCCAAAAGGCATTTGTCAACCCAGCATTTGAAATCATGTAACAAGTCCTTTCCAAAAGAGTTCTATTCATCCTTTCTGCCACACCATTTTGCTGAGGTATCATTCTCACAGTACGATGTCGAGCAATTCCTTCATTCTTGCAAAATTCGTTGAATTCATCATTACAAAATTCCAAGTCATTATCTGTTCTAAGCCGCTTAACCTGTTTTCCTGTTTGCTTCTCAATCAAAGCTTTTCATTGTTTGAAATTTAAGAAAACATCACTTTTATTTTTCAGGAAATAAACCCAAACTTTCCTTGAATAATCATCAATGAAAGTTAAAATATACCTGGCACCACCTTTTGATGGGGTACGTGAAGGACCCCAAAGATCTGAATGAATGTAATTCAAAGTACCTTTTGTTCTATGAATCGCTGGAGATTTGAAGTTGACTCTTTTCTGCTTCCCGAACACACAATGTTTACAGAACTCCATATTTCCGGTACTTTGGCCACATAAGAGACCTCTTTTACTGAGGATGAAAAGACCTTTTTCACTCATATGCCCCAATCGCATATGCCACAATTTGGTGATGTCGGAATTTGATTTATCTGATATTGAAACTGCAGCAGCACCTGTAACAGTAGATCCCAAAAGAGTATACAACGTACCAGATCTGCGTGCTTTCATGATCACAAGAGCACCATGAGAAATTTTCAAAACTCTACCTTCACCTGTGTACTTGCACCCAAGAGATTCTAGAGTGCCTAAAGAGATGAGATTTTTCTTCAAGTCAGGAACATGTCTAACATCGGTGAGAGTTCTCACCACACCATCATGTATTTTGATTCGGACTGTACCTTTTTCAATAACTTTGTAGGCAACATTGTTGCCCATCAAGATAACTCCACCTCCAATAGATTTGTATGTGGTAAATAAATCCCGACTGGGACACATATGATAAGAACAACCCAAATTTTAAATTCACTCATTGTTAGATTTGAAACTATTATTAGTTGCTAAAAAAATAGTTTCCTCAGTCTCATCAGCAGCTACACTTGCTTCGGCAGTGTTAGTATTTTTGTGCTCATTTTTGTTTTCTGTATGTTTTTCTTTGTTTTTCAATTTAAAGCATTCAGAAATAATATGACCTTTCTTATGACAATATTTGCACATGACATTTCTGTATCTGGATTTTGACCTTGATTTAGGTTTCTCACTACTTGAATCTTTCTTATTGGATCTACCTCTTATGAATAAGCCTTCCCTTGATTCCCACTAGTTTCCCCAGTAATATCTCTATCTATTTGTTCTTTTGATTTCAAAATAGATTTGATATCTTTATGAGATATTATCCTTTCCATAAAGCATAGTATCTCTTATATGCTTAAACGACTGGGGTAAGGAAACAAGCAATAACACAACTTGATCCTCATCGTTGATTTCATCATCTATGTTACTTAAATCCATAAGAAGAGAACCAAAAGTATCAAGATGTGTAAGAATAGAGGTACCTTCAGCCATACGAAAAGTGTAGAGTTTTTGCTTTAGGTAAAACCTATTTTCTACTGTTCTTTTCATATATAGGGTTTTAAGCTTTTCCCATATGCCTTTGGCTGAGCTTTCTGCTGTAACTTCATGCAAAACCTCATTTGAAAGATTTAAAATAATACATGCTTTTGCCTTTTTGTCTATGACGGCAAACTCCTCGTCCTTCATTTTATCCGGCATCTTCTCCTTTCCTTGCAGTGCCAAATCTAAGCCATCCTGAATTAGGATAGCTTCCATCTATAATTACCATATTTAGAAGTTTTCATTTCGGTCAAATTTCTCAACATAAGACTTTGTTAGAGTCATTTTGGCTTTTTAAACTAACCCGGTTAGATCTGGCTCTGATACTAATTTGTTAGGATCGGGAAATCGGGTAGTGCGGAATTTAGCCAAACAACGTTATAATGATAATAACAAAGACAATGCAAGTTGATAATAACAGCAATTAAAGAAGATAAAGAAGACACAAATTTAACGTGGTTCGGTCAAGGTGACCCACGTCCACAAGCGGAGAGAAGCAATTTCACTATACCAACAAGAGTACAAAAGAGAGTACAAAATTAGAGTAAATACTCTAATTACCAAATACCCGAAGAGAATAACCTCACAAGATCACTCCAAAGAAAGAGTTCACACAAGTGTTTTCCAACACTCACTCTCTTACGAAATACTCTATAATGAAATAAAGGAGGAGAAAGAAAGACAAGAGTGAAAAGCTTTTGAATTGGTGTGTTTTCAAATGAGGAGAAACTCCTCTCTTTATAGCAAGAAATCCTTGGCTTCATAATGGATATTATGTCATGGCAAATGTCATGATCCATAAATTTATTATAATGGATATTATATCATGGCAAATGTCATGAACCACAAATTTGTTATAATGGATATTATGTCACGACAAATGTCATGAAAATTTGACCATATTACAAAATCTCCTTTATTATTAAGAGGTGGTAGATGTTTAGGACTAATCAGAGTCTTTGATGTTCCTTTATCAAAGCCAAGTATTGCTTGAGAACTAATGTCATTACTAAAAGCTGGAGCTCAGTTCAATCGCAGAGCTAGAAAGAACTTCTAGAGTGTAGAAAGATTGTTGAACATCATATGGTTTGAAAAGTTAATACTGGAACCTCTTTATTCTCGTGGGATAACTGGACAGGACTGGGTCCTCTTGCTATGTTACTGCAGCCAGGTACTAAACCTGGTAACTCGTAGGTGAAGGAATTCATTCAGGGTAGCAGTTGGAAACTTCAGCACTGGATTGAAAAAATACAAGAATGTTTATGCAAAGTTCAGGGCACTGCAATTCTCTGCTTCAGGGAAGCGGATTCAGTAGCTAGCAGACATTCTATTTAGAGCCTGTTTGGAAAGCCACCTAGGATTGGATTTGGGTGTAGTTGGGTGTAATTATACAGTTTTGCGTGCTTGTATGGCCAAGTAATTACTTGGTTAGCATGAAATTGGGTGTAATTAGAGAGGTGTAATTACACACTCCAATTCTCATTTACTTTTTAATTTCTTTTCTTTTTATTTTTATTTTAATTTATTTCTTTATAACTTTTTATTATTTCCATTATTTTAATTTTTTTCATTTTTTTATTTTATTTTTACTTTTGAATTTCTTTTTAAATTTTAAAATATATTTTTCTTGTACATTATTTATCTTTTATTTCTCTACATTTACTTATTGTGAGGGCCAAGATCTCTAGTTCTGTTCTGGAATCAAAACAAAAAATCTAACTAAATAGGCATTCCATGTAATTGCTCGTATATTTTATTTCTTATTTTTTTGAGCAAAATTTATTTATAGCCATTAGGTCCAAACTCATATCACCTGGTAGCCACAAAATGACCCCATACAAGTCATAGCCTAAAAACAATAATAAGGGCTATTTTTCTTTCTGCTCCTCCAGTCCCTCACCCCACATTACTGGAAATCAGAGCTGGAAAATCAGACGAAGCTCTAGGAATGAAGTTTTCTGGGATGCTCATGATTAGTCCATATTTCCGGGGAGAAAAACCTATTGGTATAGAGGTTTATGATCCAAGAAAAATAATGGTAGATAAATGGTGGGAATTTGTTTGTCCATCAAATAAAGGAAATAACGACCCTTTGATCAATCCTTTTGTTGATGAAGCACCAAAACTTGAAGAAATGGCTTGTGATAGGATTCTTGTTTGTGTTGCAGAAATGAATATTCTGAGAGATAGAGGGATATTGCTTCCCTCTCCGGTTCCTGTTTTGTACCCCTGTTCTAGTGCTGCCATATCTTGGTATAGTGACTACACAACTCTTTGTCCGGTTCATTACCTCTTTTCTAACATTCTCCGGTATTCTGAGAGTGTACCGGTCCAAATTCTCCCCTGGTACCACTAACGAGTGGCCGGTCGAATGTGACCTGAACTTGTTAAACATCCTTGGCCTTATTATTGTGAAGTGGACCTATTGGTTTTGTTCATTACCGTTCTTTGATTTTTGTTTCAATGGAAATGTCAGCAGTTTCTTAATTATAAATTTCTATACAAAATAGTCTATATACGTTGGATAGATAAGGTTAAGATAAAAGAATAATATATATACTTTTATACATCATACAACAGTCTATACACGTTAGATAGATAAAAGTGCTCCGGATATAAAATATATACAAAATAGACTGTCACTATACAAAATATATACAAAATAGACTGTCACTATATAAAAAATATACAAAATAGACTGTCACTATACAAAATATATACAATAGACTGTCACTATATAAAATAGATTGTCATTATACAACAAATATACTAAATAAACTGTCATTATACAAAATATATACGAAATAGACTGTCACTATATAAAAAATATACAAAATAGACTGTCACTATACAAAAATATATAAAATAGATTATCACTATACAAAAAATATATAAAATAGATATTTCGGGCTATTAAATGTAATATGTTGGGCCGGAGGGACATTTTGTGTCAATGAAAAAAAATATGGGCTATTAAAATTTTGAGGGGCTATAGAGGGTCATTTTCTCTAATTTTTTTTTATTTTCTTCATTTAGCATACTGCGTTATTATTCTAGTTTTTGACATTACACCTAATATTAGAAATAATGAGTCATTAACAAACTTGGCATATAATAAGTGATTTCATTAAAGTAGAATTTTATTGTTGAATGAGGTTATAAAGTTATTATGTTTGCTAATCTTAAGTTGTATTGGAACTTAATTTTATTATTTTGAAATTTGACATACGATAAAGTATTTTTTTGTTTTGAAAATTGTGTTATATTTATGGTTCCAATTTACTTGTTTTAGTAGTATTGGCTTGTTATTTCACATAGCATGTTGTTTAGTTTTTAGTTACAATTGATAGATTAGTTTTATTAAATATTTGAATAATGTTATGACATTATATTTATAAATATTAATTTATTTTATCAAACATACATTCCATGATGTTCTTACAAAATATATATTTTTAGTTTTTACAATTAATTAAACTAAATATATTTAAGTTGAAAAATATATATCAATTATTTTTACAATATTAGTTATAAATATATGATTGTTAATTAATGTATAATCAAGAAAAAATATGTATCTTAAATACCAAATCTAATATCATTTATACTTATAAAAAATTATTATAGACACATATTTATTATATTAACTTTTAAGTTTTGATAATTACTTTATTTACAATTTAATCTAACTGTGTAATTACACTTATGCAACCAAACAGTACACTTGTAATTATACTGTAATTATGTTATAACAAACAAACAGATCATCGTAATTACTATATTGTGTAATTACTAGGCTATGTAATTACTATCTTAATAATTACCCAATTTCAGACACTGGTTGGCTTTCCAAACAAACCCTTAAGGAATGATCCATAGTTGGATATACTGGAGTATATCATGGCATACGAAGCCTACTACAGCTACAATGGTTGCTTTCAGGCCAGACAAAATTGGACTTGCAAAATTTAGAATAAGAAAGAAGAAAAAGGGAATAGGCTAAGCCAAATGTGAAAAAATAATGAATCTCTACCACTATTGTGAGATTCAATATTTGTTCACTGTCAATTCTTTTGAAAGCTTCCATTGTTAATGAGGAAACCCCTCAACTTTCTTTCTTATTTTCATCCTCTTAAAGGAGTGATTATGTCATTCCTTACTTTCTGAAAGGTTGTTGTCACAATCCAATTTTATCTATAGGCCGTGATGGCGCCCAACGTCGCCGCTAGGTAAGCCAACGGTGAACTAGCCATGTATTTATTCCTTTTTAACAATTTTGAAATAGTGGATTTTTACTTGTTAAGTAAGTAAGAGGTGAAAATTTAAAACAATTTAAGCGTAAACTAATATAAGAACAAGTTTGGTGAAGTAAATACTCAAAAACCATCAAATGTCTATTAGCATAATTCCAAGACCCGGTGTGACAAGTGTATGAACTACTAGTAAAATATATAAAACACTAAACTACTGTCTGAAATGGAGTAGACAGACAACAAAAGCAAAAGAGAGACTCCAGGTGCTGCAGCACGGACTAGGGAAGCATCTCACCACTAAGTCTCGAAGTATCAGGGGTGTGCGTCGGGATAACTACTAGATGCACCTGCCTCAGAACCTGCATGATTAGTGCACAAGTGTAGCGTGAGTAAATAAATAACATGTACCCAGTAAGTATCCAGTCTAACCTCGAAGAAGTAGTGACAAAGGGTTGACATCGACACTTACTATGGGCCAACAATAAAATACAGGAATTCTAAACAGGTATAGGCCATGGAAACAATAACAATAACAGAATGTCAAGCAGTAAGTAAATGACCAATTAACTGATAATAAATTTCAAAATCTCTGACCAACATCTTTAACTCCAAATCAATTTCTGTCATTTAATATATTTACAACCTCTTGAGCCATAAAGTAATAGCAAGTGAAATCAGGCTCCGAGTATTATTACGCACGATTTATGCCGAGGTCGTACGACCCGATCAAAAAATATATATATTGTGTGCACTGCCGAAAGTCAAACAACACGAACCATAGATGCATCTATTACACTGCCGATGCGAACGGCCCGCTCCCATGAGAATAGGGAAGTTTACCTCGCTCGCGGAAGTACTTGCGGCGCGAGAGGACATGGATTTCTCAGAGATATTAAATATTCATCAATTCTTCCCCAAAATAAGAATTCTAAATTGGAAAATTTTCAACTTTAAAGTCTCTAGTCTCGGTCCTATTCAAGATAGTTAATATACATAACGAATATGACAGTACAATTAAAGCATGATGTAAATTTAAGACTACCCGGACATCTCATGAAATATAGCTACGCATGGACTCTCGTCACCTAGTGCGTACGTAACTTCCCACACAAATAACTCATAATAATATACACCTAAGGGGATGAGTTCCCTCTTATAAGGTTAGGCAAGAGACTTTCCTCGTTGTCAAGCTCACTTCCAGTCCAAAAATGCACTCTAAGTCCTCAACTTGGTTCCAAACAATTCGAAACTAGCCAAATATTACATAAATAAATCAATATATACTCAAAAGTTAATAATATAACTATTAGAGTAATTACCCAACCCTAATTGAAAGATTCCTAAAATTCACCCCCGGGTCCATGTGCCCGGATTCAGAAAATTTTTGTAGATTATTGTTACCCATAACCTTACAAACTCAAATATATCATTTTCACCCAATTCCATAACCATTTTCGTGGTTAAATCCCCCTTTTATCAAAACCCTAGGATTTTTTTTAATCTAAACCCATAAATTTCACAATCTTACATGTTAAAATCTACCTATAATTTATGTATTTAACTTATATTGGGTAGGAATTACTTACCTTCAATAGCTAGGTGGAAATCCCTCTCTAAAAAGCTCCAAAAATTGGCCAAGAAGTGTAATGAATGAACCAAAATGGCCTAAGTCCTGTAATAAATGGACCTCACTGCCTCCAGCGTTTTCGATTCTGCGGACCATGGGCCGCATATGTGGCGATGCACCTGTGGAAAATCCATCATAGGTGCGATCCTAGCCCAGACCGACTTTCTCCGCTTCTGCAGATGGGTGCCCGCTTCTGCGGAAAGTGGAGCGCACCTGCTGTCCACGCCTGGCCAACCTCTTCTCGCACCTGCGACCTTTCTATCGCAGAAGCGAGGTCACTTTTGTGGAAGTTCCTACTCTTCTACGGGCCACTGACCACTCGCCCCAAACCATTTCTGCGGCCAAGAGCTCGCACATACGGCCAAAAAACTCACAGGTGCAGGCATACCAGATCTAGTGCACCAGCCGCTCTTTCAAGCCTAAACTCGAACCGTGCATTGCCCAAGTAGCACCCGAGGCCCCCGAGGCCTCGTCCAAACATACCAACAAGTTCGTAAACATAAGATGGACTCGCTCAAACCCTCAGAACTCGTAAAATAATATCAAAATTAAGAATCACACTCCAAACCAAACCGAATCAACATATGACCTTCAAGTTCTCCCAACTCGCTCCGAACGCGTCGAATCATACTTAAACTACTCGGAATGACCCCAAATTTTGCGTGCAAGTCTTAAATCACCATGCCGAGCTATTCCTAGGCTCAGAATTCAAAATGGACCTCGATAATATTAAAACCTACTTCAAAACCTCTTTCAAGCCTAAACTTCTATGTGAAACGCCCCCGGGTCATCCAAAACCCGATCCGAACACACGCCCAAATTCAAAATCATCATGCGAATCTATTGGGGACCTTCAAATCCTGGTTCTTGGGTTATTTACTGCAAATATTGATCCAAGTCAAACTTAACCCCTTTTAAGCCAATATTAAGGAACTAAGTATTTCGATTTAAACCCGAACCCTTCCAAACTCTAGCAACCCATCCCTGCAAGTTATAAAATATTAAAATCACATACAGGGAGTCTTATTTAGGGAAATATGGATCTAAAAAATAAAATAACCGGTCGGGTCGTTACAGTTGTGTTAGAAAAATAATTTATAATATTGATCAAGAATATTAAAAGAATATAAATAACTTATCGAATAAATATTGTGTCGTAGTAAGCTATTGCCTTAAAAGAAATTTCGGTCCGACTGGGTGCAAATCGTTAAGCCCGATTTCTCCCCGATGTTCCACGGTACTCCCCAACACATGCACTCATGGCTGGAAGTTTGGAGTTTGCAAAAAAGAAATTGCCCAAAAAAAAATAGAAAGAAAAATTATCTTTTGAGAGGAAGAGATAATAATATTTTTAGCTGGTTATGTAGTTCACAAATGATGATGCTTATATAGGCAAATCATCTACGTTTTCTTCCATCAGAAAAATGCAAGAATCAAATGAGAGTTAATGTTATGTAACATTATTCTTTGCTTAATGACAAAATTGTCATAAAGATAGTAATTTCTAACTTTTTAAAAAGCAAATATCTTTTCACAAACGAAGTCGCAAAAATTAAGAAAGCATCTTATGAATAAATGTGAACCATTTATGAAGTACTAATTTCATTCTCCCACTCTACATTACATATAATCTAGAGATGTTACAAAAATTAATGGTGTAGAGATATGAGAATTAACAATAGATTAATTGTGGATTAGAAGTGTTTCTTTATTCTTTGCATTATCAAATTAACCACCAATCCCTCACTAATGCAAATATAAAGAACAAGAATAATTTCTGGGCAAAAAGAAGAAACATATACTTAAATGTCAATATATTTCTATTTGAATTGGCATGTAGTGAAATGATGCAACTGCTAATATCAACAAAGTGAAAAACTCTTAAACTAAATGGATACGGGTTGAGACCCCCACAACACATACTATGTCCTTAATTTTATGCTAACCCTGCGATACTAGCAAAGTACTTTTATGGTCATGCACACACTTTGGGTCTCATGAATGCACTAGAAAGATATCCCAAGTCTTTCATAAAAGGCGGCACACTTTTACACTCACGTAGGTGATTCCATCAAGTCTATCAACATATATACCACCTCAAGGCTATGGAATCATTAAGAGCATAATAGGTTCGACCTTATAAAGCACTACCACACGCCATAGGGATAGGAAATGTAGTACATATTGAAGTCTCATATGACTTCGTTTGACCACGAACAAGTATCCACTATACTTTCTCAATCCATGGTCTTTAGCCCCATCCCCCTTGATGTTTCAAGGATAAATCTCTTTGCCAAACCCTTAGTTAAATGATCCGCCAAATTTCTTTCGGACCTTACATATTCCAAGGAAATAACACTATATTTCAGTAATTATTTCATCGCACCATGTCTAATGCGGATGTCTTATTTTCCCATTGTATACACTATTCTTGGCAATTCCAATTGCCTCTTGTGAGTCACAATGTAAAGAAACTGGTGAAGTTTGTCTTCCCCACAAAGGCACGTCTGCCAATAAGTTTCTCAACCATTCAGCTTTTTGCCCCGCTAACTCAAGAGCAATAAATTCAGATTCTATGGTCCAACGTGCTATAGAAGTCTGTTTTGAAGACTTCCATGAAATAGCAATGGCATTCAAAGTAAACACATAGCCACTAGTGAAACTAACTTCATCATTGTCACTAACCCAGTTGGCATCACAAAACCCTTCTAAAACAGTAAAAAATTTATTAAAATGCAAGCACTAATCCATAGTACCTCTCAAATACCTTAGCAAACGATGAAGAGCATTCCAGTGTTTACTACTGGGGTTGTGATTACATCTACTCAATCTACATACAACATAAGCAATATCAAGCCGTGTATAATTTATTAGAAATATTACACTACCAATTGTCTTAGCATATTCAATTTGAAAAACATTAGATTCTTTATTCTTTCTCAAGTGTATGTTAGGATCATAAGAAGTTCTCACAGAAGCTACATCAAAACAATTAAATATTTTTAGCATTTTCTCAGTATAATGAGACTGAGATAATGAAAAATCATTAGCAATTCTTTTGATTTTAATCCCTAAAATTATATATGCTTCTCCAAGATCTTTCATTTCAAATTTAGAAGACAACAAGTTCTTAGTCTCATTTACAATATACACATTAGGGCCAAAGATTAACATGTCATCCACATATAGACATAATCACACAATCTGATCCCACAGTCTTGGAATAAACACAAGTATCAGATGCATTAACAACAAACCCATTATCTACTAGTGTGCTATTAAACGTTTCATACCATTGCTTAGGTGCCTATTTAAGACTATATAGAGACTTTCTCAATTTACATACTTTATTCTCCTGTCCTTGGATCACTCCCTTAGGTTAAGTCATATAGATTTCTTCCTCTAAATCGCCATTTAGAAAAGTCGTTTTAACATCCATTTGATATATCACTAAATTATAGATAGCAACTAAGGTAATAAAAGTTCGAATAGTTGCTATTTTAGTCACGGGAGAATAAGTATCAAAGTAGTCAATGCCTTTCTTTTAGTTAAAATCCCTAATAACAAGTCTAGTCTTTTACTCAATTATACCATCAAGTCTCAATTTCTTCTTAAATATCCACTTGCTACTTATGGGTTTACAACCTTTAGGCAAGTCAGACAAGTCCCAAGTGTGATTAAAAATTATAGAGTCTAATTCAAATTTAAAAGGCTCTCTCCAAAAAGTAACAACTATTGACCTCATTGCTTCAGCATAAGTCTTAGTACCTTCTTCTATTAAATAGGTAGACACTAATTCATAATTCAAAAGATCAAGATTAATATTTTCAGTCAAGAAAGTAGTAATAAAGTTAGGACCAAAAGTAGCTTCAATTCTATGTCTCTTACTCTTTCTAAGTTCATTTTCATGATCATTAGCGGTAATACTAGAAGAAGGCACAATACGAGAATTAATAGATATAGATGTAGACGCATTATTAGGCATATCAGTAGGAACATTGTCTTTTAATGGTGAAACATGCTCAAAAAATTCTGCATCTCTGGATTCACAAATAGAATGATCATTCAAAGATAGAAATCTATATACAGTACTATTTTGAGCATAACCAATAAAAATGGCATCAAAATTCTTGGGTCCTACATTTACTTGTTTAAAATTAGGTAGGCCAACCTTAGCCAAACAACCTCATACTTGTAGAAATTTCAAGTTAGGGAAAAATCCTTTTTATAACTCATAAGGAGTTTTATCTAACTTCTTATGAGAGACTCTATTAAAAATATAGCATGCAGATAATCCTGCTTCTCCCCACATCTTGTCAGATAAACCTGAACTCCATAGAATTCATCATTTCTTTAAGGGTTCGATTTTTTCGTTCGGCTACACCATTTTGTTGGGGAGTATATGGGGTACTAACCTCATGTATAATATCATTTTTCTCACAAAAAGCTTCTAGAGTATTAGTACTATATTCACCACCCCTATCAGAACTATGTCTCTTGATTTTTCTGTCTAATTGATTTTCTACTTCTGCTTTATATTTTAAAAATATGCTTTCAGCCTCATCCTTAGACTTAAGAGAATATACTTTAGTGTATCTCGAAAAGTCATATACAAAAGTGATATAGTATCTCTTTCCACCCTTACTAACAATGTTCTTGAAATCAGTGAAGTCTGAATGCACTAGTTCAAATAATTTTATCTTTTTACTAGTTACATTTTTAAATGGCTTTTTGGTTTATTTTGCTTCTACACAAGTAGGACACTTAGAAAAATAATCAATATCAATCGCGAGAATTAATTCTATTTTTCTAAGTCTTTTTATAGAAGCAATATTAATATAGCCTATCCTACCATGTCACAAATCAATAGACTCACCAACATAAGTAGAATTAGAAGTACTTACATTACTAGTAATCTCTTGAACAATGTTCAATACAAATAAACCTCCATTGAGGTAACCCTTCCTAACAAAGTCTCCTTCACGAGAAATAATAATTTTATCAGATTCAAAAACAAGTTTAAGGCCTACTTTGTTGAGAAATGCACCAGAAACTAAGTTTTTACGAAGGGAACATACAGAACATTGTTCAAGACTAAGGTTTTTCCAGAAGTTAACTTAAGAAGAACTTTTCCTTTACCCATAGCTCCAGCCGTATTGGAGTTACTTATAACGACCCGACCAGTTATTTTAAGGTCTAGCATGTCATTCGGCTGTTTGAGGCCTTACGTATCTTCATTTCAGGTTTTATGACTTGTATGCGCGGTCATAATTGAATTTCGGGAAGTTTGGAGTTGATTTGGAAAGAAAATTCTAAATTCGGAAGCTTTAAGTTGGAAGAGTTGACCAAGGTTTGACTTTTAAGTAAATAACCTAGGAATTGGGATTTGAAGGTTCTAATAGGTTCGTATGATGATTTCGGACTTGGGCGTATGTTCGGATCGAGTATCGGGTGGCCCGGGAGTATTTCAGCACTTATCGTGGAAGGTTGGCATTTTGAAGGTTTAAGAATTCCCTAAGTTTGGGTTGAAGTAGATTTTGATGTTATCGATGTCTGTTTGGGATTTTGATCCTAGAAATAGTTCCGTATGGTGATTTTGGTCTTAGGAGAGTGTCCGAACGTTGATTTGGAAGTCCGTAGGTCATTTCGGAGTTAATTGGCAAAGTTGGGAAGTTGGAAGATTTTGGAAAGTTTGACCGGGAGTGGACACTTTGTATATCCGGGTCGAATTTCGATTCCGAAAGTGGGAGTAGGTCTGTAATGTCAATTATGACTTGTGTGCAAAATTTGAGGTCAATCGGACTTGATTTGAAAGATTTCGGCGTTGAATGTAGAAGCTTGAAGTTCTAAGGTTCACTAAGCTTGAATTAGAGTGCGATTCATAGTTTTTATGTTGCTTGGTATGATTTGAGGCCTCGAGCAGGTTCGCTTTGTGTTTTGGGTCTTGTTGGTGTGATTGGATGGGGTCCTTGGGGCCTCAGGTGTGATTTGGAGTGGTTTCAGGCCATTTTCCCCTGTTTATTTGCTGCTCTTGTGCTAGTATACTAGTGTGTTCCGCGATCGCAAAGATTGTTCCGCTATCGCGAAGAAGGAAATTGGAGGGGGCAGGTGATTACCTTACGCAAACGCGATGAGGGGCCTGGGAATGAGTAGGTGAACCTGGTAGTGCTCCGCGAATGCGAAGGCCAAACCACGAACGCGAAGAGGAAATGGAGGAAACGGGGCAGAAGGCCTTTGGCCTACGGGAACACGACCGAGGAATCGCAAACGCGGAGGGTTGGGGCAATGACCCATTGCGAACACAATGTTTCGGACGCGAACGCGAAGCATGTTTTGGGGCAGTAGCATTTTTGGCCTTCGCGACCGTGAGACTGTTTCTGTGATTGTGAAGAAGGCAGTGTTGGGTAGTGCCATTTTAAAGACGGGGGTTTGGCTCATGCTTACTCCATTTCTTTATGGGAGCCGACCTTGGGAGCGATTTTGGAGCACCATTCCCGTCATCAACCAGGAGGTAAGTGATTTATTCTCATTGTGAGTTAAATACATGGTTTATATATAGATTTGAACATGGGAATTAGTAGAAATTGTGGGATTTTGAAGAAAACCTAGAAATTGGTATTTTTGGATTTTGACGACAAAATTGGATATGACTTGGGAATAAATCATATATTTGAGTTCGTAACGTTATGGGTAAAGTTTATCTTCAAATATTTTCAGAATCCGGGCATGGGCCAGAGGGTTGACTTTATTAACTGTTAGAGTGGAGTTGGGGATTGTTATGAATTGATTAATTATAAGCATGGGAATATATTTTGATTGCGTTGCACATTATGTGACTAGTTTCAGATCGTTTGGCTTGGATTGAAGAGTTGGAGAGGTGTTGGAGCTGGGTTTGGAACTTCGGAGCGAGGTAAGTCTCCTGTCTAACCTTGCGAGGGGAAAACTATAAGGCCCCGTAAATATTTTACCTAAAACTCGAGGTTTCGAAATGCCGGGGTAGACTTATGCGTTGATGAATAGACAAGTATTTATGAGTTGACCGCGATTTGACCTTGATGTATCAGGCTTGGACTTCGATTCTAGAAATTTGAATAGCTTCGTTATGTCATTTACGACTTGTGTGCAAAATTTGAGGTCATTCCGGATCGATTTGTTATGTTTCGGCAAAAAACCTAACTTAGGACGGTAGTATCTACATATATATAAGGAGTCATGTGTGGACAACCTATCAAATGAAAGATCTTCGACTCTAGTTTCTAACGCTTCAAACCGTTAATCATTTGGACATTTCTACAAGAAGTTGTGATCAAATTACTAAAGTTAGACCACCAGTTGTTTTGGCAGACAGCGAAGCAAGGCTCGCTTTGCCAGACCGGGCGCAGATCATGTATTCCCTTGCATGAAGTGGACAGCGAAATGAAGGTCACTTCGCCAGACCGGGCGCCCCCAGCTCCAGCTCTTTTTAAACCTATTCGGGGCTCATTTTCCCCAAATCATTTGGACGAATTTTGGAGCTCTTCTCCACTCTCTCAAGACCACCAACTCCCCTCTTATTCAAGATAAGCAATCCCCATTATCGTGGTGTGAAATTCCATCATTTCTACACTAGTATTGATGAGATCTACACATAAAATACTTAGATCTGCAAGCTATTTCTTCAAGAATTCAAAGGAGGGTTTTGCAAGATTTCTTCCAAAAGGTAATCCTACACCCTTAGACTTACATGAATGGATATATTATGGGATTATGAGTATGAATTAAGTATTGGAACTTATGGTATGGTGATTGTAAGCCATAAGTTCCCAATTTAAATACATAACCATTATAAAGATTGAAAGGTGATTATTTGATGAAATTTTGTTGGTTGGGTGTGGATGGATGGTCATGTATGTGATATTGAAAGTTATAAATTATTTAAGAATGATGGTGTGATAAATTGTTGGTAAATGGTAGTAGTTGGATGAACTAATTCTATAGTTAAGAGATTTAGAGATTCATGCCTACTATGTTTTTGATAAAGTGCCAAAATGGCCTAAATTATGGAATTTGTTACTAATATTGGTCCCATTGGATGCTATTATTGTAGATTGAAGATTTTTAGTGTAGTGGATCATTGTAGTATCATTTAGGGACGAATTTGAGGTATGTTGGATAAACTACTCTTTTAGAAATGAATTCCTTGATGTTCCCTTAAGTTTCAAGTATCGTTGGCTCAAGTTCCTAATTCCTATGTTCCAGGTTATCCATTATAAACTTGACTATTCCGAATGAGCCTTATGTCGAAATATATATGTTCAAAGTGTTGATTGCGTATTAAAATATTATGACTTTGAGCCGTGTTTCAAATGAAAGCTAGTATGCCAAATTGTGTGAGAAAAAATCGATATGCCTAAGACTCTTAATTGCTCATATGTGTATCTAAAGTTTTGATTAGAAATTTCTTGTTGTTGATAATCCATAAAGATGCTTGAAAATGAAATAAGTGAATTGGGATATAGAGTGTGGCCAACGTACCAAGAATGAAAGTTATACTTGTAGCTAATGGTGCCAATGAAATAAGATGATGTGAGAAAGATTATGAAATAAGCTTTAATTCAACTATTCCAAAATTATTTCAAAAATAGAATAGCCTAAAAGCATATGTACTCAAGTCATGGCCATATGTGACTGTTTTAACTAATGCTATGCTTTGTGAGTATTTTCAATGTGTTTTGCGTTTTTACATATTCGTGAGTGAAAATGGTGCATTGCCCTTTTTGGGAAAAGGTATTTCAAGAATAAATGATGTGTTACTTGTTTATGATTTTAACTTGTGCACCGATTGCCAATCATTTTACTCTATTTTTGGAAAGAAATCCATTTTATTTAAAGTGTTCATTATTAATGAATTTAAAGTTTTGATTCCCGGAATATTTTATATGTTGATATTTATGATGATGATCCATGAAAGGAAAGAAATGAAAGTGTGAAATATGAAATACGACCATTGTGCCATGAATGTAGAATCATATGTATGGCCAAGAGAGTCAGTGAAATAATAATGTTGTAAGTGGTTGCAAGTGCTAATGAGGCTATATACTGTATGAAAGGTAATGAGGTAAAATGCAATTTGTACTTCTGTTTCTTTTGTTTGCAAATCAAAAATGTATTTGGGAGTATCGATAGTCACCGAGAAAGGGTGGTTGAAATAACCTAACCCCGAAACTACACGTGCCGGTGTAGGAGTGGATTGCGATTATTCCCCTTATCTGGGATGAGATTGATGTGATAAAATTATTTCCCTTGATTGCGATGAGATGATTGATAGAAAAGGATGATGTCGATCCACACGACATTGTGGTGAGATGTCCTAGCCGATCGGGTCGTGATCGGATGCCATGCCGCACACATGGTGGTGATTGTACTAGAAATTGTAATTGAAATTGTGATTGTGATTGATGTCTCTAATGAGATGGCCTAGCCGATCGGGTCATGATCGTACTTCGTGCTAAAAGTATGGTAGTATTGGTATTGTGAATATTGGTATTGTGAACAATGGTATATCGGTACTAAAGATCTCCCAACCAAAAATATATATTATTTTTGTATTTTGAAAATTGTTATGTTTTAACTGGGCATTTGGATATTATTGATTGTGACTTGCTGCTTCTATGGTTTTCCCTTTCTTATATTGGCATTCTATTTTGAAAGAGGAAAGTTAGCTTTACATACTAGTACTATTCTATATGTACTAACGTCCCTTTTGCCGGGGGCGCTGCATCTTCAATGGATGCAGGTGGTTCATCAGCGGGCAACATTGGTCCTCGTTAGCAGTTACTCCCTATTTAGCAGGTTTTGGTGAGCCCTACTCTATTCCGGGCCTGATATCATTTGATGTTGTACTTTGTGTTTTGAGGTATTACCGAGGCCTCTTTACCGGCATTTCCATATTACTCCTCTGTTGTACTTAGAGGCTCCATAGACAGGTTGTGGGTGGTGTTTGATGTGGGGATTTGAACTAGAAATGTTGATATTTGGAAAACATATTTTTCATTATATCTTTAAACTTGTAATATTTTGGAAATTATGAATGAAGCTACTAATGGAAATGAAGTGGGAGTTATTAATAAAATCTTTTCAGCGTTTGATTAATGGAGTGCATCTCCTCTTTATTCATGGATGAGTTTGGGTAGAAGGAAATCTAATAGGTTTACTCGGCCGGGTTCACTCGGTTGAGTGCCGGTCGCGCTCCCCGAGTTCGGGGCATGACAAACTTGGTATAAGAGCCTAAGGTTTTAAGGTGTCCAAGGATGTCTCGGATCCGTGTCTAGTAGAGTCCTTCTTATCGGTGTGTTGTCGACCACATATATAATGGGGAGGCTACTTGGACATTTAGGAATTTCACACTTCTTTGATACCCCAGATCATGTGATAGAGCTCAAGATAGGAAGTTAATTTCCTCGTCATGTCTCATTTTCCATATGAGAAACCCACGAGTTCGAAACAACGAGGAGAGATTGAAAGAGCCAGTTGCTAGGGGAACTGTCATTGTTCCTATCAATGTATCGCGCCACCGGATCATGTGGTGAGAGAACCTAAGAAACGAACGAGGACTGTTGGAACCAATAAGCTAGAATGTTTGATATGTAATAAGCGCCACTCAGGTTCATGTTGGATGACTCTTGAAATATGTTATAGCTGTGGAAAGAGGGGGCACAGGAAGACCAAATGCCCTAGGTTGGTTACACCCATCCGGGCCTGCCTGATATGCGGAAAGGAATATTTGGCGTCGTGTTGTGAGCATGCTCAGTAGCGTTTTAGGGGTGATAGATCTGGGCAATTCCAAAGGCCCACACAATAAACCGCTATAAATATTGTTACTCCCGTCATGAAGGATTGGAAGATTGATAAGAGGGATGTTTATAATGTATGCAAAAAGGGTAAAAGTCAGGTTAGTAGGTTGAGTCAGCTTAACGGACCTCATACCAGTTGCGTGAAATGTAGGAGATGTCATTCGGGGGTATGTCACTATGGTACTAATGTATGTTTTGGATGTGGAGTAGAGGTACATCAATTAAGGTACTGCCCTGTCAATCTAAAGTCATCAAGTAAGTTACTCCTTAGTACATCATTATGAACACCACATTATTTTTCTTGTTGTATATGTACATCCATATTGGAGGGGCCTACATAAATATGGTCTTAACCAAAATGTTGAATCACAAAACATTGCATGTACATACTCTTTGAACGAGATGCAGTATTCGTGAAGCCTCTTGATCACAATTCTCTTATTTACAACCTCTTGAGGAATTGGGTTTTATAATGATTTCCTTGGAATGAGTTATAACCCTAGGATAATACTTCCCACTGCTTCCCTAAATTCTCAACAAGGGACTATACCTGATGAATTTCTTACAGAATCTTTTGATTTGAATGGATAACATCCACTTACTTGTGCTTATGCATGCATCATCATAAAGTTTACCTATGTGGTATCAAATCCAATGTAAAGCAGTCTAGTGTTGAGACCCTTCTTGAGCCACTCTTTTTCTCTCCGGTGTATGTGGCTCATATGGTTCGAGCAATCATTTTACTCCTTTGTGAATATTATCATGAATCCTTTTCATTGTCTAGTAACATGAGAGCATATCGCAGCACCTATCATATGTGTACCTGTCAATTGTAAGGGGTCACTTGTCCGCATAAAAGTTTCTGGGAAAATTGAGATTTTCACAAATTCATCACAAGTAGATCTTTTTGTTGGCCCATCTCAGTATGACTTTCATTTCCACTTAGATCATTTTGCAGTAAGTAGATCACTTTGTTCCCAGTATTGTAGTTGCCCATGAAGTGGCCTGGTATCGCAGCTTGAAAGTTATTATGGCGGAAATGTGTCTAGCTCATAGCAAAGTGTTCATTCTCTATAACCAATACATGATTTCACCCCAATGTTAAGATGTCCTAGCTATATGGTTTCACTTGTGCGTGGTTGAACGTTAAGTAGCCTTACAACGACTTTTCCTCCCCACTTTAGGTGGATGTTGTAGATTCTGGAACATATGATGGGCATATTGATTTGAAAGACAGGTTTGTTGTATCTCTAGTCCTCTCATATAGGATTAAGTGTTGTGAAGGGTTAAGCCGTCAGAATGATAATAATCTCACAAGTGTTCAACTTCTTCTTCTTTTTTCATCCTCATGGGCTTGTGACATAGATTCCTTGTGCTAGTTACTGTTAAGAGCATAATACAACTTCATGTATTTTGAAACCCATATCACATTCAGGGTACTTGAATATTCGCATTTCGAGTTAAACTGATCTTCCCTACAGTCCAGGAGGCGACTGGTGTCATGTACTTGGCCATTTCTCCTTGAGGCTTACTATTGCTGAATAAGGCACATAGGGAATGAAACAATTGTTGCTGTCCTTTTCATGACTCATTTCTTTTAAATCTCAGAAACATGAACATGGTTCCTATATTATCAATGCCTACTAGGAAACTCTATGGCTCATTTGTCGAATCAATGATGTCATCACAATGATTAACCATGTCAGCTCTATTGGTAGTAACCTTTATGTCTCTTAGGATATAACCTCTGTGAGATGCCCTGCTCAGCACATTGATGGATTCTTGAAAATTTCCAGCCCAATCTCGGACCTCATTGTTCCTATTTATAGTAACCTATGGGGATTGAAGGTTCAAACATGTCAAAGAAGAAGCATCATCCCGTGATCAAATATATTGGATAGGAAGTTTTATGGTCATGTTCAAGCCAACACATCTTAGAGTAATTGTTGGACGTAGCCAAAGATTTAGTTTGGGTGTTCGGCGTAGGCATTTAGAGTTGAAGAAAGTGAACGGGTAATTCTCAAGATTGTTTCTATGAATATATTGGGTGAATTGTTAAGGAAGGTAAAGTATGCGTAGTCACATTCGGTCTTATGGAATCTTGAAGGAAATAAAATAGGCCAAGCTATGAGTATGATGTCCCCCATCGTTGTTCTCCATGCACCCGGTACTTCATGTATCTACATCAAAGAAGTTAGCTGAAAATCCTTTGTATATCGTTTTGGTGGAGGTTATTGAAGGTGAAGCTAATGGAAAGTTAGCTTATGATAGGTACCTAATTATCATCCTTGTTAGATAAGTCCATAAGTTGGTATTACCTCCGTTAAAATGCTACGGCAAATTATGTGAGTCGAGGAGGTTACCTCGAAGACCGAGGATGTTGTGGAAAGAAAATATTCTCACTTGTTTGTATAGCCAAACAGTTGCGGTTCGAAGGGTACTTTCTACGTGTTATGATTTAAATATGTACAGTCTATGTCAAGATACCACTTCTGTTCATGAAATGCTTTTAATGTTGAGATTGGTGTTATTGATATATATTGTGATGCTTTGTTGAGTTGTGGATATATTATTAAGAGTGGTTTTTGGGGCTCTCTGGTAGGTGGATAGGCCCAAATATAGGGGAAACTCTGTCGAAATTTCTGAAAATTTTGGGAGTTATCCAAACATTGGAGCTTTTGGTGTATGGATAAAGATTTAAGTCATATTATGTGTTTATGGCAGATTCAAACCCTCATTCGAGAACGAATGATCCTAACTGGGGGAGAATGTAAGGCCCCGTAAATATTTCACCTAAAACCCGGGGTTTCTAAATGCCGGGGTAGACTTATGCGTTGATGAATAGACAAGTATTTATGAGTTGACCGGGAGTTGAACTTGATGTATCGGGCTTGGACTTCGATTCCAAAAATTTGAATAGCTTCGTTATGTCATTTATGCCTTGTGTGCAAAATTTGAGGTCATTCCGGATCGAATTGTTATGTTTCGGCACAAGACCTAATTTAGGACGGGAGTATCAACATATATATAAGGAGTTATATGATAGACAACCTATCAAATGAAAGATCTTTGAGTCTAGTTTCTAACTCTTCTAACTGTATGTCAGTTGGGCATTTATACAAGATGTTATGATCAAATTACTAAAGTCAGACCACATGTTATTTTGGCAGACAGCGAAGCAAGGCTTGCTTTGCCATACCGGGCGCGGATCATGTATTCCCTTGCATGCAGTGGACAGCGAAGTGAGGGTCACTTCGGTAGACCGGGCGCGCCCCAGCTCCAGCTCTTTCTAAACCTATTCGGGGCTCATTTTCCCCAAATCATTTGGACGAATTTTGGAGCTCTTCTCCACTCTCTCAAGACCACCAACTCACCTCTTATTCAAGATAAGCAATCCCCATTATTGTGGTGTGAAATTCCATCATTTTTACACTAGTATTGATGCGATCTACACATAAAATACTTAGATCTTCAAGCTATTTCTTCAAGAACTCAAAGGAGAGTTTTGCAGGATTTCTTCCAAAAGGTAATCCTACACCCTTAGATTTACATGTATGGATATATTATGGGAATATGAGTATGAATTAAGTATTTGAACTTATGGTATGGTGATTGGAAGCCATAAGTTCCCAATTTAAATACATAACCATTGTAGAGATTGGAAGGTGATTATTTGATAAAGTTTTGTTGGTTGGGTGTGGATGGATGGTAATGTATGTGATGTTGAAAGTTATGAATTGTTTAAGAATGATTGGGATAAATTGTTGGTAAATGGTAGTAGTTGGATGAACTAATTCTATGGTTAAGAGATGTAAAGATTCTTGCCAAGTGCCAAAATGGCCTAAATTATGGAATTTGTTACTAATATTGGTCCCATTTGATGTTGTTATTGTATATTGAAGTTTCTTAGTGTAGTGGATCGTTGTAGTATCATTAAGGGATGAATATGAGGTATATTGGCTAAACTACTCTTTTAGAAATGAATTCATTGATGTTCCCTTTAGTTTCAAGTATTGTTGGCTCAAGTTCCTAATTCCTATGTTTCGGGTTATCCCTTATAAACTTGACTATTCCAAATGAGCCTTATGTCGAAATATATATATTCAAAGTATTGATTGCGTATTAAAATATTATGTCTTTGAGTCGTGTTTCAAATGAAAGCTAGTATGCCAAATTGTGTGAGAAAAACTCGATATGCCTAAGACTCTTAATTGCTCATATGTGTACCTAAAGTCTTGATTGGAAATGTCTTGTTGTTGATAATCCATAAATATGCTTGAAAATGAAATAAGTGAATTGGGGATATAGAGTGTGGCCAACGTGCCAAGAATGAAAGTTATACTTGTGGCTAATGGTACCAATGAAATAAGATGATGTGAGAAAGATTATGAAATGAGCTTTAATTTAACGGTTCCAAGATTATTTCAGAAATAGAATAGCCTAAAAGCTTATGTACTCAAGTCATGCCCATATGTGGCTGTTTTAACTAATGATATGCTTTGTGAGTATTTTCAATATGTTTTGCATTCTTACATATTCGTGAGTGGAAATGGTGTATTGCCCTTTTTGGGAAAAGGTATTTCAAGAATAAATGGTGTGTTACTTGTTTATGATTTTGTCACGACCCAAACTAACCCCTGATGTGATGGCGCCTATCGTGGAACTAGGCAAGCCGACTCATTTCCAAAACAAACCAATATTTTCATTTCAAAGATAATTTCAATGTTATTTAACATAAAAACCTTCATAAAGGATTTCCAATCAAAATAAAAGTACCGAAGGAAAAGCCGGACATCGGGGTGTCACAAGTCATGAGCATCTACTACAATCTGTCTAACAATATCAAGACTAACTCAGTCTAGAAAATAGCTAAATATAACTAAAGGAAGATAAGAGGGAGAAGAGAAGGGATGCGATCACCAGGCAGCTATATTGCTATCCCCGGGAAAAATCTGCAATCAGAACAATCAATAACTGCTACCGTATCCAGCTACACCTAGATCTGCACACAAGGTGTAGGGTGTAACGTGAGTACGCCAACTCAGTAAGTAACAACAATAAATAAAGACTGAGCAGTAGTGGCGAGAAATAAAGCATATCAAGTTCATATCCCAAAAATTCAGTAAGTACAGCATGCTTTAAAAATTTGTGTTTGAATCAAATCATCTCGTTTAAACCCGGCTCCAGTAAAAATCATTTAAAGATATTTTCAACAATTTTTCAAACAGAGGAAAAATGCAAAGGTGAGAAAAAATGATAAAATCATAAACAACCCCTCGGGAAAAACATCACTCATATACAGCCCCTCGGGCAAAATATCACTCATATACAGCCCCTCGGGCAAACCTCACAGTCACTCGTGCCACTCGGGCATACCTCACAATCACACTTGCCACTCGGGCATACCTCACAATCACTCTTGCCACTCGGGCATACCTCATAATCACTCATGCCTCCCAGTCACTCAGCACTCAGCACTCGCACTCAGTAGGTACCTGCGCTCACTAGGGGTGTGTACAGACTCCGGAGGGGCTCCTTCAGCCCAAGCGCTATATTAAGACAAATCATGGTATAAATCAATCAGGCCCTCGGCCTATATCAATCATGCTGCGGCGTGCAGCCCGATCCCCTAAATATGCAACATGCTGCGGCGTGCAGCCCGATCCCATAAATATGCAACATGTTGCGGTGTGCAGCCCGATCCCATAAATATCCTCACAAATCAGGCCCTCGGCCTCACTCAGTCATAAACCTCTCAAGCCACTTGGGCATTTCAGTAAAACAAGGTGCTCAGCCCAAAACAACATTTATATGCATCAAAATAGAGTCATAAAACTGAGTTATGCAGTAAACAAATATAACCATGACTGAGTATAGATTTTCAATTGAAAACAGTAAGAGGATAGTAAGAAAAGTCCCCTAAGGGTCCAAACAGCATTGGCACAAGGCCCAAACATGGCATTCAGCCCAATTTATTGAAACTCTTTCTAAAACATATAAGTATCATATAGTTTCAACAAAGTATGCAACTTTACAGTTACTACGGGACGGACCAAGTCACAATCCCCAACAGTGCACGCCCACACGCCCGTCACCTAGCATGTGCGTCACTAAAAATAGTAGAATGATACAAAATCCGGGGTTCCGTACCCTCCAGACTAGATTTACAATCGTTACTTACCTCAAACCGGTTAAATCTCTACCCCACAATGCTCTTGTCTCTAGACTCGGCCCCCTGATGCTCCAAATCTATTTACAATCAGTACAATACCATCAATATATGCTAATGGAATGAATTCCACAAGAAAAACTATCAAATTAGACCAAAACCCGAAATTGGCTCAAACCCGGCCCCCAGGCCCACGTCTCGAAATCCGACAAAATTTACAAAACTAGAAAGTTCATTCACTCGCGAGTCTAACCATACCAAATTCATCAAAATCCGACATCGTTTGGTTCTTCAAATCCTTAAATTAAAATCTTAAAAAATCCAAGCCCTAACCTCTCATTTTCACTAATTACAATGATTAAACAATGGAAAATCACCATGTATACAAGTATTAGGGCTCAAGCAACTTACCCCACTGATAGCCCTTGAATCACCTTTCTAAAATCACTCCAAAAGCTCCAAAATCGACTTGAAAATGGTGAAAATGAACTAAAATTCGCGAAGGGTTCTATTTATGGTTTCTGCCCAGGTTTTTCGCACCTGCGGCTCTTTTTCCGCGCCTGCGATCAAGGCGCCGCATCCGCGAACTCCACTTAATTCCTCATTTTCCGCACCTGCGCTCCAGGCCTCGCACATGCGGGCTCGCAGGTGCCGCCAAATCCTTCGTGCCTGCGCTCCAGCCTTGGCCTCACATTTTTCCGCATCCGCGCAGCACATTCTCGCACCTGCAAAAGCGTACCTGCGCATTTCCTCCACTTCTGCGAAGCCTGCCCAGCATTCCCCTTTTCCGCATCTGCGCCCCAGGTTTCGTACCTGTGGGCTCGCAGATGCGCTAGCCTTCTCGCACCTGCGCATTCTGCCTAGCCCAGCATTGCCCGCACCTGCGAACTCCCCACGCGCACCAGCGGCCTCGCACCTGCGACTCTTTCTTCCGCAGGCGCGGAAATAGCAGTAGCAGCAGTGTCAGCTGCATTTTTCAACTTCGATAAATTCGTTAACCACCCGGAATCACCCCGAGGCCCTCGGGACCTCAAATAAAATTACCAACAAGTTATATATCAACATACAAACTTAGTCGAAACTTCGAATCACTCAAAACAACATCAAATCACCAAATTACCCTCAGATTCAAGCCTAAGAAGTTCTAAATTTCCAAATTCGGCAACCGATGCCGAAACTAACCAAACCACGTCCGAATGACCTCAAATTTTACACACACGTCACAAATGACACTACGAACCTACTCCAACTCCAGAATTCCATTCCGACTCCGATATCAAATTTTCCACTGCCGACCGAAATTGCCAAATTTCCAATTTCGTCAATTCAAGCCTAATTCTACCACGGACCTCCAAATCACATTCCGGACAAACTCCTAAGTCCAAAATCACCTAACGGGGCTAACAAAATCATCAGAATTCAAATCCGAGATCGTTTACACATAGGTCATCATTCGGTTGACTTTTTCAATTTAAGGTTCTAAATAAGGGACTAAGTGTCTCATTCCACTCCGAAACCACTCCGGGCCCGAACCAACTAATCCGGTTGATCATAGTATAGCTTAAGAGCATAAAGGAAACAGAAATGGGGCAAACAGGGCTATAACTCCCGAAACGACCGGCGGGGTCATTACATCCTCCCCCACTTAAACATACGTTCGTCCTCGAATATGCCGAGAGTTATTCCAAAAGCCAAGAAATGGCTGTGTAACTTTCCCATGCACATACCCGGGGGTGATCCCACGTCACCCTATCCCATATAGGTCCGATAGCAAAGCATAACTGAAATTCCTCAATTCAACCTAGCCCACAAGTCTTCGAATCAAATTTCCGACATCCAAAATTTCTTATAAGATTAGAAGTTCGCATCTACATACCGTATAAGTCTGAACAAGCTGTACCAAAAGCCGTAACCATAACTCAAATATTCAAATTCAAATACCGCATAGCTCGAATGCTCGAAGCAATGATTTCAAATCACAGTATCGACTCAAATCAACCAGTGCTGGTAATAAACCTCATATCAGACAAAACCTCATTCTAAACCCTTCGTACACTGCCGATGATGAAAGAAACATACCGAATTCATAACCATTCATTAGACCAATAGGTCATGGAGCTCCCATTCCTTCTACAAGAACTATAGCCAATTTCAAAGACGACTTCCGATATTATCCTCCCAATTATACCACAATCAAATCTGATAGAATCCATTCTAGGCCCAATGACCTCGTCTCATCCAACATGACCACTCTAGTGACATGACACATCAATACAATCTAAGGCCACAACCCGTGCAATCTGTGCACCAGATAGCAACATTCCAAATGTACCCAATCGTAACAATGACCCAAATAGGAGAACCATTCTGCAAGCTCGACGAGTACCACCCCAACGCAATGCTAAGAACCCATCACACACCGCAGAACCATAACACACGAATCTTACACTAGGGATCATATTTCCACATAACTTTGTTGCAATACACGACCCTATCCAAATATTGGTCCATATGAAACACCTCAAGCCACCCTGCTAAAATCAATAATCATGTGCAATTCGACATCAAGTACCCAAAGTGCTTTACCATAACCACGAAGAAGCAAACGACACCATGCCATATAAAACCCAAAAGAACATAACCAATACATCATCAACCAAGCAATATCCAATACTATTCTCGCTCAAATCCCGCTATAAGGCCACAATAGAACAGCACCATATGTGCATATAACCAACAAATCACACCTCCTCGTAGCATAGAAGAGTAACTCACAGATCATTTCAGAACACGAATAAGCTTCACATCAATCGAATGGCACATCCTTCAACAATAGCAGTATAGAGCCAATCAATCCGGCTCGGTGTAGAGTACACATCCTAATTGGGCCTACCAATGGGCCCCAAATCAACTATGGTCAGCCACCAATAGATAAACAACCTCCGAAAGTCCACAATGACGGAATCATAATACCTTCTATCATCTGGCTAGCTCCAGCCACAACTTCACAGTCCACAACCATGAAATAATCTGCTCATGAGAACTCCCAATCTCCAATTCCATAGAACACATGGATTAACATATTTGATTCCACCTCCACTGCCCGAATGCCTAACACCTCTCTCATACACAATCATCCCATGAGAAATACTAAAAAAAAAAATTCTTCAGTGCCACCTCGCAAAAATTTGAATATCAACAGTCAGTCAACCAGGAGAGTGCTGCAATACCATCGAAGTACCCATAAATCAAAACACACTGCCCCTTATGATATGTACACTCTCATTAAGCTATACCAGATAGTAATATCATTTGCCTAGTCATCGGAAACCGTTCATGCTGCCTAAAAATTTATGTCCTTCCCTTCAAAACTGAACTGTGACCTTGTACATGTAAATCCTATTCCCGCACAACACACCACATCTATTATCCCATCATGTGACAAGCATAAGAATTCCATTATCAACTCTGAGTCACTAGCAAATTACATACCTTATTAGTCAGAAACCTCTTTCTTGCTTCTTTCTAGGAGGAAATCATAACACACAACACGTTCCGTACATCGGTAGAAAATATCCGGTTCAAACCATGGTAGAACCCATCATGAACACTTTGAAATTTATTTGCACATAACCAAGCTATCTGAACTGAATTCCTCTAACTCCACCAAGCCACACAGGTTGCCAAATTCGAGAGCATTGCCACGAAACACCTGTAGATACTATCCACATCATTAGTACCCAAAGAACCGATCATACCCATTACTGCGCTAACCCAACCTACTACCAAGTTGTCCTATTTCTCTAAGTTCTTTCTAAATTGCCTTCAAATTGCTACTTTTTCCTTGTTAGAACACTACTATCCTTAACTAAAACTTACCCTATGAACTCTAGCATAGAATCACGCCGCCCTTAGGCTTATAAGCTGCCGAATTCCCTTTTTATGTATCCCAAAGGTTCCACAACCAAAAATGCTTACTCCGAAGAGACTTTATGTGAACCTAAAACTGTTTCCTTCACCTTCTTGATACTGAAATGCATAATTCACAATGATATAAGATGCCACGAGTCTCAAACCGTTCAATGCAACTCCCAGTTTTCTAGCCATATTTATAAATATTGAATCCATTAGAACCATTCTCGAGAGTCATCTACTCTACTCAATTCTCGAATTAACCGACCAAACGGACCGAAACGACATGTGCCCCATTAGCACACCAATACCAAGGGAATAAAGAGTAACCCATACTCCTACACAACCGAGCAAATTCCCGCTCCATGTACACTACATTCTCTGTGAATAACCACTCAATTATTTTATGGTCCTCCTATAACCATAAAGTGTAATACAACTTGTGTCCAGAAATTCCTTTACCTGAGTCATCCTCGATCTCGACCTCTGCAAGTCATAACTGATTCACCGATATACCCCGAATCAAAACTAATACGACCCATAACCGTGCAATCAACTCGTCAATAGAAGACTCCCCCACTTAGCCTTAAGCTTCAGTTATATAAAATTAGAACCCGTAAGGATTTCTCCTTCTCAATTACCAAGGTCTCGCACCGTTAACCTGCCAGACTTCTCGAAGTCTTTTATTAAGCCTTTCATGAATATTCTGAATCTCCAGCCAAAAATCACATACGCAACCTCCTATCGGGTAGCAAGTAATATTCCTCGCAAAAGCTTCATCAATATCACGCCACCGCTAGCTGCACACAGGAGATAACCCATATGTGGAATTCCTTACCGACATCTTCCAATGACACTGCATTGAGTGCAACGACCACTAAATCCGTAAATTCTCCTGAGTTCATGCTCGCCCACCATTTGTATAAGTCTGCACTTTCCTTATTGACATCAACTGTACGTCAACAATACCTTCCGAACTCAAGTCATATTTCACCTGACACGATAATCAGATCTTCATGCCTCTATTCATTTCAAACACACTCCTTTCTGCCATATTCAATTTTCCTTTGTACACTAACAATTACACCAAATAGAGTTTGCAGGCTGATTCACATACTAACACGATTCCAACCATTCTACACTTTCTTAAGGTGCACGACTACCTTACTAGTGAATTCGTATGCTAATCTGCCACTCTTACTTCGGTTAAATCATCTCCTTTAAGAAACTTCTCAACCTCTACTTCTCCTACTTGACCTGCTAGTACTTCAACCACACCGAAACACTTCCCGGCATGTCTTCCCTCATACTTTGCTACCCAACTACTGCATCAAATCGAAATGTATCTCTGTCGCACCTGAACCAATAAAAATGTTACCGACTCTAAGTCTCTTTGAAGATCATCTTTCTCGAGCCATCAACATCAAAAATACCCATTCGCAACCACAATTACTACACAATCACTTACTCTTCTTGAGTCCAAACTCATTGACAAGACATGAGAATTTAATTTGCCCCAAAATTTAATAACGTGAAAGATCCTTCAAAACATTCACACTCGAGACCGTACGTCACATCAAAACAAAACTTAAGCACCCAATGGCCTTCCTTTACATTTCAAGGAAACATTTCTCATCACATTCAAATTGTCTTAATACATCCTGCAGTTACATCATACTCATCACAAAGCCATTCCACCGCTTATCGAGCCACGAATTTCACTCGTAGGGGTATTACCGGACATATGAGTCCAAATGTACAGGTTACAACTGAAGCTACCGAGCCAAAACTACGGTTTAAACCTGGCCTCAAGTCTTCCAGACTAGCCTATCACCAAAACACATAATACACACCTCGAACCTCGTTCATAGAATCACAAGCCAGCGAATGCACAATTGATACCGAGCGCTCATGTGCGCATACGAATGCGTGGAAGGAATTCAAAGAGTTATGTTTCAAGCCGAATCAATTTCGCATGATAGAATACAAGAAAGTGAAATTTTCCTAAGGGTTCTGCATCCTCTCGAAGATAAGTACAGACGTCTCCGTACCGATCCGCAAGACTCTACTAAACCCGCTCAAGACTCGTGAGACCTATGTAACCTAGGCTCTGATACCAATCTGTCACGATCCAAACTAACCCCTGTCCTGATGGCGCCTATCGTGAAACTTGGCAAGCCGACTCATTTCCAAAACAAACCGATATTTTCATTTCAAAGATAATTTCAATGTTATTTAACACAAAAACCTTCATAAAGGAGGTCCAATCAAAATAAAAGTGCGGAAGGAAAAGCCCGACATCGGGGTTTCACTAGTCATGAGCATCTACTATAATCTTTCTAACAATATCAAGACTAACTCAGTCTAAAAAATAGCTAAATACAACTAAAGGAAGATAAGAGGGAGAAGAGCAGGGATGCGATCGCCAGGAAGCTACCTTGCTATCCCCGGGAAAAATCTGCAATCAAAACAATCAACAACCGTTATCGTGTCCAGCTACACCTAGATCTGCACACAAGGTGCAGGGAGTAACATGAGTACGCCAACTCAGTAAGTAACAACAATAAATAAAGACTGAGCAGTAGTGACGAGCAATAAAGCATATCAAGTTCATATCACAAAAATTCAATAAGTACAACAAGCTTTAAAAATAAGTGTTTGAATCAAATCATCTCGTTTAAATCCGGCTCCAGTAAAAATCATTTAAAGATATTTTCAACAGTTTTTCAAACAGAGAAAAAATGCAAAGGTGAGCAAAAATGATGAAATCATAAATAGCCCCTCGGGCAAAACATCACTCATATACAGCCCCTCGGGCAAACCTCACAGTCACTCGTGCCACTCGGGTATACCTCACAATCAATCTTGCCACTCGGGCATACCTCACAATCACTCATGCCTCCTAGTCACTCAGCACTCGGTACTCGGCACTCGCACTCAGTAGGTACCTGCGCTCACTAGGGGTGTGTACAGACTCCGGAGGGCCTCCTTCAGCCCAAGCGCTATATCAAGCCAAATCATGGCAAAAATCACTCAGGCCCTCGGCCTATATCAATCATGATGCGGCTTGCAGCCCGATGCCCTAAATATGCAACATACTGCGGCGTGCAGCCCGATCCCATAAATATGCAACATGCTGCGGTGTGCAGCCCGATCCCATAAATATCCTCACAAATCAGGCCCTCGGCCTCACTCAGTCATAAACCTCTCAAGCCACTCGGGCATTTCAGTAAAATAGGGTGCTCAGCCTAAAACAACACTTATATGCATCAAAATAGAGTCATAAAACTAAGTTATGCAGTAAACAAGTATAACCATGACTGAGTATAGATTTTCAAATGAAAACAGTAAGAGGATAGTAAGAAAAGTCCCCTAAGGGTCCAAACAGCATTGGCACAAGGCCCAAACATGGCATTCAGCCTGATTTATAGAAACTCTTTCTAAAACATATAAGTATCATATAGTTTCAACAAAGTATGCAACTTTACAGTTGCTACGGGATGGACCAAGTAACAATCCCCAATAGTGCACGCCCACACACCCGTCACCTAGCATGTGCGTCACTAAAAATAGTAGAATGATACAAAATCCGGGGTTTCGTACCCTTCGGACTAGATTTACAATCGTTACTTACCTCAAACCGGTCAAATCTCTACCCCACAATGCTCTTGTCTCTAGACTCGGCCCCCAGATGCTCCAAATCTATTTACAATCAGTACAATACCATCAATATATGCTAATGGAATGAATTCCACAAGAAAAACTATCAAATTAGACCAAAACCCGAAATTGGCTCAAACCCGGCCCCCAGGCCCACGTCTCGAAATCCGACAAAATTTACAAAACTAGAAAGTTCATTCACTCACGAGTCTAACCATACCAAATTCATCAAAATCCGACATCGTTTGGTTCTTCAAATCCTTAAATTAAAATCTTAAAAAATCCAAGCCCTAACCTCTCATTTTCACTAATTACAATGATTAAACAATGGAAAATCATCATGTATACAAGTATTAGGGCTCAAGCAACTTACCCCACTGATAGCCCTTGAATCACCTTTCTAAAATCACTCCAAAAGCTCCAAAACCGACTTGAAAATGGTGAAAATGGACTAAAATTCGCGAAGGGTTCTATTTATGGTTTCTGCCCAGGTTTTTCGCACCTGCGGCTCTTTTTCCGCGCCTGCGGTCAAGGCGCCGCATCCGCGAACTCCACTTAATTCCCCATTTTCCGCACCTGCGCTCCAGGCCTCGCACATGCGGGCTCGCAGGTGCCGCCAAATCCTTCGTGCCTGCGCTCCAGCCTTGGCCTCACATTTTTCCGCATCCGCGCAGCACATTCTCGCACCTGCAAAAGCGTACCTGCACATTTCCTCCACTTCTGCGAAGCCTGCCCAGCATTCCCCTTTTCCGCATCTGCGCCCCAGGTTTCGCACCTGCGGGCTCGCAGATGCGCTAGCCTTCTCGCACCTGCGCATTCTGCCTAGCCCAGCATTGCCCGAACCTGCGAACTCCCCACATGCACCAGCGGCCTCGCACCTGCAACTCTTTCTTCCACAGGTGCGGAAATAGCAGTAGCAGCAGCTTCAGCTGCATTTTCCAACTTTGACAAATCCGTTAACCACCCGGAATCACCCCGAGGCCCTCGGGACCTCAACCAAAAATACCAACAAGTCATATATCAACATACAAACTTAGTCGAACCTTTGAATCACTCAAAACAATATCAAATCATCAAATTACCCTCGGATTCAAGCCTAAGAACTTCTAAATTTCCAAATTCGGCAACCGATGCCGAAACTAACCAAACCACGTCCGAATGACCTCAAATTTTGCACACATATCATAAATGACACTACGAACCTACTCCAACTTCCAGAATTCCATTCTGACCTTGATATCAAATTTTCCACTGCCAACCGAAATTGTCAAATTTCCAATTTCGCCAATTCAAGCCTAATTCTACCACGGACCTCCAAATCACATTCCGGATGCACTCCTAAGTCCAAAATCACCTAACGGAGCTAATGGAATCATAAAAATTCAAATCCGAGATCGTTTACACATATGTCAACATCCGGTTGACTTTTTCAATTTAAGGTTCTAAATAAGAGACTAAGTGTCTCATTCCACTCCGAAACCACTCCGGGAAAACGGGGCTATAACTCCCAAAATGACCGGCCGGGTCGTTAAATATTTTAACTTGTGCACCGATTGCCAATCATTTTACTCCATTCTTGGAAAGAAATCCATTATATTTAAAGTGTTCATTATTAATGAATTTAAAGTTGTGATTCCCGAAATATTTTATATGTTGATATTTATGATAATGATCCATGAAAGGAAAGAACTGAAAGTATGGAATATGAAATACGACCATTGTTCCATGAATGAAGAATCATATGTATGGCCAAGAGAGTTAGTGAAATAATGATGTTGTAAGTGGTTGAAAGTGCCAATGAGGCTATATACTGTATGAAAGGTAATGAGGTAAAATGCAATTTGTACTTCTGTTTCCTTTGTATGCAAATCAAAAATGTATTTGGTAGTATCGATAGTCACCGAGGAAGGGTGGTTGAAATAACCTAATCCCGAAACTACACGTGTCGGTGTAGGAGTGGATTGTGATTATTCCCCTTATTTGGGATGAGATTGATGTGATAAAATTATTCCTCTTGAATGCGATGAGAGGATTGATAGAAAAGGATGATGTCGATCCACATGACATTTTGGTGAGATGGCCTAGCCGATCGGGTCATGATCGGACGCCATGCCGCACACATGGTGGTGATTGTGCTGGAAATTGTAATTGAAATTGTGATTGTGGTTGATGTCTCTAATGAGATGGCCTAGCCGATCAGGTCATGATCGGACTTCATGCTAAAAGTACGGTGGTATTGGTATTGTGAATATTGGTATTGTGAACAGTGGTATATTAGTGCTAAAGATCTCCCAACAAAAAATATATATTATTTTCGTATTTTGAAAATTGTTATGTTTTAAGTGGGCATGGGCATTTGGATATTGTTGATTGTGACTTGCTGCTTCTATGGTTTTCCCTTTCTTATATTGACATTCTATTTTGAAAGAGGAAAGTTAGCTTTACATACTAGTACGATTCCATATGTACTAACGTCCCTTTTGCTAGGGGCGCTGCATCTTCAATGGATGCAGGTGGTTCATCAGCGGGCAACTTTGGTCCTCATTAGCAGTTACTCCCTATTCAGCAAGTTTTGGTGAGCACTACTCTATTTTAGGCCTGATATCATTTGATGTTGTACTTTGTGTTTTGAGGTATAGCTGGGGCCTTGTTGCCGACATTTCCATATTACTCCTCTGTTGTACTTAGAGGCTTCGTAGATAGGTTGTGGGTGGTGTTTGATGTGGGGATTTGAATATCTTTTTCATTATATCTATAAACTTGTAATATTTTAGAAATTATGAATGAAGCTACTAATGGAAATGAAGTGGGAGTTGTTAATGAAATCTTTTCAGTGTTTGATTAATGGAGTGCATCTCCTCTTTATTTATGGATGAGTTTGGGTAGAAGAAAATATAACAGGTTTGCTCGACCGGGTTCACTCGGTTGAGCGCTGGTCGCGCTCCTCGAGTTCGGTGCATGACAAAAACTACCCCCTAGGTGATATTTATTATTATGTGCAACTAGTTGTGGGTGCTACGTATGCACGAGGTGACGAGAGTCCGTACGTAGCTAAAGCATGTGTATGTCCGGGTAGACTTAGGACTTTATCATGTAATAATTGAACTATTTGAACTCGTTCTGCTGACTTAACTAATTGAGGTTATAACTGAATTTGATTTAGAAATAAATATATGTATACTAGGCAGAGCCTTAACACGTTTAGTTGTGGGCGAGCTATTTGAGAAAACGGTAAAGATTATATTCATTTTGTGCTCATGTACTATATTGTAAGCACATATATCGTAATTCGGTAACTTCCTTCCTTTTCTCATATATAGATTCATCAATGAATCGTGTCACACGTCCCTCGATGGTGTATATATTATTCTGGATCGGGCCGAATGACCTCGGCAAAATCGTGCGTTATATCACTAGTAGTCCGAATATTCACGAGATAAACCTTCCACTGATGCCCTGCATTTTATGGTATTCCTTATTTATCTATTATTGACACTTGGCATTTTCTGAACTGTTAAGGTGGAATACAAGATCGAGAAATTTATACTTTAAAGGAAACAAATTGGAAAATTATGAAATTACAGGCTTACTCCGCTTTTGTTGTGCACTTCATATCTGTTATGAATTATCATATTATTTATTACCTCTAGAAAGTGTCGATGTCGGCCCCTCATCACTACTTCTCCAGGTTTAGGCTAGATACTTACTGGGTACACATTGATTTATGTACTAATGTTGCACTTCTACACTAAATGTGCAGGATCTGACAGGTCATTTGGTGATCATCTTGGCGCGTAGGCGCATATGTTGAGGAGACTTTATGTGAGCTGCAATTCAGGTCACGCATCGCAGCCCATCGAGTCCCCATTGTACTATTTATTTTACCATGTCTTCTTTACATTCTGGACATATATTGTATTATTGTTTTACTCCTTAGAAAAAGCATATTCACTTGTGACACCGGGTATTGGGGGTTCCTTCGGGTTGTTCGTTATTGTAATTACGTAATTATTATCATTTTACCCTGAAAATTCTATTTTATACCATTTAATTAATGGAGTTCATGATTTCGAAAGTAATAAATTGAGTAAATGACTTCATAAATCAAGGTTGGCTTACCTGACAGCGGCGTTAAGCGCCATCATGACCTATAGTGGATTTTGGGTCGTGATAGCTTGGTATTAGAGCACTAGGTTCACTTAGGTCTCACAAGTCGTGGGCAAGTCTAGTAGAGTCTCGCAGATCGGTACGGAAACGTTTGTACTTATTTGCGAGAGGCTACAGGGCTGTTAGGAGCACTTCCCTTCTTGATTTCCTCATCGTGCAGTTTGATTCTATTGAGGCTTGTGCCTTTATTTCCTTCCTATTAAATCTTATGAGATGTGAAGCGCTTGTTATCAATTGGGAATTGAGGAGTTGTAATGGAACTATAGATGTGGTGCATGATGTTTTTCCCTGCGTACTCGAGCGAGTTGTTATCGTCGTCTTGTAGAAGGGGGCTCTGTCGTTTCATGCCCTATATCAGTAGCGCCTATGACTTTGAGGCTACGCACAGATTGATATGTTATTCATGCGTTATTATCGCGCAGTGTTGGTGTGATGGTAGGGTGTTCGTCTATGTGACGAGGCAGTGAACCACTCAAAAGGGGGATTTCTCAGTGCACGGTTTAGGGGTTCAGCATTTAAATCCAGCAGAGTAAAGACAATCGGTCTATGAATGCTGAGGTTTTGGTTGATGGAGTAGAGAGACTTGATATTCTCGAGTGTGGTGGAGTTCTCATTTTGATGTGGTGTCGTCGTCCTTATTAGAATTCACTAAGGTTCGCCGGTATTATAGTCATCCTCGATTCGCCTTCGAGTAGGGTGATGTGAAATGGTGTCGGGGGAGCAGTTGTCAGATATAACGGTGTGTAGCAGTTTCCGAATCGAATCGGTGTTTCTAATGTTAATGGCTAGAGAAATATGATCTTCCCGGAGGTTTAAAGTTGGTAGCAATTCATTAGTTCAGGTGCTACAGGTATGGATGGATTTGGGTGCAATATTTGGGCAGCGAAGTGTGAGGAATGGCATGGAGGGAGGTGTCTCGCGGTGGTTGAATTACTAGCAGGTCAGGTATGAGTGGACGATTATCATATGGATGCCGTGGCTGGATAGCTGCGTGCCTTGATAAAGTTTAGAGCGATTGGGAATCATGGTGGAGAAGTGACTAGGTTTACGGATTGTATTTGGGATGGTGGCCACTGTACTGAGGAACATTGAACATGGCATGAAGGAGTTTGCTTGAAATGAAGAGGGTGTGGAGACTTGATTATCGATTTGGTTACAATGTGACTTCGAGTTTGGAATGTACTATCAGATTTTCAGTTGATTTCAACGGGGAATGAACAGACTTGTATAGCTAGTGGACAAGCGTGGGCTCAAGAGGGTGTGTTGATTTCGTGGTAGTTGTACCCAGTACAGAGTCATTTGAAGATGTCGGTATGCAATTCCCTAGGTGGGCTATCTTCTGTAAGCAGGCTAGCGGTTGCGTGATTTTGATGAAGTTTCTACGAAGTGTTCTACTTACTATCCAATGGAAGGTCGAATAGGCAATCGTGACTGATAATTCAGGATATTGTATGAAAAGTTTAACAGGAGGTTTCGAGAATTCGGCGGGTTAACGATGCAAGATCATGGTGATTGAGAAGGAGGAATCTTTGTGGGATCTAGATTTATGTCATTGTAGCTTAAGGCTAAGTGGGGGAGCCCCACCATCTACGATCGGATCGGGTAGTTATCTGCTTGTGCAGCTTCTGGTTATCGGTGCATTGGTGGATTATTTATGATTTAGGAAAGAAAAATATCACGGGTAATTTGAGCAAAGGATTTGATGAATGTGTGCTATATTTGGCCTTATTCATGTTCAGATGTTTGGGAAGACTCAGAGTTTATGCTTCTGGTAGATGTGTGGTACAAGGAAAAATAATTTATCTGGTTACTTCTTTGGGAGTGTTCATGTGCTGACAGCGCACTAGAGTTTGACTTATATTCGGGACCAAGTAAGAGCGGGTCACTAGGGGTGAGTGTGGATTAGTTTTTTATGTTTTGAATAGAGCTATTATTATTTCTAAGGCAAGTCGAGAGTAAATTGGAAGAAGTTTGGTCGGTTAGTGATGGTTGAATCAACATGATTGTGGTAATAATCAGTTCCTTTAGCGTGTGGGGTTATACATGTGGTTTGTGTTTGTATGTAAGGGCTCGACATCCACTACAACTTGATTTATTTGGGAGGTAATTGATTCTAATGGCATCTTTATGTGTAGACGGATTTCTGGGAGAGTCATGGCGATTTAGATCACGACTCGAGGTTTGTAATTTTTCTGTAGCTTGGGAATTCAGTTGTGTGTTGTGTTGGTTCTTCTGAAATGTGCTAAGTGAAAGGTTTTTAGCCTATGAAGTGTTTATTCTACTGGTAATTCAGGGGTTATGATGAATTCTTGTATTCTCATGTAACGGCATGATAGGTGCAATGAGCGGCATGGGAATTTGAAAGTTGAGGATCAAGGTTATTGTTCGGTGTTGACAAGAATGTCACGGGCTCGGATAAGTAGGGGAAAATTTAGTTGTTCAGAGTAAGCTTGCATTTTCTTTAGTGTCACCTGAGAATGGTATTTTGCGGAGGAGGAATTGTGTATTGAATGCGGATGGTGATTTTCCTTATAGAATTAGCATGGTTGGTGGCATAGAGGCACAAATTTTGCTACCTGAGCGGAAGGTCGTGAGAGTGTACCCCCACAGGGAGATTTGTACAAGCGTCGCATGTTAGTCACTTGATTGTTAAAGATTAAAACCATGTATGGAGGTTATGGTAATATTGCAAATGCGAGAGTTTATGCCTGAGAGGCGTTCCATTCCTTGGGCTGTAGACTGTGTGAGTTTGTTCTGGATTTGACGATTGTTCTTATGTGCCATGGAAAAAGGTTATTGTGGATCCTTGAAAGTTTATTAGCCCAGTATGGTATGATCAGACTCGGCTTGGGGTTCGTTGATGGGTCTAAATGTGAATGTGTACTCTACATCAGGCCGAGTGTGTTCATTTAGCATAACATTGCTTATGAAGGAGTTTTTGGGCATTGGATGTTATTTCAGTCGTTAGCTATTCCATATAAATCTCTATTGTCCCATGTGGGTTGTGAGACGGCTTTATTATTCGCACATGTTGGTGTTGTATGAGCCAGAAGGCTCTCGAGATGCAGATCATTTATTGCACCTTAGTTGTGCTTGAGTTTTTGTAGCGAACTGTGCTATCCGTCTCCTCAGGGAATGCATTGGGCGCTTGGCATGTTTGTGGTCGATATTCGGTCATTTCGTATATATAAGCATTATGAGTTGATGGGTATTTCCTTATTTATTGTTATGCGTGGATCGGGTGGCACTCCGCCACGGGTATGTTGTTTGGATTGGGCTACATGCCGCAACAGTATTATGTGTGTATTGGGTTGCATGCCGCAACAACGAGATGTTGAGTACGGCTCCTTATATCTATTCTTGTGCATTTTGTTTCTCATTCTCTAAGAAAGGCTCATAACATCTTTTCGGTTGTTTTATTAGTTACATGAGCTGGATAGTTCTTTCCCAGAGTTTGTTTTTCCTTATATATCATATTCAAGTTGTGTCTTCTCAGCGCATTGATGGCGTCATATGAGATCTTGGTCAGTGTTTGAGATAGTTTATCGCCTGAGCAGCTTGTACTGGGTGAAACGAGGTTATTGGACCTAGGATCAGCGCGATCAGAGTTATGTAGGGTATATTAAAGAACAAATATCGTTATTCAGTTCAAAATGAGGTAATGGTTCCTGTCAGGAGGAGAGACTCCAGGATTTATTGATTCGGCAGATGGTTATGAGTTATACACGTCTCTTTCATCGTGGCAGTGTTGCGATAATTGGAATAAGATTTCTATGTGTCATGAGATGTATTGCGGGCATTCGATTCGTGAAATTGCAGCTATTGTGGTCGGGGGATGTTATTATGGGCAACCAACTTATGTGGTGCATGGTGTGATTTTGGCATAGGTGCATGATCATGTTTTGGTACAGTGTGGTGATTCGGTACGGTGTTCGTATGTTAGAATCAAGTCTTGTAGAGAAATTTGGAGGTTGGAATTTGATTCTAAGGCTTATTGACTAAATGAAAGGGAGGATCTTCAGTCTGACTCGAGCTAATATGTCCAACTGGATTGTGGTGGCACGGGAAGGTGCACAAGGTGTTCAACGGTGATTTTGGACAACTCTGGAGCAGTTCTTGGCACGTTCGAGGACGAACGTATATTAACTGAGGGAGAATGTAACGATATGACCGGTCGTTTTGAGCTCTAGCGCATCATTCGACTATTTGAGGCCTTGAGTAGCTTCATTTCAGGTATTACAACTTGTACGTGTGGTCGGAATTGAATTTCGAGAAGTTCGGAGTTTATTTGGAAAGAAAATTCTAAATTCGGAAGCTTTAAGTTGGAAGAGTTGACCAAGGTTTGAATTTTGAGTAAACGACCTCAGAATCGGGATTTGAAGGTTCCAATAGGTTCGTATGATGATTTCGGACTTGGGCGTATGTTCGGATCAAATATCGGGTGGCTCGGGAGTATTTCGGCGCTTATCACAGAAGGTTGGCATTTCGAAGGTTTAAGAATTCCCTAAGTTTGGGTTGAAGTGGATTTTGATGTTATCGATGTCCGTTTGGGATTCCGAGCCTGGGAATAGTTCCGTATGGTGATTTTGGTCTTTGGAGCATGTACGAAAGTTGATTTTGGAAGTCCGTAGATCGTTTCGGCGTTAATTGGCGAAGTTGGTATGTTGGAAGATTTTGGAAAGTTTGACCGAGAGTGGAGTCTTTGTATATCGGGGTCAGATTCCTATTCCGAAAGTGTGGGTAGGTCCGTAATGTAAATTATGACTTGTATGCAAAATGTGAGGTCAATTGGACTTGATTTGATAGATTTCGGCGCCGAATGTAGAAGTTTGAAGTTCTAAGGTTCACTAAGCTTGCATTGGGGTGTGATTCATAGTTTGATGTTGCTTGGTATGATTTGAGGCCTCGAGCAGGTTCGCTTCTTGTTTTGTGACTGGTTGGTGTGATTGGACGGGGTCCCGAGGGCCTCGGATGTGATTCAGAGTGGTTTCAGACCATTTTTCCTGTTTTGTTGTTGCTGGTGTGCTGGTATACTGGTGTGTTTCGCGATCGCGAAGATTGGTCCGCGATCGCAAAGATTGATCTGCGATCGCGAAGAAGGAAATTAGAGGGGGCAGCTGATTACCCTACGCGAACGCGAAGAAGGGCCTGTGAATGCGTAGGTGAACCTAGTAGTGCTCCGCGAACGCGGAGGCCCAACCGCGAATTTGAAGAGAAAATGGAGGAAACGGGGCAGAAGGCCTTTGGCCTAATCAAACGCGACCGAGGAATCTCGAACGAGGAGGGTTATGGCAATGACCCATTGCGAACGCGATGTTTTGGACGTGAACACGAAGCAAGTTTTGGGGCAGTAACATTTTTGGCCTTCGCGATCGCGAGGCTGTTTCCGCGATCGCGAAAAAGGCAATGTTGGGCAGTGTCAGTTTAAAGACGGGGGTTTGGCTTATTTTCACTCCATTTCTTCATGGGAGTCGTCCTTGGGAGCGATTTTGGAGCACCATTCTCGTCATCAACTAGGAGGTAAGTGATTTCTTCTCACTGTGAGTTAAATACATGGTTTATATATGGATTTGAATACGAGAATTAGTAGAAATTGTGGGATTTTAAAGAAAACCTAGAAATTTATATTTTTGGATTTTGACTACGAAATTGGACATGAGCTTGGGAATAAATCATATATTTGAGTTTGTAACGTTATGGGTAAAGTTTATCTTCGAATATTTTCGGAATTCGGACACATGGGCCCGAGGGTTGACTTTATTGACTGTTAGAGTGGAGTTGGGGATTGTTATGAATTGATTAATTATAAGCATTGGAATATATTTTTGATTGAGTTGCACATTGTGTGACTAGTTTTGGATCGTTCGGTGTGGATTGAAGAGTTGGAGAGGCGTTGGAGTCGGGTTTGGAACTTTGGAGCGAGGTAAGTCTCCTGTCTAACCTTGCGAGGGGGAAACTACCTCTAAGTGATCTTTATTGTTATGTGCAACTAGATGTGAGTGTTACGTACGCACAAGGTGACGAGAGTCCGTACGTACCTAAAACATGTGTATGTCTGGGTAGACTTAAGACTTTATCATGTAATAATTGAACTATTTGAACTCGTTCTGCTGACTTAACTAATTAAGGTTATAACTGAATTTAATTTAGAAATAAATATATGTATACTAGGCAGAGCCTTAACACTTTAGTTGTCGACGAGCTATTTGAGAAAAACCGTAAAGATTATATGTATTTTGTGCTCATGTACTATTTGTAAGCACGTGTCTCGTAATTCGGTAACTTCCTTTCTTTTCTCGTGGAGCGGGCCGAACGCCTCGGCAGTATATAGATACATCTATGGATCGTGTCACACGTCCCTCGGTAGTGTACGCATTATTCTAGATCGGGCCGAACGACTTCGGCAGAATCATGCGTTATATTGCTAGTAGCACGAATATTCACGAGATAAACCTTCCACGGATGCCCTGCATTTTATAGTATTCCTTATTTATCTGGTATTGACACTTGATATTTTCTGAACTATTAAGGTGGAATACAAAATCGAGAAATTTATACTTTAAAAAGGAAACAAGTTGGAAAATTATGAAATTACAGGCTTACTCCACTATTGATGTGCACTTCATATCTGTTATAAATTATCATGTTATTTATTTGGACCTCTAGTAAGTGTCGATGTCGACCCCTCGTCATTACTTCTCCGAGGTCAGGCTAGATACTTACTGGGTACGCGTTGATTTACGTACGCCTACTGTACTTCTGCACTAAAAGAGCAGGATCTGACAAGTCATTTGGTGATCATCTTTGCGCGTAGGTGCATCTATTAAGGAGACTTTATGTGAGCTGCAATTTAGGCCATGCATCCCAGCCCACCGAGTCCCCATTGTACTATTTATTTTACCCTGTCTTCTTTACAATCTAGACAAATATTGTATTATTGTTGTACTCCTTAGAAAAAGCTCATGCACTTGTGACACCGGGTTTTGGGGGTTTTTTCGGGTTGTTAGTTATTGTAATTGTGTAATTATTATAATTTTACCCTGAAAATTCTATTTTATACCATTTACTTAATGGAGATCATGATTTCGAAAGTAATAAAATGAGTAAATGACTTGATAAATCAACGTTGGCTTGCCTGACGGCGGCGTTAGGCGCCATCACGACCTATAGTGGATTTTGGATTGTAACATTAACCATGTAGACACACTCACTATCGGTAGACTCCTCAAAGTCATGAAAAAACTCCTTGTTCGCGCAGAGGTGCCTTGAAGCGCCTGTGTCCATTATCCAATCAGTCTTGTTAGCCACCATATTTGCCTCAACGATCACAACAACAATCACATCACCGCTTTCAGTAAGTTAGCTTAGACTGGAGCTTTCCCTCCATGCATCGAGCTTTGTCCTTGTCTTTGGTTGCACTAGAAAGCCTTGTGACCAATTTTTCCACATACATATAAAGGTCCTTTCGACTTTTGGATTTGGCCCTCCGATTTATTGAAGTAATTATCCCTTTTCACATATCCTTTCTTCTGGCCTTTATTCTGTTTACCTTTAAACCTGTCTTTAACAAAAGTACTAGCAGATTCCACAAGGTTATCTTTAGAAGAATTAAGAGAGAGAGATTTCGTCTTATCCTTAAGATGTTCTGCATGTTAATCTTTAAGACGATTTGCTTCCTCAGTCCTCATGTGACTGATCAGTTCTTGGAGAGTTAAGTTCTTCTTCTTGTGTATGAGTTGGTTCGTGTAATCAATCCAAGAAGGATGGAACTCTTCAAGCAGAACATTAGCTTGAAGAATCTCACACATCTCCATGCCTTCGTTCAGAACATCAGCAGTCAAGTTTTCATACTCGTGAACCTTCTCCATAATTGGCTTATCATCAATCATTTGGAATTTGACAAAATCATCAAGTTAGCGTTGGTCCCTGATTGATTATGTTTTGTTCGTTGAACACAACATAATCGACTTTTAATTATTTGAAGAAAATTAAAAGTTTCTCGGACCAACGCTTATAATTGTTTCTATCCAAAGGCTCAAGCTTTGACAGGTCGGGACCGATTTTATTCAAAGTGGTAGCCATTGATCAATATTATATGTGAAATCTCTTTCAAATTGTTAGAAAAATAGTTCATAATATTGACCAAGAATATTAAAAGAATAAAAATAACTTATCAAATAAATATTATATTGTGGCAAGCAACTGCATTGAAAGAGATTTCGGTTCGACTGAGTGTAAATCATTAAGACCGGTCGCTCCTCAAGGTTCCACAGTATTCCCAAACACGTGCACTCGTGGCTAGAAGTTTGGAGTTTGCAAAAAAAAGAATTGCCCAGAAAAAATAGGAAGAAGAATAGTCTTTTGAGATGAAGAGAGAATAATATTTTTGATTGGTTATTTAGTTCACAAATGATGATGCTTATATAGGCAAAGCAGAAAAACGTATGGGAGTTAATGTCATATAACATTACTCTTGGCTTAATGACAAAATTGTCATAAAGACAGTAACTTCAAACTTTATGAAAAGCTAATATCTTTTCACAAATGAAGTTACAAAAATTAAGAAACTGTCATATGAATAAATGTGAGCTATTTATGAAGTACTAACTTCATTCTCTCACTTTGCATATACATACAATCTAGAGATGTTACAAAATTAATGGTGGAGAGATATGAGAATTAACAACAGGTTAATTATGAATTAGAAGTGTTCTTTATTATTTGCATTATCAAATTAGAGTATAAGACAGAATAGGAATAATACCAATATGTTACTATGTAATCTCCTCTTGGTGTAAGTTTTGCGCAATCAATAAAATACAAAATCCTTAATCTAAAATAAAATAAAATAATTAATTAATCCTGCAGGTTAGATGCCTGGTAAAGAACGAGCTGACGGAAAAGAGCTAAAAATCATAAAAAATATTTTCACCACAAGGAGGCAGATGACTGGGAAGATTTGCTTCTAGAATACCGACTACATGGGAAGATTTGATTCTAATACTTTTTATTGCCCGCTCTATTCCGAGTAATAAAGGAAGGGCTTGTAGAATCCCTCTAATTGGAAGGAAAAGGAGGGCTTCGATCCATTGTGATCAGATACGAATCTAAAATAAAAATGAAGGTAACAATACTCTAGTTTGTAGTGTTTCAAATTATTCATAATATGGTAATTAAGATCTAATCAGGAAAACTTTTAAGTTCTGATTATTGGATCGCAATCTTATTTATGAGATGTCATCATGGAACCAGCATAGAAGTCGCAGTACTGGGGTTTTATTACTCAAAATCTGTAATTCATTTGATCAGATTTGTTATATTTTCTAAATAATACTTTTTATTTGTGTCACAAAACATGGAATTAAGTGATTTAAATTAGCTGCATATATTACTCTTATACAGTAAGATAGACCGATAAGTGGAATTTTCTTTACTATTTCCGCATTAAAGTTTTCCCCAACACTTAAAAAAATTTAACTATCGCATAACGATTTTTTCGCAAAATAAAAGTGTAAACAAAATAGAAACATGGAAAGTTCAAGTTGAGTGATTTTGGCATCACTCTCTTTTACTATAAGATACATTTAAGAGGTGTGAAAAACTTGGCCTAATTATCAGTAACTTCCTTTTGACTCAAAGAAGATATAATACATGAAATTATGAGTCAAACGGAGTCACAACTCTTCTCTAATTTTTTTCAAGTTAATAATAGCTATGTAGTTTCCTAAAACGAGAAAGGGAAAAAAGTTTATTAGTAAAACGAATCACATGAAGAAATGTTTATCACTTTAGATGTTCTTAAAATATTAAAAGAGAGGAGACAAGAATATTCTAGCTAGGGATAGTCAAACTCATCCAGTTTACAGTAAATTTAATGAGAAAAAATTAACACCAATTAATATTTACTAAGCTAGAAATAATTAACTCCAGATTACATTTCATTGAACTAAAAATGACTAACTCCAATATTTTATAAGTTGGATAAATAAACTTTTACCCCTAGCACACATAATGGAACCGTAAATGGTCAAGTGAAATCCAATAGACGTAATAATTTGATCTAATAATAACAAATAAGACGAATAAATGAGTTCTTTTTTATTCTGTATCTTCACGTAACTCAATAGCTATAGCCTATTTGGCCAAGCTTTTCCCCGTTGAAAAGCACTTTTATTCCAGAAAAAAAAGCGTTTTTTTCAAAGTTGAAGTGTTTGGCCAAGATTTTAGAAGAAAAAAAAGGGCTTTTGAGGAGAAGCAGAAAAAAATTACCTCTTCCTTAAATCACTTTTTTGAAAAGCACTTTTGAGAAAAATATACTTAGAAGCACTTTTTAAAAGTTTGGCCAAACATTAATTGCTGCTTAAAAATACTTTTTAAATTAATTAGCCAAACACAAACTGTTTTTCATTAAAAGTACTTTTGAAAAAAATCACTTTTGGGAAAAAAACTTTTCTCAAAATAAGTTACTTCCTCCGTTCCAATTTATGTGAACCTATGCTTTTTGGTCCGTTTCAAAAAGAATGACCCCTTTTTAAATTTAGAAAAAACTTAGCTTAAACTTACAATTCTACCCTTAATGAGAAGCTTTTATAACCACACGAATACTCTGGACCCATTTTTAACTTGTTTAGGACCGCAAATTTCAAAAGTTTTTATTTTTTCTTAAACTTCGTGCACAGTCAAACATGTTCACATAAATTGGAACGGAGAGAGTAAATTTTTCCAGCTTGGCCAAGGCTACTAGAGATTGACCTATTTCATACTTCTTCAAATAGCAAATACGCAAAAAACAAGGAAAACAATGACAAAACTTTCCATTTGCATCCTAGAATCAAGGGAATTAATGTCTTCTGAAATAGGAATGAACTCATTTTCCTTTAATTTAGGAACTGGGCCCAAATTTATGCCCGTCGGCGAGAGGTTGTCAGAGGAGTTAATAGTTTTTAGGTCTTGAGAAGATGAAACATTAGAGGTATCAATTATTCTTAGGTCTTGAGAAGAGGAAACATTAAAGGGGTCATGTTTTTTAGCTTTATAAAATAATTTTTGAGTCTTGCGCATCGAAAATCTTTACATCTATACTTGTTTTTGGATCCGAAGGAGTGCCTAGATGTTGTTCTTTTTGCCTGCTTTGGTTCTTTTTTCTAGGGAAGGTGACATTGTGCCATTTATTCTCCGTCGGGCTGGATCATCCAGAGGCAATTCTACATAAAGTCTCGCGTATCGACCCCTTAGTGTGGCACTGGTACATGCAGCAATTTTAAGAAGTTTTCCAATAGAGTTAATAATTTTTCGTAGGATTACGCCATCGTAGAACTTAGTAGGTAATTGCGGAAGGCGTACCCAAACAGTCGTATGCACTTGTTTTGCTTTTCCTGCTACAGAATTTGGTTCCTATTGTTTAACGGATAGGAAGTAACCATTAATGAACCATGGGCCATTTTGAAAGACTTGTGTCATATTTTCTTCTTTGGTGAATTTGATAACAAAATAGTCGTGACCCGATTAAAGGGATGGGTTTTGTGGGTTTCCAAAGTTGGGTAATTTTTTCTTTTAGATATTAGTGTAGGATGTGTTTGCCAATAAGCTTAATTATTAGCGAGTATCTCCATGGGGAGTACATACGATTTCGATCTTCCTCCGTTAATTAGATTTCTTTGATGCCTTTGGTATTACTGGTTGTGTAGGTAACATGGTTGTGTTGCTTCTACGGTACCACTTCAAACGGAGTGTAGAGTCAAATAGAAAACAACTTAATTTTCTAATCATTCTTGGCAACAAAAATGATTAATAATAGTGGAAAGTGTCGCCTAATAAAAGTTAGCAAAAATTAGAGTACACAATTTCATAAATACTCATAGGAAGTAACAAAGGGGAAAAAAAAATTACCTAGTAAATCTGCAGATTTGTAGTCATCATTTATATTTTACTAGGATCCAAATTAATTAACCAACTTCATTGTGCATTTATCCTAGTAGGAATTGAAAACGCTTAGGTGGTGATAAGAAATTCATTTCAATTTTCACATTTTGTAGCCATTATTTACTCTTTAATAGGATCCCAAATTAATTAACCAACTTTTTGTGCATAAACAGATAGACTACACTAAATGCTAGTAGGTAGATAGATACATGGAACTTCATGCCACTTCCAATTTAATTGATTTATTTATCATTTATTGAATGGTAAATTTATTATTTGCTACAAAAATATTATACGAGTATGAGAGGAAAAAATGCCGTTCAATTTTTCATGGGCATTTTAGTAAATTTACGTTAAAACATAGGGTCTATGATTAGTTTCTTAAAAGGAGTCTTAGCTGTTTTTTTTTTTTTTGCGTGTAAAATAACACCTTGTCATAGTTTCCAAAACGGGATCAAGATTCTGTAGTTCAGAATACTCTGTTTCTTCTTCTTAAATACGCTGTTTCTTCTTCTTATATGTTCTTCCTAGTTCTGTTTCATTCTCAATCAAGAAAGTTTTTTGTGTCATTCTCACTCATTCTAGAAAGTTTTTTGTGTCATTGTTTTCAAAGTCTTCAAGAAAGAACGGAACCCATGGAGAAGAATCCTCAATTTCGTCCCTCTGACACTGATCTGATAATGCAATTGTTGAAATTTGTGGCTGGAAAATGCTTACCAACTGAAGGATTGATTGTCTTTGTAGATGTTTACAGCATAGAGCCATGGCAATTAATTGGAGACATGAGTTCCAAGAAAACCCATTACTTTCTCACCCAATTGAAGAAGAAGAAGCCCACTGATGCCCGATTCAACAGAACTACTTGTAACGGGACTTGGACACAGCAGAATAAAGGAAAGAAAATTCTTGATGAAGATGAGAGTCTGATTATTGGGTATAAAAGAAGCTTGACTTACAAACACAAGAAAGACTCCTCTTTCAATGGCCGCTGGTTGATGATGGAGTATTTCTTGGCTGACTCTCTTCTTCAAGAGTTGAAATCTAACGAAGCAAAAGAGTTTGTAATCTGTGCAATTAAGAAGAACCCCAGATCAGAAATCAGAGGAAACAGTGTTGCTTCTGTTGTAGAGTATAAGAGGTTCATTGATCGTTTCTTGCAAGAACAGAGTACGATGATACTATCCGACAACAGTCCAGTGAGGTTGGAGAGTACCTCGTCTGATGTTTTCTCTATGGGACAACTACAATCAAAAGATGGAGTGTTGGTTATTATAAATCAGACTGATTCTGATGAATTCTTTGGAATGGTGAACGTGGAAAATCAAGAATGCTATTATCAGGAAGGTGATGAGGAGGAAGTTGATTGGGAATCTATATTGGATTTTGGGGATCATGGTTCAGTGCAGAATGACTTGCTTTACTAATTCTGGAAAATTGGAGCTTGAATGAGTTTTTGAAAAGGGTAATTTTTGTTTTGGAGTTTTTTTAAGAACCAAGATCTTTTTTTCTTTCTTTCTAAATTAGGATACTTTTGATTGGGATTTCTGTGAAATCTTAGGTATTTAGGAGCATGATTCTAACATTAACTTATGTTAGGAGTATAAACTAGAGTATTTAGATTATGTTGGTGTCAAGGGATACCAACGAATTTTTTCATCATCGATTTTGTGCAATGTAGATGGTGTTGTCATTTTCTCAAATGTAGATGATCTTGTTGTTTATAATGAAAAGCTTCATTGTGAAAGGTGTACTCTGCTTTTGCCCAGTTGTTGATGTTCAGTTTCTTTGAACTATTTGTCATTTTATCTTGATTTTATGTTTTGGGCTTTTCTTGTTTAAAGAATTTTGTCGTTTGCTATATTTTGTGTTGTGTATAGGATCGGTCTGCAAATGATCTATCTATCAAACTGCTAAAAGTGTAGTTTTCCAAGAAATCACAGCTTATATATTCCATTAAAAGATCTATCTATCAAACTGCTAAAGCTTGCATTATTTCATGTTACTTTTCTGCTTTACTCACATAGAACCAACGGCAATTTACTTTGATGATTCAGAGAGTTATTGCGAAGGCACCATTGCCATCACTCCAGGTAATTTACCTTTTGTTTCTTTTTGTAGTATTAATTTCAGTACTCTTCAATACCATTGAGATTTTTACATCAGCTATCTTTCTACAGGGTTATGCTATTATTTCAACCAAAGACTCACACATCAAAGACAAAATAACACATTCTTTTTGACATCTTTCAGAAATCCTGTACAGCTTTCCCAGCGGAGCAAGCTACTGAACATTGGAAACAAATGATGTATCATGCTTGTGAAAGAAATAACCAAAAGAGAAAGATTAAATGCACTCGCGGTATGCGCATAGAGTTTTATTCATAATCTCAATGATCTTGTAACTCAAAAGGCTTAGACATAGAAGAGAATTCTGTTTTCTTGTTTTATTTTTAATTCCTTCGGATATGTGGACAAATTTAATGACGCTGGATTTGTATGTAATGATATGGTATTATGCAAAAACAACAGCTAATACGAGAAGTTGAAATAATTTAATGCCTGAATAAAAGTTCCATTTGTAGCAATGAGTGTAAGAGGCTTGAAGAAGAGTCTTAGGGGAGTGAAAACAGAATGTGCTGATTGACTATTGATGTTAAGCCAATGCAATTTTTGGCCTCTGAAAGTAATACTTCATCAAGTTCACACTCCATGAACAATCGAGTTCAACATTAACTCAGTTTTGCATGTTGTGTTGCCTAAATAAATGGCTAAAATATGGAATGTTTTCTCTTGTACACTTCATTTATACACCCTATTTAACCTTACGTTGCCTCGCTGGTTGCTGATTGCTGCTTATACTATTTCAGCTTCCTTTACTCTTCCCTAAGACTCTCCTGAGCAACAATTTTCTGAAGTCATATTTACTCCAACTAGCTCATTAGTCATATCTCATGGACTCTCACTCCCTCCTAATCCAACGCCAGATTGCCAGTCTCTATATCCTTACTTATTAGACCACTTTCTCCAACTTCTAGCCTTATATTTATAAACAAATTCATCTTCTTTTTCTATAGAGACCTAGCCTAGGTACCAGAAAGAGAATAACTTACAACCTGGAAAATGCAAATGCACAAAAGTGATGTGGAAGTCTTAGCGTTTTAAAGTGGAGGAGAAGATAGATTTGCGATTTAGAAAAAGTATGTTGGTTTTTTTTCTTTCTATATGGAGACTGTATCCGATTATTGACTTGAAAATCATCTTTTAGGTATTAATTAATGTTTCTCGGAGGGCTTACAATATGCATTTTTTGTTTCCCTTTTTTGTTGTTATCTGTGGGACTTGAATGGTTAGCATTAAATGTTTCATTGTCTGTTTCTTTAGTAGCAGATCCATGATAGGTACTTATGACAGTAAAGAGTGTCTGTCAACTGTTTGATGAGACTCTTTTAGTTTAGTAGCATAACAATTTTTAATTTACAGAAATCAGTGTCTCTTAAGGAATGGCTACATTCCATTCGTCGTCTAATAACTGATAATGAATCTAGCATACAAGAAGAGTGTGAGAACCCAAACTTTTGATTGGTATATCTGTGAACTCTTAGGGATTCTGATATTGACTTATATTAATATTATGAGTATAAACTAGGGTATTTAGATTATGTTGGTGTCAAGGAATACCAACAAAATCGATTTTGTGCAATGTAGATGATGTTGTCATTTTCTTAAAGTCTCTATGACTCTTAGATTTCGTTCTTATTGTTTATAATGGAAAAGTTCAATTATGAAAGATACTCTACTTTGCTTTTGTCCGTTTGTTGATGTCCTGTTTCTTTGATTTGTTTGGCATTTTCTCTTGATGTTCTCTTTTGGCCTTTAAAGAATATTCTTGTTCACTATTTTTGTTGTTATGTGTAGGATGCTTATGATCTGTCATATCAAACTGCTAAAACTTTAGTTTCACAGCTTAGTACACTACAAGATGTATCTAAAACTGAAACTATTGCTTTGCACTATTTCATGTTAGTATGCTACTATTGCAGTTCACTCCCATAGAAACGACTGCAATTTACTTTCATGATCGGAGTGTTGTTGCAGATGCACCATTCTCTTCACTCTAGTTAGTTTCCTTCTTTCTCCTTCCTTTGCCGTATTAATTTCTATAACTTATTTTTGAGGAAAAAACACCAAGTCATCAGGCCTGCTGCATATGTATTTGGTTAATGATGAACGATCATAAAGGTAGATAGCAGGTGAAAACAAGATCTTGTAATTACAAGCAGTGTTTTAAAAGTCGTGGGCGTAAGGCGAGGCGTTTTACATATGCCTCAGCGAGGCGTAAGCCCCATAGGTATTTAATTTATAATATTTTATAAAATAATATAATTACAGTAAATATTTATGAACAGGTAAAATTGCATAAAAATTAAAGAAAACTATAAATATGTGATATATATATATATATATATATAGAGAGAGAGAGAGAGATGTGCTCCATCCCCACAAAAAACTAGTCAAAATAATCTATTATACGCTACTTACAAGCACAAGTAATTTGAGTCTAAAATAATAAAATTTTCTACATGGAGGAACAAAAAGGATGACTAACCTGCAATTTGAACTTTGAACTTACTTCTATAAAGGAGAATGGGGTTCTCTTTGTATTTGTAAAAAAATATTGAATATTCATTGCTTTTGGGAGATATTAGCAGACTATCAGACAAGATAAAGAATTGAGAAAGGCCATGAATTAGGGTTTCAATCAATAAAAAAAGTTTTGACTTTTAAATTTAATACATTTGAGTTCCTTTTTAAAACTTTTGAGTAATTACCAATCTGACTTTTGAGAATTTAGGTATTATATGAATGACTTATTCAACAAATTTTATTTTAATTTGAAAAAGTCTCTGGGGCTTACACCTCACTAAAAAAACGCGTCTCAAACGCCCAGGCGTACGCCCCGAATTGCCGGGCGTACGACCCGAATTGCCCGGGCGTACGCTTCTTGAGACTTTCGCCCCACACCATCGCTTTTAAAACACTGATTACAAGTACTTTCCCTAGTTCTAATGTGGGTGATGTTCATAACATTAATATCTTAGAAAATTATCGCATGAGATGGTAGCACCACAGTCACCTACCATTTTCTACAAAGTCAGCCACTTTTTGATTGCTGTTTGGTACGCCCCTTCTTCACCCTCTAATTGTGTTCCTAGCTGGTCCATATAAACCAAGAAGCTATTACATGTTTCAGCCAAAAATATCTGAGGGGAAGTACCACTAAGATCTGAATCAGCTGTCTTTGTACATTAGTTACAGGGTTATGCTCTTCTTTGGACCAAATAATTGCACAGCAAATGCAAAAGAAGACATTTTGTTTGACAGTGAAGCAAGCTACAGAACATTGGCAGCAATATGGGTGATGCTTGTGAAAGAAATAATAGAAAGAAAACATCAAATGCACTCGCAGTAAGCGCATGGAGTTGTATTTATAGTTTTCAATTAAGTCAAAGATCTTGTAATTTAAAAGGCTAAAGCATAAAAGGGATTTTGCTTTTCTTTTTTCTTAATTCCTTTGGATAAGTAAACATGTTTATTTACACTGAATGTGTATGCAGTGAAGTGGTATTATGCTAAAAAACAGCAAATAAGAGAAGTCGGATTAATTTAGAACCTGAATGAAAGGTTCTATTTGTAGCCATGAGTGTAGGAGATTTGAAGAAGAGTATGTAATGACACTTAGTCCTCCATCTTGAGAGAGCTAATTAGCTATGCTTTCCTCATGTATTGTCTTACCCACTTTATGCCACCATTCTAGGAATGCAATTTACTTGTGAGTCTCGAGCACTATTGAGTTTTCATATTCCTGAATCCAGACAAGAAATGCACATGTGAAAAGATCGAGCAAGAAACTCCCTCGATTTCCTATTCTCGAGTTGTCTCAATTAAATTTGGTGCATATGCATCATATTTTAAGATATGCACCAAAAATACAGACAGCAAATAAAAAGGCCAGGTGATCAACCTGTCCTTACCAAAGACATTTGCAGGTTTTTATGATAACATCCACTGCATGTAGACAAGATCATACTATATAGTTAATTAGTAGGACGCTTCATTCGCATGTATGTGTGCGACCTTCCAAAAGTGTCCAATGAATCTGTATGTACCATTTCATGAACTCCTTCATATCATTCACCAGTTCCTGCGAATCAGTCAAACGAACATAAAGTCCAGCAAAGACTAAACCATCTCTGTATGTTGCCTGCGAGATATTCTCAAGTCTCCGTCAATACAAGAATTTCTCTACCAGAATAAAACAGGAAGAGGTTATACAATTTTCATTTCTTATTTGGTTGTCTTTATTTCCAGCAGGAAATTTCCAATTATCAACATCAACCTAATTATTTTCCCCAATAAGATAAAGGGTACATTATGTTCTGTCAAGGGGATATACATTTTGGTAAGTGAAATAAAGCAATCGTGTTGCTTGTATATATGCAGAGATGTATCATTCCAGTAAATGCAGGAGCCTTGGATGGGCTGATCCGGCATATTACATAACAAGAAAGATTAAGGAAGTGGTTTCGTGTTCAACAACTGTGGCATTTTTGTAACTGGACAAACCTTCTTAGGGTGGCCACGACGAGATGACACTGCTATATGGTTGTTTTTCTGTAAGTGCTTGATGTCAAACACCATCGTTCCGCAGGGTTGGGGGATTCTGTTGTCCGAGACAAATATTCATCTATCACACCATAACAAACAACTAAATTGCAAACATTGATGGCTGAGAGAGTACGATGCTAAATTAGTGTCACACCTTACCAAACAATTTGGATGCTCTAAAGTTAAGTCACTCACATAAATTCTCCTTTTCATGTTTTCCACTTCCAAGATACATTTAAGCTGCTATTTTGACGAAAAGAACAATGTTTTCATTAATTATAGGGAGAAACAAGCTTATGAGTGGTGCCGGAAGATAGTTGAATTATAACTTTTAAATCAAGATTCAGACAAATGTAAGTTGGTTATTCAACTAAACGGGAGGGATAGATCAACGAGTTTAACAATGACAAAGGTGAAAGCAGAGACAACTAAAAGTGCACTCCCTTACCTAATGCCGAAGCGCAAGATTTTAATTAGACAAAGATAGCATAAAAATAATGGAGTATATAAAATAGAAAAAAATAAAAATAGAATGAATTGAGCAAAACTGAGAGCGGGAGCATTATCAAGGAAATATAAATACAACAAGAACTTGAACATGAACTCCTGCACAGTTTTATGAGTAAAACAATGGTTTCCTTGTTCCAATTAATATTGTATACGGCCAAAATCGAGTTTGCCCTTCGTATGACTAATCGAGTTTGGGACATGATAGACTAAGGCTCGGCCTCGTGTAGAATCGAGCCATAATGCGAAGTAGTCGCCGAGCTCGTGATCCAGAGACCTATCAAGATCAAGACCGAGCAAGTTAGAGACCGAGCAAGTTAGAGACCGATCAAGATCGAGATCGGCCAAAATTGAGGAGAGCTTATCGAGCCAAAAAATAGAAAACCGGAATATCCGCAATTGGGCGAGAATCTCGGCGGAAATTCCGGCGCATATCAAGGAGGGGCCAATTAATTAATCTATCATGGGATTCCTTACTGTATTTAGAAATTATATTAAGAATAGGACTCCCCTACTATATAAGGAGGGGTCTGATTATTTGTAAGTGGAGGGGATTGATTCAGATTCATAGAACACAAAGCAATATACTACCTTTTTCTTTGGTTTTTGATATTTAGTTACTTTGTTCTTGTACCAGTTACTCTCTATTCAGTTGGAGGGTGATCAAACTTGAGGACCTAGGCTAATTAACTCATTCGGTTTGCATTTGTTTCTTTTACATTTAATTTTGATATTCATTTATATATTTACTCAATTTATAACAAGTTATACTACGTATCCTTAGAACCGCGTACAAATTCAATTGTTATCCGTTTTCCGGGTAAACAAATATAACATGTTTCCAATTTCGAGATTCCTTCAAAAAACGAACACAATTCTATTTACAATTTTATTTTGCACATTCGCAAACTTTAAATTTTTACATTCACTTAATTATACAAAGGGTTTTGAGACATATATTAATAATATTCAATAATTACGTCCATATTGTTTTTTAAATTAGCGACTAAGATTCATTAGCGTGTTTACGTTCCTTTAGCTAGATTATTAACTAAGATCAAGTGTATTTGTTACATTCAAGTTTCATTAAAGAATAGGTCGCCTTTTTTCACTCTATTCTCATTGAACATTCGATCCCATTATAATTAATCGATAGTCGTATAGCTTTTATCTGTCTTCTAGAATTAAAAGATAGGGTGAGGTAGGGCCATGGATAACTTATTTGGGTTGAAAAGTCACAAACACCAAATACTTAGAATTAGCTTATAGTAGTATAAAGAAAGACATAATGATTTGGCATTATCTCTTTATATTACTATATCTGTTCCGTTTATGTGAACCTATTTCCTTTTTGGTCCGTTTCAAAAAGAATGACCCCTTTCTAAATTTGGTAATAATTTAACTTAAACTTACAATTCTACCCTTAATGAGAAGCTTTTATAACCACACAAATACTCTGGCCCATTTTTGACTTGTTTAGGACCGCGAATTCCAAAAGTCTTCATTTTTTCTTAAACTTCGTGCCCAGTCAAACAGGTTCACATAAATTGAAATGGATAGATAAGAAAAATAGACATTGGCTCATGAAGGAGTACGAGCTTTCTAAGGTTATTCTTCACAAGTTCGACCAAGACTATAGAGATTATATTCTCTGCGCTATCAAGAAACTGAAGCATGTTAACAGTTTATCTGAAACTTTCACAATCACGACGTTGAGTTATGTTTTCGATGGCACTGATGAGGTAACAAGTTGTGTTGATGACTTGTTAGCTACTAATAATTGCAAGGATTATTATAATATGTGCAAGAATTTGGAACACTCAGAAATGATGGCTTTTCAAGAATCAATGGTGATGAATAATAGCATTGAACCAGCTGAAGGGACTGCTTTTGAGGTGTCCGAATTAGAAGTGCCTGATGACTTGTATCAATGGGATGGAAAGGAAATCGACGAACCAAATCAGATATTAGATGTTGTGCTCGAGGTTAATGTAGAAGCGAATATTGCCGAGCCATTAGCAGTAACAGCGGAACCTACAGAGGCCACTTATTACGTTGAAGTCACGGCCATGCTCAATGTTGATCAATCGGTATCTGATAATTCAGTACACTATTCAGAAGTGGCTACTTTAGACATGTTTCAGGAACGGGTCACTTCCATCGCCGGGCCCAGAAGGTACGCTTAGACATGTTTGCGACAAGAGGAAGGAAGGTACCAAACAACGGGGAATCGGAAATGATAGAGATCGTTGGAACTGAAAGAAAGAGGCACAACAATGGGGAAGAAGAAGATACAGAGTTTTAAGGGTTTCGTAAAGATTGAAACGCTACCCACACACCCCTATTTATAAAAATTCATGCGTCGAAATCAAGAAATTAATCCATCATTACTTGGCACCGTTACCAGAGCGGCATATACAATCAGAAGACGCACGCGAAACGAAGCAACGCATCAGAAAATTGCGTCATAATGACGCTTGCCGCCATGATGTCACCCTGATTCGTGGGACTCACAACCCCGAAATTTACGGTTCACAATGGGACACACTGCAAACTCGCCCCAATCATCATGACTTGGTCAGGTCGTCCAAATGCTTCGACCACGTTACACAGTATCCGCTCATCGAGCCCGTCTGAGGCCGGCCTCAATAAGCGGAGGAACTAACTGTATATGTCAAAATCTACCCTAGAATATTTAGGGTAAGATACCATTAAGGAAAGAGTGAGTCAAGGTCGACCAGGAAGTAGCGAGATTCGTGGTCGAGATGTCAACAATGGTCGAGGTCGAGCACCGTTGACAGAGCCGTAACAGTTAGTTTTTGAAATAGGATATTAAAGAGAATATTCTAGAGGATATTCTCTGGACTTGTACTATTAGGGTTTGTTAGAGACATGTCTCATATAAATAGAAAAAGAGGCAATGGTGTAGGGCATGTGATATTCATTTATAAGAACACACTTTGATAAAAGATTCTCTCTCTCTGACTATAATACAAACAACATCTTTTTCACAAAGATTCCGATCTATATTATTCCATACTTTCAACCAGATCCGAAGATAATTCGAATATTCAAGGATTTGTCTGTCATTCATCATTGTTAGGAGAAGTAACACTTACTTCCTCCTTTATTGGGTGAATCACTCCTTTTATTTACTCGAATGTCATTTATTATTGTATGTTGCTATTTAATGCTCTTATCATTATTTACGTTGCTTGGAATGATTGTTGCACACCATCATTATATCTCTATCCGGTATGTTCGACATTAGTTATGCTTTTGGAACTCACATCTAGGAATATTATTTCAACTAGATTTAACCCCTTAATATATAAATTTAATTACTTGAGCCAAGAGTTATACTTTTTGGTCAAACAGTTTTAATTTCTTTTATATATTCGCTCATTAACTTCATTGTCAAATGCTTCTTTTGTGCCTGAGACTATTCGCTGTAAATTAATAATATTTTCTTTTCTACTTCAAATAATCATCTTTCTCTTGTGTTTTTGAACCTTGTTGTCATCATTTTTGTTATATTATACACGTACGCGAAATGACTTAAAAGTCAACGATCAAATTTTACAAGCATAATCGTGTTGTCGGCGGCTATGACGGAAGGAATATACATACCTTTCTTATCTTCTTGTTTGATCATTTTTAGCAATTCTCACTTTATTTTACTATTTTAAATTTTCTGTAATAACCAACTTTTGAAGATTTCCTAGGAGAATGAAAATTTATGTTGGTACTGGTTCGAAGAAAATGTGAACATGACAAAGAAAGGCGCAACTAAAGTATGTTGATTTGAAATTGGCACAATTTAACAGGATATTTGCTAGGCTACGCCATTCTTTAAAGAGATTACAACAGTTTGGTGACAACAAAAATATGCTTTATTTTCTCTCTCAATTTTAATTTATTTATTATTTCTTATTCTTAGTGATTTATGAAATTTAACTTTTAGTATATGTGTTCTTATGTGACGATCTGAAAATATATTCGAATTTATTTACTTGTCATGATTGGGAATAGCATATATTTGAAGGTAATATTTTTTATTCCTTTTACCAAATGAAGATTGATTAATTTCTATATAGTTTGGTAGCATTGATGGAATATGTGGAAGAATATTTTCAACTTAGTAAGACATAAATTAGGTGTTAAAATCATGCAAATTGTAAAGACCTTGAAAATTTGGCAAGGTTGTACGACTTTAAAAAGCATTGACAAATATTATTATATCGTTTACGTGTCAAAAATGACACCCTTTTCTTCTTAGTATTTTCTTGTATTCATAAGTGCTATTGGATATTTAGATGATTATACAAATTAAACCTGTACCAAAGTGAGACATTGACCAAGGAAATTAGAGAATCTGATTTCTGCCAAAAAGAAAGTTCAACTCGGAATAGGACGCAAAGCCCTTATGGACTTCTATATGATGGCTTCAAAGTTAGCTTACCAAAATGAAAATATCCCACCTCTCAACATATGAATTACTGTATTACAATATTGGATAGTCAAAGAGATGACATCAAAAATTTCAAAGTGAAGAAGAAGAATGAGACAAAATCGGGTTCTGTTTCTTCTATTCTTACTTATTTTTAATCGTCCTCCATCATTTGTAATTTTGAAGAAATGAAATACATGTTAGGATAGTAGATATATATGACTGAGACTACAGAAGAAACATACTGGCTTCGATCGCATACTCATTCTAAAGTTATAAAGATAAGTTATGTGATCATGGTGTTATGTGTTGTTGTCAGTGCTTTGAAATACCTATAACGATTCCAATGGCTACAATTTTGTCTTTGGACTTGAAAATTAAATGAAGTTGGTTTTATAAACAGAGATCAAATATGGGGGCAATCTCTGTCTCATGAAATGTTTCCGCCGCAAAATCGAGAATAATAGTCCAAATATTTTCCTCACTAGTTTATTTCATGGCGTGAAAAATATAATAGACTATTGAATAAAAATAAGAAGACAAGAATTGTTACAACTTCTCATAACTTGTCAAAGGGATGGTTTATGTTGAAAATCCACTGTGTGATTATCTTGAGATTCATGCTAAATATAGGGATGACATCTTTGGTATGCTTATCTCCCAACCAAATAAAAACAATCAAAAAGCTATTGTAACTATGTTAAAAAGATCATGCTTATTTCAAATCGAGGGATGATAAATATTTTATTCGGAAGAATCATATCTATACTTGAAACTTGATTTATTGTTTTAGCATTATGAGATTAAATAATGTTTATATTTATATATTATTCTAAAATTGATGACCTTTTGTGAATTTGGTGCCTCTTGAGAGAGAAGTATAATCTATTACTCCTTTTGTCCCAATTTATGTGATGCACATTATATATATAGAAATAATATTACTTTAAAAAATTAATTTTACCCTTAATTAAATGATTTATAGGCATAGCCACACAAATATTTATTGCTTGTTAAATCACAAGCATAGCCATACAAATATTTATTCCTTGTTAAATCACAAGTTTCAAAAAAAATATTCTTTGTTAAATTCCATGCCCAATTAAAATGCATCAAGTGTATTATGAAGGAAAGAGTAATATTTAGCATTATGCTTGAATTTAATTTTTATGTATATGATTCATATTATAGGTTAAAGATGAGCAATGGTATTCGTCTTGCCAATGCTACAAGAGAGTAAATATTAATAATTCACTATTCTTGTCAAGATTGATAAGAAAAAAGAAAACATGAAGGAGTTAGTTATTCAAGAGATACATGAACTTGAAGATATTGATGCAACTTTGTTGAGAAACTAGATAAATCAGCAATAGTATTAGTGAAGAGGGCGAAAAATCACCATACGACAATCCACACTTATCATTACATAAGCTTATACTTTATTATTTCATTCATATTTCATGACTTGGCATACACGTGCAACGAACGTGGAGTGAAACTATATATATATATATATATATATATATATATAAGTCATAGATTATAGATAGGTAAATATTTTGATACTAAACTCAACAATTAGAATAATAAAGAAAATATTTGAGAATATAAATGAGAAAGAGAGTGACCGAAAATTGGTCAACGAATGTTAAATAACACTAATGTTCAACAAGCACGAAGATCCAAAAATAAAATAGTCATTGATTCTTTACTATTTGAGAATAATCTTTCCTTGGATCTGAGCTGCATCTTGTCTATTTTAATCCCCCTAGATTCGGATTCGATTTTTTAGCCTTTTAACAATTAACCAATTTAACCTTTCGAACATGTATTATGTATTCAAATTCATTTGAACGAGAGGAGAAAAGGAATAGGAGATATAATTCAATTTCTTTAGATACTTTTATATAAGAAACTCTACCCATCTATAACATAGATGGGGTATATCTCGTCAAACTGTATAAAGCTACTATTCTAATCAAGCCTCTAAAAGAATATGAATGTTGACTTATATCAGTTAATTCGGGAAAAGAAAGACCCATACAAATTAATCATGTGCTAGGAACCAAATTTGAACTGGTCACACGAGGATATTTTGTCCTCTGCTCTACCAATTGAGCTATTCGGGCTATTCCCAATATAATATCCTCATTTTATTAGATAATTGTGGTCTATGTCAATTAAAAGGACAAAAGTAGCTAGATTTTTTTTATCAAAGCCAAGGATTTTCTTCGATCTTCAAAAAGATTACTTCGTAAGTTTCAGTATAAGTAATGATATTGATAGGAAATCATTCAACTAGGGATTTCTTACTCAAAGATGTTCTTTTCTATGTGTATCGTATATATCACAAGACTTGTAATAAGAGGCTAAAATCCATTTCTAAAAGAATAGAATGCATGAGAAAGATATAAAATTTAGAAAGGGGGCCGGATAAATAGTTGGGGAGTGAAATAGTCTTTTTGGGGATAGAGGGACTTGAACCCTTACGATATTTAAAGTCGACGGATTTTATCTTACTATAAATTTTATTCTTGCTGGTATTGACATGTAAAATGGGGCTCCATCTTTATTCTCGTTCGATTAATCAGTTTTTCAAAAGATCTATCAGACGATTATGCTATGGTTAGTTTTCTATAACGGCTCGATGTCAAACATTATTGTTCCACAAAGTTGGGATTTTGTCATCTGAGAAAAATATATATTCATGTATCACACCTTGGCAAACAACTAAATTGCAACCATTGATGGCCGAGAGAGTACTATGCTAGATTAGTGTCACACCTTACTAAACAATTTGGATGCTCTAAAGTTAAGTCACTTACATAAGTTCTCCTTCTCGTATTCTCCACTTCCAAGATACCTTTAAGCTGCTATTTTGACGAAAAGAACAATCTTTTCATTAATTATATGGAGAAACAAGCTAATGAGTGGTGCCGGAAGATAGTTGAATTAAGATTCAGACAAATGCATGTAAGTTGATTATTTGCTAAACATGAGAAAAGATCAACGAGTTTAACGGATGAAAGCCGAAGCAACTAAAGTACACCCCTTACATAATGCAGAGGCATATGATTTTAATTAGAAAAAAAAATTAGCATAAAAATAGTGGAGTATAGAGAATAGAAAAAAAAAATAGAATTAATGAGTTGAGCAAAAAATTGAAGAGCGGAAGCGAAAATGTGAAAAAAAACAAGAACTTGAATTTAATTTTATTAATATGATATGAATTGTGTATTTTTTAATATGAACTTTTTCACTTCTTTATATGTCATGCGTCCGTCCCTGGGGCCATGGATAGCTTATTTGGTTGGGAAAAAAAAGTCTCAAACACCAAATACGTTAAATTAGCTTATAGTATAAAGAAAAATAGATTGAAATCTAATTAGGGCATGACGATTTGGCATTGGCTCTTTATATTACGAAGTAAGTACATATAAATGTTTAAAATTATAGTAATAATATTATAATAACTCCCTTTAATCATAGAAAATATATATATATATATATATATATATATATATATATATATATATATATATGAATATGAAAAAACAGAAGTTTTCCATATATGACTGGGAAAAGAAAAGTTTCCATAAGTTACTTTGGGTGGAAGAAATAATTAACCAACGTAAGCCCTACTTAATTGTTGCCTAAATAATAATTTCTTAAACGGAGGCACTTATATCTATAAATACTCTCAAACCTCATTCGCTCTCTTCAACTTATTACATTACGTTATTTTCATATAAAGGTTGCAAGATATTCAACTTCTTCAAAAGAAAGTTACGTTCTTATGGAGCAGATACAACAGCTTGGTCAAGAGGGTTTTCGTTTCCGTCCCACCGATTCAGAAGGACTTATGTTCTTGTTGAGATTCGTCGTTGGACAAGAGATGCATGATTCTGGATTTACTACCACTAACGTTGATGTATATGGCAAACAAGAACCTTGGGAAATTTACGACAACGGAGTACCCTGTGGTGATGATGAGGACAGCACCAGTTATCGCTATTTCATCACAAAGCTGAAGAGGAAAAACAAGGGTACTTGGAAACAGGACAACAAGGGCAAACCAGTTCACTACATAAATATGGGAAACGCATCTTCAGTGGTTAATATTGGATCCAAGACAAATTTGTCTTACAAGAATAAAGTGTTTTACCCTGAAGATTAGAAAGATGGACATTGTCTCATGAAGGAGTACGAGCTTTCTAAGGTTATTCTTTACAAGTTCGACCAAGACTGTAGAGATTATGTTTTCTGCGCCATCAAGAAGCTGAAGCACGTTAATAGTTCATCCGAAACATCCACAATCACGACGTTGAATAATATTTCCGATGGAACTGATGAGGTAACGAGTTCTGTTGATGGCTTATTAGCTACTAACAATTGCAAGAATTATTATAATATGTGCAAGAATTTGGAACACTCTGAAACGATGACTTTTCAAGAATTAATGGTGATGAATAATAGTGTTGTTGCACCATTACAAGTAGTGGCCGAACCATATGCGCCTGATGACTTGTATCAATGGGGTGGAAAGGAATTAGACGAATTAAATCAGATATTGGATGGTGTACCCGAGGTTGATGTAGCAGTCGATATTGTCAAGCCATTAGCAGCAGCAGCGGAACCTACAAAGGCTGCTTATACTTGTGGGCAACATTCTGTCGAAGCCACGACCATGCTCAATTTTGATCAGTCGGTGCTGCCTGATATGCGCAGCAATTACTCTGAAGTGGCTGATCACATGACTTATATGTCTCAAATAAATTCGAAGAAGGTGCCCGAAGATGTGCTCGGCTTGGATCCATGGGATATAATGAACTCGGATGAGTTAAATCGGATATTAGAAGATGTATCTGAGTGTTGTCCAAATGGATGCTGAAGAAGATCAACAACAATAGATGACGACAAGGTTGTGCTGCAACGGCTGACCCAGCAACTTCTGGTTGTCTACGATGGAATTGGAAGATAGGGGTAGATGTTGTAACCAAACTAAGCATTTAAGCTTTAAATGCAACCTATATACATTGATATTTTTCAACAAGCTGTATAAATCTTTTGTAATAGATGATTGAGTATTTATTAATATACTGGTATATTATAGCTTATTCGCATTAGTGGAATGACATTAATTTTCTTAGTACGCTCCCAATTGTTTGCCATTCCAGTGATCAATCTCTATGAAATGAAAGTGAAGCATTTCTTTTTGTCCCCATTTTTCTTGTTCAGTCATAACTCATGAAGAATTTTGACGTTCTTATGTTTAAATGCTGCGAGTAAGAAGTACTACATTCATTTTAGTTTTTAATGAAAGGCCAACTGCTACTTAGCTTTCTTTTGGCTTGTTCTGCTTTGAAGTGTTTCATTGACGACACTGACAAATGTTAAGGGAGAATAAGAAACAGTGTTCTCATTTCTTAGTTGCTAATTTAAAAAATGCTGCAAATTTACATCACTATCTTTAGATACTCAGAAATCACATAATTCCAGGACACTACAATATTCTCCTTGGCCGTCGAGTTAAAAGGCCTAACTTTGATAGAGTTTCTCTGAGGTTTCTAGGCTAAAGTTTAATCTAGACACCTGAGTTCAAAGAGCAGCTTATACAGGAATTGCAATTTTCACCTATAGTGTTGCCTTTCAAATATATACCTGGGAAATTCACTCTCTTCTAGAAAGCTAACAGTGCATCAATGTCTACCTCTTGTGGATAGAATAGTAGCCAGAATCAGGTGTTGGACTACAAAGTACCTATGCACAGACATCAATTTATATTGTGGTTAGCCATACAGAAAAGAATAGCTACAGGACTATGTTCTTTGCAGTACAACTCAGAGGCATATTTGGGAGTTTAGATCTCCTACATTGGATAGGAGTGAGAAGGAATATTGGCTGCTGGGACAATGAGGTCACTTGGATATTTAGGAAGGTGAACAACAGCAGGCCGCGAGCAGGCATTCTATGTTTTTTCTTTGCAGCATCTGTTTATACCATATCTGTGTATTAGTGAAAAATAGACTTGCCTCGTGGGTCTATTAAATGGCGACACGTGTCAGCAAAGTTCGGAGAAAAGTGAAGAATGACATGTAAAGATGATATGGGAAACATCTCCGGGACCGAACATACTCGTACCGTGCCTGTTAGCCTCGGAACTGATCATCATAAAATAGCCTAGATCAGGTGTGGGAGAATATCTCATAATTATAAATGAGGAAGGAATCAATTAATCCCGGATTATATGGGATTTACCATCATTACACCATCAGTTACAAATTAATTATGTATATTACAATAAATTCAATAAATGATTCTAACGGTTAGAACAAAGCAATCAATTACGAGATTGACTCAACAGGCACGAGATTGACTCAACATGCATGAGATTGACTCAAAAAGTACGAGATTGACTCAACAGGCACGGGATTGACTCATCAGTTATGGAATTAACTCATCAGTTACGGAATTCCAACATTTACACAACTGTTACAAGTCTTCCAAAAGTAACGGATGGAATGAGTAAATGCTCATAATGGACCCATAATTCAAGGAGAATAGTTACTTAGATTTAGCCCTATAAATAGACATACTTTTATCACCATCAAGGGAATCTAATTTTTCTTCTCCACAATTCTATACATTGTAATTCATAGCATCTTGATCCCAAGTTAGCCATAGTTCGGAATTTCAAGCTCTGTTTGGCTCATCATCCTATCAAGGATCATTCAATAAGAATTATATCTTCTCTACTTTATATTTATTATATTATCTATCATTGAATTTATTTTTCACTTCTCTACCATGCTGTATTAATGAAAATTTATACTTTGACCTTGAAAATCATTTTTTGGGTTAAACAGTTTAGTTCCGTTGCCGGGAACTCAAGCAAATTTGCTATTCATCCAAAGATACTAACAATTTTTGTTAATATTTACTTGTTTTTACTTTTAAACCTTCATCATAGCCAAAATTTGTCAATCAACACAGTTGAGGACAACCAAGGTGGAGATGGCTTTATCATGAAAAATAAAAAGGCTATAATAGCCATGATAATGATAAGTAAGCAACAAACAGATAAAAATGGAGAATTTACATCGGTATATTGGTACCGCAACTATTAGTACCGGAATTGATTAAAATGAATCTACGCCAAACAGTACCGAAACATGAGGTTCAAATACATGAGGTAATTTTAATTTGCAAAATTTAGTTCTAACTTTACAGATACAGATCAAGAAACAGAACGAGAGGATAGAACGCCTCCGAAAATATCCAACTATCCCACGAGAATGATATGCATAACTGTTACAGCCCCGGGCTTCAAATAGAGAAAGGCACAGAGGTTCAATCGAAAGTCAAAAATAGAAATCCAAAACCAAATGTAGGTGGCTCTTGGGTGATCCGAATCTATACGGAGAAATCCAAAAAAAAAGGTCTGAGCAAAGAGATACGGGATTTTCTTCACGGGCTGAAAAAAATCCGGACCTTCCCGAACAAGTAAGGAATCACCTTGCTAAATTGCAAAATTCCATAAGCAGAAAATGAAGGTTAGGAAAAGCATGGGTAAAACACCCACGGAATTGCTTACAAAGATACCGCACCTGGCAATTAGAAAAGAAAAGATAGGTGGAGGATGAATAATTAAAGACTATGAGGAAGAGGGTTCATTAATAACTATGGACAATTAGACAAATATTTCCGGAAACAATCATTGAACCAAAAGAATCAAAAGTCACGAGGTCAAATGCTGAAGAACTAGTAACTATCATTGACTTCCCAAATAGGAAGGTTTACGTTGGTCGAGACTCGACACAGAATTTAAAGGTATACCACCGGATATAATTGTTTATATGCTCAATATTGACCCCGCGGTGTAATCCGATCAAGCAAAAGAAGAAACTGGAGTCAAATAATAAAAGATAAAGTTACAAAACTTCGAAAGGCCAGTATAGTCCGAAAAGTCGAATCATTCGGAATCGCTAGCTAACATCAACCCATCATTACTTTCAAAATTCCGAGGAGAAAGATGCATGATTGATGGTATACCAAATTGTCTCGGATGTCTCGGTAAATGCAATCTTAATTCAAGAAGATAAATGTACACATTCTCCTATCTATTATAAAATGCTCTTAGACACGGAAACTACATATCTACATTTTGAGAAGTTGGCATTAATTGGAGCTGTCCTAAATCTAAGGCTTTATTTTCAATGTCTCCCCGTAGCCACTATATTTTCATTACGTAACATTTTGCATAAACATGAACAGTCAGGAAGGCTAGCTAAATGAGTAGTCGAACTTAGAGAATATGATATTATTTATCAGCCACGTACGACTATAAAATAACAAGTTTAGCAGATTTAATGATTAATCTTAGCTTGAACATATTACCTGAAGCTGAAAAAAAAAGTACGTGTTATTTTTGGGATAATTCTCAGGATCTGGACCTTCTACACAATTAGGTCCACAAGTATTAAAAGTCCCGGGTTAGGGACAATGCTTAATGCCTATTAGGGAAAGTAGTTAGATAACTCATAAAAGTTATTTTATTACTAACAACAAAGATGAGTATGAAGCATATGCTACATGGCTTGAATTAGCTAGGGGACTCAGAGTAAAAATATTGATTTAAAAATTGATCAAATCCAAGAAAACTATGCATCCCAAGAAAATTGAGCCGGATGTGCTAGTCTCGGATCTACTGCTGATATCACTGACTCCGGAAGCAACTCCGGGCTCTTATTGAGAAATATCGTTTCCGGATCAAACAATTTTGGGATCGAGTCATCTTTTTTTGGGTGATCCCTGATCCATCATCAATTAGAATGAAAACGAGGTAAGCTCGGCTAAATTAATTTTGGCATAATAAATTCATTGATTACTTGTAGAATTAGACTTTACCCACAGACAAGCACGCTCTCGACAACTCTGAGTGCGTCTCATCCCGTACTGCCTTGTTGGAGGAGAATTATATATGAGAATATTCAAGGGTCCAAAAGCTAAAATGCCACATGGACCAGACAAACAAAATATATGATGCGAGAAATTTATAAAGAAAACAGTGAAAATTACTTCGGTAATAAGGCTTTAAATCGAAAACTCATCAAAGTCAGTATGAATAGCTGAAATCAAGATATGGAATTATCCTCGACAATATTTTGGAACCTCCGTAGTTCCAGGCCAGAGTACAAAATATTTGTTAAAAAGAGCTTCGGTACCGTCCCTATGTTGGAACTGGACCATTTGAAAGTCTATCAATATCAAAACTAACTATCCTATCAGGGACTATTAAACTGCGGACTGTTAAATTATGATTCTAGTATTTGAGTTCTCATACCTCAAAACTCGAACACTAGGGAGATTACTTATACTTGAAGATTAGTCAATTTGACCTGACATCATAAGAAGTGATACAAACAATCGATTGCCTTGGGAGATAGAATTCCTAAGAGTATTCCGACATTATTTACCACAATCTCAAATCAGTTAGTTGTCTTGCTCATATCGAGCATAAACACTTCAAACAGTGTTGAATGAGTTCTTCAAAAATATATATACTACATGTACACAAAATGGATCGAGAACTCCATGTTAGAGTCAAGAATCCCACAATAAAAAATGAGAGTTTTATATCCAAGTCAAGATAAATGTATGCAAATATGCCACTAGAATAAAGTTCACTTTGAACAAACACATGATTTATATTCAGTCCAACAACGACTATTCAAGTTAAATATATAAGCCTTTCTTAATGGCTAATTGTATTATGACTCGGATCGATTATACCGTATATATAAATAAAAATCTCAAATATTATTTCGGACATGTGTCCCTCTCTACTTGGAAGTATGTTCATATACTCCAATTTGGATTCAAAATCCAATCAAATTAAATGTCTCTTCAGGACAAATCTACTAAGATATATATTTATTTGGGATCAATATTCCCTCAGACTCAATGTCTTACCGAGATCAATACTCCCGTAAATCTTAATGGGGTTAATACTCCTGCAAATCCTACTGGGATTAATACTCCCTCACACTAAAAGTCTACTCTTATCAATCATTCCTATTTTACGCCTGAATGAAAATGAGACTTCCTCTTCATAGAGTTTAAAATATATAAAAGGGCCCTCTTTTATTTAAAATTTAGACACCCAAAGGTGCAACTTAAAGACATCGCACATGTAACGATGCATACAAATATATATTTTAACTCTATAAGTGTAACGAACCGGTCGGTCATTTCGAGAGTTGTAACCTCGTTCCCTCTTTTCTGCTCATTTTTGTACTATACTAATGTTTTATGATTTATCGGGTTAGTTGGTTTGACTTATGTGTAAACGACCTCGGATTTGAATTTTGATAGTTCTGTTAGCTCTGTTGGGTGATTGTGGACTTAGGAGCGTGTCCGGATTTTGAATTGGAGGTCCGTAGTAGAATTAGGCTTGAAATGGTAAAAGTTATAATTTTGAAAAGTTTGACCGGGAGTGGACTCTTTGATATCGGGGTCAGATTGAATTTCCAGAAGTTGGAGTAGGTTCATGGTGTCATTTATGACTTATGTGCAAAATTTGAGGTCAATCGGACGTGATTTGATAGGTTTCAGCATCGTGTGAAGAATTTGGGAATTTCAAATTTCATTAGGATTGAATCCGTGTGTAATTTGTATTTTTGATATTGTTTTAGGTGATTTGAAGGTGCGACTAAGTTCGTATTGGCATATAAGACTTGTTGGCACGTCTGGTTGAGGTCCCGGGGGCCTCGGGTTAATTCCACGTGGTTAGCAAACTTGGAGTTTGATTTGAGGGACTGCTGAAGTTTGGATTCAGCTGGTGTGATTGCACCTGCGAGGGTTTTGGCCGCAGATGCGGCAGGTGGACCGTAGGTGCGGTAGTGAGGGAGATCAGCAGAGTCCGCAGGTGCGATATTTTTCCCGCACCTGCGATAGCGTATATGTGGATCAGAGGTCGCAGGTGCGGAGGCATCTAGGATTAAGTGGTTTGCGCAAAAGCGCTTATTTTTCCGCACAAGCGAACGCGCAGGTGCGAGCCCAGGCTCCGCAGGTGCGGAAATGCCTGGGCAGAACCTATTTAAGCGAGACTTCGAGGTTTTTCACCATTTCCATCATTTTGAGTTCGGACTTTGGAGGTTTTTGAGAGGTTTTTTGAAGAGATTACTGAGGTAAGCTCCTTGTGTTCGTTTTTCTTCAATAATGATGTTTCCCCTCTGATTTTCTACCTAGTTGGTGTGTTTTTGAGGTAAAATTTGGGGGTTTGAGGCTAGGGATTTGGAGAGTGAATTTTGAGGATTTGAAGGACAATTTGGTATCGAATTTTAGTAAATTTGATATGGTTAGACTCGTGAGTGATTGGGCTTTCGCATTTTGTAACTTTTGTCGGATTTCGAGAGGTGGACCCGGTGGCCAGGTTTGAGCCGATTTCAGAATTTTGGCTATAATTTAATATTTTTCTTGTGAAATTGATCCCTTTAGCCTATATTAATTGTATTGTACTGCTTGTGGCTAGATTCGGGACGTTTGGAGACCGATTGGAAAGGCAAAGGCATTTTAGAGTAGAGTTTTGCCCGGATTGAGGTAAGTAACACTTTCAAACTTGGTGCTGAGGGTTCAAAATCCCAAATTATGTGTTATGTGATTGGTATTGAGGTGACACACATGCCAAGTGACGGGCGTGCACCGTGAGAATTGTGACCTGGTCAATTCCATGGTACTGTATAGTAGTTCTATCTTGTTTATATCCGTGTTTGCATCATGTGATAAAGTAACTGAGTTGTCGACCATGCTAGATATCATGTTTAGGCTTTATGCTGGTACTATTGGGACCCATAGTGGTCATTTTTTGCTTTCATCTTATTGATTTCATTGATATTTCGTACTCAGTCATATTCAAGCATTTCATATCATATATCAATCTCGGTGGTTATTTATTGATACATCATATCATTGTTTTCGGGCTAGTTTCATGATATTGTGAGCCCGTGAGTGAGACTGAAGAGATTGATGACTGAGTGAGGCCGAGAGCCTGATTATGAGTGACAATTATGGGATCGGGCTGCACGCCGCAGTGGTTATACTAATTTAGGATAGCGTTTGGGCTGGAGGAGCCCCTCCGGAGTCTGTACACACCCCCAGTGAGTGCGGTTGGTATTATTGAGGGATGGATCTTCCCTGGACATGGATCTTGTCCGAAGCACTATATATACCTGGAGATGGATCTTCTCCACGGGATGGATTGGCCCTACTCGGTACTGGGTGACTGTTGGTCAGTGATGTATATATTCTGGGATGGATCTTTCCTGGGTCGTTAGGCCATATATAGTACCGAGTGATTGAGCATTTGAGAGCATGAGCCCATGAGGCTGTTGGCATGGTGCATCACATATAGCATGTGCATTGACATGTAGAAGTAGAGGAATTTTATGCTTCATATCTCGCTCAAATTTGATCTATTTTACTGTTGGAGTTATCTATTGAACTTGAAAGCATGCCTATGTTTCCGCACTGTTATTTCTATATTATACTATGTTGGTTGAGTTCGTCACTACCTTTCAGTGAAAATGTTGGATTTGTTACTTACTGAGTTGGTTGTACTCACGTTACACCCTGTACCTCGTGTGCAAATCCAGGTGCTTTGGGTCATGACAGCTGCTGATTGAGGAGACATGATCTCGGAGACTATCAAGGTAGATGCATGACATTCGCATACCTTGACTCTCATTCATTATCTTTATCTATATTTCAGTTCTTACTCTTAGACATTGTAGTAGACTGTATTCTGGCATAGATGCTCATGTACTCGGTGACACCCCAATTTTGGGATAGATTGTGTCGTATTTCGGATTATTTCTGTTTCAAAAAGGGCTTTTCTTAAATATTAATTGCTTCCGTCTTTATTTTCAAAGTTTTTACTGTGTTGAGATGTTGAGTAGCGGCTTGCCTAGTTCCACGATAGGCTCCATCACGACGGTTGGTTTTGGATTGTGACAAGTTGGTATCAGAGCCTAGGTTATATAGGTCCCACGAGTAGAGCCGGTTTAGTAGAGTCTTGCGGATCAGTACGGAGACGTCTGTACTTATCTTCGAGAGGCGGCCGAACCCTTAGGAAACTTCACATTCTTGAATTCTTGTCGTGCGAATCTGTTGATTCTGGTAACTAAACTTCTATTATTCTATTCTCTCACAAATGGTGAGGACACGTACTACTGGACAGGATGGAAAGCCACCAGTACCACAAGTCAGGTCCACGAGAGGCTGAGGTCGGGGTAGAGGCCGCGGTAGGGGCAGAGGTGCAACTCACACAACAGCTAGGGCAGCACCTGCAGATCGAACAGTTGCCCCAGTCCCGGAGCAGGTTCCAGTTGCGGGTAAGCCAGTGGGGCCATCTTAGGCACCAACTGTGCCTATTTTGATTCTAGGCCTTTAGGAGGCCTTAGCTCAGATTCTGACCGTGTGCACCAGTCTTGCTCAGGAGGTCTCTGTTCCGGCCGTATCAGCCACTTCTTAAGCTGGGGGAGGTGCTCAGACTCCCGCCACCCGCACACCAGAGCAGGTGGTACAGGGACTCCAGACACCGGGGGCACTACAAGCTGAGCCGGTTGCAGCTGCTCAGACCCATGTGGTTCCTGTTATGGATGATGACCAGTAGCAGAGATTGGAGAGGTTTGGGAGACTCCAACCTCCATCTTTCAGTGGTACAGAGGTGGAGGATGCCCAGGGTTTATTGGACAATTGTTATAGGATTCTCCGTACAACAGGTATTCTGGAGACCAATGGGGTCTCGTTCACTACTTTTTAGTTCTCTGGGGCTGCTCTTTGTTGGTGGGAAGCTTATGAGAGGCGTAGGCCGGTCGGTGCAGCACCTCTTACATGGCAGGAGTTCTTTGTTCTCTTCTTAGAGAAGTTCGTGCCTCAGTCCCGCAAAGAGGAGCTGTGCAGGAAGTTCGAGCAGCTTCGTCAGGGTGATATGTCGGTGACGCTGTACGAGATGAGATTTTCTGAGTTGGCCCATCATGCTATCTGGATGGTTCCCACAGATAGGGAGAGGATCACGAGGTTCATTGATGGCCTCACATTTCAGCTGCGATTGCTTGTGACTAGAGAGAGAGTGTCTGGTGCTACTTTTGATGAGGTTGTCGACACTGCTCGTCAGATAGATATGGTCCGCAGCCAGGAGCGGGTTGAGAGGGAGGCCAAGAGGCCTCGTGGACAGGGTGGATTCAGCGGTGTTCCTTCTGGGGGTCAGTTCTACCACGATAGGGGTCGTCCTTACAGGCATTCTCATACGGCTTGCCTAGTTCACCGGGTTCATCATTTGGCCATGGTTCACATAATTCTCAGCAGGGTCACTCATCTTTCAGTGCCCTTCCAGCTCAGAGTTCGTCTCATGCACCATCAACTCAGGGTTCATCTATGTCAGGCCCTTCTAGCAGTTATCCCGGTGCTCATGGCTCCCTTCAGTCCCCACCGCCATTCGCAGGGAGGGGTTGTTTTGAGTATGGAGATATGGGTCACATCAAGAGGTATTGTCCCCACCTTTTGGTAAGTCCAGCTCAGCAGATGAGTCAGCCTAGGTCCAACTCAGCAGAGGAGTTAGCCTACGACTTCAACACCCGTTATTTCACCACCCGCCCAGCCAGCTCGGGGTGGAGCTCAATCAGCTAGGGGTCTCCCTAGAGGGGGAGGCCGGTCAGGTGGAAGCCAGGATCGATTCTTTGTTCTTCCCGCCAGATCAGATGCCATTGCTTGGAATGCTGTGATCACAGGCACTGTCTCAGTTTGCCACAGGGATGCCTCTATATTATTTAACCCTGGTTCCACTTATTCATATGTGTCCTTCTATTTTGCTCATTATCTGGATATGCTCTGTGAGTCTCTAGTTTCATATGTTCATGTATCTATGCCGATGGGCGACACTATTATTATGGACCATGTATACCGATTGTGTGCAGTGACTGTTAGGGGATTGGAGACTAGAGTGGATCTCTTGTTGCTTAGTATGGTTGATTTCGATGTGATCTTGGGTATGGACTGGTTGTCTCCATGTCATGCTGTTATGGATTGTCACGCCAAGACTGTGACGTTGGCGATGTTGGGGTTGCCACGGATAGAGTGGTGAGGTTCTCTAGACTATGTTCCCAGTAGAGTGATTTCATACTTGAAGGCTCAGAGGATGGTTGAGAAGGGTTATCTATCTTCTTTGGCCTTTGTGAGGGATGTTAGTGCAGAGACCCCTACTATTGATGTTGTTCTAGTGGTGCGAGATTTTCCCGATGTGTTTCCTGCATACCTGCCGCGCATGCCGCCTGACAGGGATATTGACTTTGGTATTGACTTGGTGCCGGGCATTCAGCCCATTTCTATTCCACCGTATTGTATGGAACCAACTGAGTTGAAGTAATTGAAGGAGCAACTTCAGGAACTCCTTGATAAGGGGTTTATTTGGCCTAGCGTGTCACCTTGGGGTGCACCAGTCCTATTTGTTTCAAATATTCTTGAATTCTTGTTGTGCGAATCTTTTGATTCTGGTAACTAACTTTTGTTATTCTATTCTCTCATAGATGGTGAGGACATGTACTACTGGACATGATGGACATCCACCAGTACCATCAGTCAGGGCCGCGAGAGGCCGAGGTCGCGGTAGGGGCAGAGGTGCAGCTCACACAGCAGCTAGAGCAGCACCTGCAGATCCACCAGTTGCCCCCGTCCTGGAGCAGGTTCCAATTGCGGGTGAGCTAGTGGGGCCAGCTCAGGCACCATCCGTGCCTATTGTGATTCCAGGCCTTCAAGAGGCTTTAGCTCAGATTCTAACCGTATGCACCAGTCTTGCTAAGGAGGTCTTAGTTCCGGCCGCAGCAACCACTTCTTAGGCCGGGGGAGGTGCTCATACTCCCGCCACCCGCACACTAGAGCAGATGGTACAGGGACTCCAGACACCGGGGGCACTACCAGCCCAGCTGTTTGCAGCTGCTCAAACCCATGTGGTTCCTGTTATGGCTGATGACCAATAGCGGAGATTGAAGAGATTTGAGAGACTCCAGCCTCCATCTTTTAGTGGTACAGAGGCGGAGGATGCCTAGGGTTTATTGGACAAGTGTTAGAGGATTCTCCGTACAACCGGTATTCTGGTGACCAGTGGGGTCTCGTTCACTAGTTTTCATTTCTCTGGGGCTGCTCTTCTTTGGTGGGAGGCTTATGAGAGGCGTAGACCGGTCGGCGTAGCACCTCTTGCATGGCAGGAGTTCTCCGTTCTCTTTGTCAGAGTGATATGTCTGTGACGCAATACGAGATGAGATTTTCTGAATTGGCCCATCATGCTGTCTGGTAGGTTCCCATAGATAGGGAGAGGATCAGGAGATTCATTGATGGCTTCACATTTCAGTTACGATTGCTTATGACTAGAGAGAGAGTGTCTGGTGATAATTTTGGTGAGGTTGTCGACATTGCTCGTTAGATAGATATGGTCCGCAGCTAGGAGCGGGTTGAGAGGGAGGCCAAGAGGCTTCATGGATAGGGTATATTCAACGGTGTTCCTTCTGGGGGTCAGTTCTACCACGGCAGGGGTCGTCCTTACAGGCATTCTCAGACGGCTCACCCAGTTCACTATAGTGCATCATTTGGCCATGGTTCACACAGTTCTCAGCAGGTTCACTCATCTTTCAGTGCCCTTCTAGCTCAGAGTTCGTCTCATGCACCATCAGCTCAGGGTTCATCTATATGGGTCCTTCTAGCAGTTATCTCAGTGCTCGGGGATCCCTTCAGTCCCTACCGCCATTCGCAGGGAGGGGTTGTTTTAAGTGTGGAGATATGGGTCACATCAAGAGGTATTGTCCCCTCCTTTTGGGAGGTCCAGCTCAGTAGAGGAGTCAACCTACGACTTCAGCACCCGTTACTTCACCACCCGCCCAGCCAGCTCGGGGTGGAGCTCAATCAGCTAGGGGTCGCCCTAGAGGGGGAGGCCGATCAGGTGGCATCCAGGACCGATTCTATATTCTTCCCGCCAGACCAAATGCCATTGCTTCAGATGCTGTGATCACAGGTATTGTCTCAGTTTCCATAGGGACGCCTCTATATTATTTGAACCTGGTTCCACTTATTCATATGTGTCCTAGTATTTTAATCATTATCTGGATGTACCCCGTAAGTCTCTAGATTCATTTGTTCATGTATCTACGCCGGTGGGCGATACTATTGTTGTGAACCGTGTATACCGGTCATATGTAGTGACTGTTAGGGGATTGGAGACTAGAGTGGATCTCTTGTTTCTTAGTATGGTTGATTTCAATGTGATCTTGGGTATGGACTGGTTGTCTCCATGTCATGCTGTTCTGGATTGTCACGCCAAGACCGTGACGTTGGCGATGCCGGGGTTGCCACGGATAGAGTGCCAAGGTTCTCTAGACTATGTTCCCAGTAGAGTGATTTCATACTTGAAGTCTCATCGGATGGTTGAGAAGGGTTATCTATATTATTTGGCCTTTGTGAGGGATGTTAGTGCAGAGACCCCTACTATTGATGTTGTTCCGGTGGTGCGAGATTTTCCGAATGTGTTTCCTGCAGACCTACCGGGCATGTCGCCTGACAGGGATATTGACTTTGGTATTGACTTGGTGCCGGGAACTCAGCCTATTTCTATTCCACTGTATCGTATGGCACCAACTGAGTTGAAGGAATTGAAGGAGCAACTTCAGGAACTCCTTGATAAGGGGTTTATTCGGCCTAGCGTGTCACCTTGCGGCGCACCAGTCCTATTTGTGAAGAAGAAGGATGGTACTATGATGTGCATTGATTATAGGTAGTTGAACAAAGTCACAATCAAGAACAAGTATCCTTTTCCGCGTAGTGATGATCTATTTGACCAGCTTCAAGGAGCGAGGTTGTTCTCCAAGATTGATTTGAGGTCAGGGTATCACCAGTTGAAGATTCGGGACTTGGATATTCTTAAGATAGCTTTCAGGACCCGTTATGGCCATTATGAGTTCCTTTTGATGTATTTTAGGCTGACTAACGCCCCAGCAGCGTTCATGCATCTGATGAACAATGTATTTCAGCCTTATCTTGACTCGTTTGTTATTGTATTCATTGATGATATCCTGGTGTACTCTCGTAGTCGGGAGGAGCATGCCAAGCATCTGAGGATTGTGTTGCAGCGGTTGAGGGAGGAGAAGCTTTATGCAAAGTTCTCCAAGTGTGAGTTTTGGCTCAGTTCAGTGGCGTTCTTGGGGCACGTGGTGTCCAGTGAAAGTATTCAGGTGGATCCAAAGAAGATAGAGGCGGTTCATAGTTGGCCCAGACTGTCCTCATGGAGATTCAGAGCTTTCTTGGTTTGGTTGGTTGTTACCATCGTTTCGTGGAGGGTTTCTCATCTATTGCATCGCCCTTGACCAAATTGACCCAAAAGGGTGCCCCTTTCAGGTGGTCGGATGAGTGCGAGGAGAGCTTTCAGAAGCTCAAGACTGCCTTGACCATAACTCCAGTTCTAGTTCTACCATCAGCTTTTGGTTCTTATACAGTATATTGTGATGCTTCTCGGATCGGTATTGGGTGTGTTTTGGTGTAGGAGGGCAGAGTGATTACTTATGCTTCACACCAGTTGAAGCCCCATGAGAAGAACTACCATGTTCATGATTTAGAGTTGGCTGCCATTGTTCATGCGTTGAAGATTTGGAGGCACTATCTCTATGGTCTGTCTTGTGAGGTATTTACGGATCATCGGAGCATCCAGCACTTGTTCAAATAGAAGGATCTCAATTTGAGGCAGCGGAGATGGTTGGAGCTGCTAAAGGACTATGACATCCCTATTCTGTATCATCCAGGAAAGGCCAATGTGGTAGCCGATGCCTTGAGTAGAAAGGCGGTGAGTATGGGTAGTCTTGCTTTTCTTCCCGTTGGAGACATACCTCTTGCAGTTGATGTTCAGGCTTTGGCCAACCGGTTTGTGAGATTGGATATTTCGGAGCCCATTCGGGTTCTCGCTTGTGTGGTTTCTTGGTCTTCCTTATTTGATCGCATCAGAGAGAGCCAATATGATGATCCTCACTTGCTTGTCCTTAAGGATAGGGTTCAGCACGGTGACGCCAGGGATATGACTATTGGGGATGATGGGGTATTAAGGATGTAGGGTCAGATTTTTGTGCCCAATGTGGATGGTCTACGTGAGTTGATTCTTGAGGAGGCCTACAGTTTGCGGTATTCCATTCATCCGGGTGCCGCAAAGATGTATCAGGATTTGAGGCAGCACTATTGGTGGAGGAGGATGAAGAAGGACATAGTGGGGTTTGTAGCTCGGTGCCTTTACTGTTATCAGGTGAAGTATAAGCATCAGAGACCGGGTGGCTTGCTTCATAGGATAGAGATTCCAGAGTGGAAGTGGGAGCGGATCACCATAGATTTCGTAGTTGGGCTCCCACGGACTTCGAGGAAGATAGATTCTATTTGGGTGATTGTGGATCGGCTGACCAAGTCCGCGCACTTCATTCCAGTGGGCATTACTTATTCTTCAGAGTGGCTGGCTAAGATTTACATCAGATAGATTGTTCGCCTTCACGGTGTGTCGGTTTCCATCATTTTAGATAGAGGCACGCCGTTCACATCGCAGTTTTGGAGAGCCGTATAGTGAGAGTTGGGCACTTAGGTGGAGTTGAGTACAACATTTCATCCTCAGACAGACTGGCAGTCCAAGCGCACTATTCAGATATTGGAGGATATGCTACATGCGTGTGTCATTGATTTTGGGGGTCCATGGGACCAGTTTCTGCCACTTGCGGAGTTTGCTTATAACAAAAGCTATCGGTCGAGCATCCAGATGGCCCCATATGAGGCTTTGTATGGGAGGTAGTGTAGATGTCCGGTGGGTTGGTTTGAGACCGGCGAGGCTAGGCTTTTGGGTACAGACTTGGTTCAGGATGCATTGGACAAGGTTAAATTGATTCGGGAGCGGTTTCGCAGGGTGCAGTCTAGACAGAAGAGCTATGCCGACAGGAGGTCTGTGATGTGTCTTACATAGTTGGGGAGAAGGTTCTGCTGAAGGTTTTACCCATGAAGGGTGTTATGCGGTTCGGGAAGAAGGCCAAGTTGAGCCCTCGATTCATTGGGCCGTTTGAGGTACTTCAGAGGATTGGGGAGGTGGCTTACAAGCTTCCCTTGCCACCTAGCTTGTCGAGTGTGCATCCAGTATTTCATGCTTCTATGTTCCGGAAGTATGTTGGCGACCAGTCTCATATTTTGGATTTCAGCACGGTTCAGTTGGATGGTGATTTGACTTATGATGTGGAGCCGGTGGCTATTTTGGGTCGGCAGGTTTGGAAGTTGAGGTCAAAGGATATAGCTTCAGTAAAGGTGCAGTGTAGAGGTCAGCCGGTTGAGGATGCTACTTGGGAGACCGAGAGGGAGATGCGGAGCAGATATCCACACCTATTTGAAACTCCAGGTATGTTTATAGACCCGATTGAGGACGAACGTTTGTTTAAGAGGGGAGGATGTAACGACCCGGCCGATCATTTTGAGAGTTGTAGCTTCGTTCCCCCCTTTCTACTCATTTTTGTACTTCACTGTTATTTTATGACTTATCGGGTTAGTTGGTTCGGGTCCGGAGAGGATTCAGAGTGAATTGAGACACTTAGTCTCTTAATTGAAAGCTTAAGTTGAAAAAGTCAACCGGATGTCGACTTATGTGTAAACGACCTCGGATTTGAATTTTGATGGTTCTGTTAGCTCTTTTGGGTGATTCTGGACTTAGGAGTGTATCCGGATTTTGAATTCGAAGTTTGTAGTAGAATTAGGCTTGAAATGGCGAAAGTTGGAATTTAGGAAAGTTTGACCGGGAGTGAACTTATTGATATCGGGGTCGGGTTGGATTTTTGGAAGTTGGATTAGGTTCATGGTGTCATTTATGACTTGTGTGCAAACTTTGAGGTCAATCGGACGTGATTTGATAGGTTTCAGCGTCGTTTGTAGAATTTGGGAATTTCAAAGTTCATTAGGCTTGAATCCGTGTGTAATTTGTATTTTTGATGTTGTTTAAGGTGATTTGAGGTTGCGACTAAGTCGCATTGGGATATAAGACTTGTTGGCACATTTGGTTGAGGTCCCGGAGGCCTCGGGTTGATTCCAGGTGGTTAGCGAACTCGCAGTTTGATTTGACGCACTACTGAAGTTTGGACTAAGCTGGTATAATTGCACCTGCGAGGGTTTTGGCTGCAGGTACGATGCCGCAGGTGCGGCAGGTGTACCGCAGGTGCGGTAGTAAGGGAGATCAGCAGAGTCCGCAGGTGCGATGTGTTTCTCGCACCAGCGATATCGCAGATGCGAATCAGAGGTCGCGGGTGCGGAGGCAGCTAGGATTAAGTGGTTTGCGCAGAAGCTCTTATTTTTCCGCACAAGCTGGCGCGCAGGTGCGAGCCCAGGCTCCGCAGGTGCGAAAATGCCTGGGCAGAACCTATTTAAGCAAGACTTTGAGGTTTTTCACCATTTCCATCATTTTGAGCTCGGACTTTGGAGGTTTTTGAGAGGGTTTTTGAAGAGATTACTGAGGTAAGCACCTTGTGTTCATTTTTCTTCAATAATGATGTTTCCCCACTGATTTTCGACCTAGTTTGTGTATTTTTGAGGTGAAATTTTGGGGTTTGAGGCTAGGGATTTGGAGAGTGAATTTTGAGGATTTGAAGGACCATTTGGTGTCGATTTTAGTAAATTTGATATGGTTAGACTCATGAGTGAATGGGTTTTCGGGTTTTATAACTTTTGTCGAATGTCGAGACGTGGGCCCGGGGGCGGGTTTGAGCCGATTCCGTATTTTTGGCTATAATTAATATTTTTCTTGTGGAATTGATCCCTTTAGCCTATATTAATTGTATTGTACTGCTTGTGGCTATATTCGGGATGTTTGAAGACCAATTGAGAGGCAAAGGCATTTTGGAGTAGAGTTTTGCCTGGATTGAGGTAAGTAACACTTTCAAACTTGGTTCTGAGGGTTCGAAACCCTGAATTATGTGTTATGTGATTGGTATTGAGGTGATTCACATGCCAAGTGATGGGCGTGCGGGCGTGCACCGTGAGAATTATGACCTCGTCGATTCCATGGCACTGTATAGTAGTTCTATCTTATTGATATCCGTGTTTTCATCGTGTGATAAAGTAACTGAGCTGTCAACCATGCTAGATATCATGTTTAGGCTTTATGCTGGTACTGTTGGGACCTATAGTGGTCGTTTCTTGCTGGCATCTTACTGATTTCATTGATATTTTGTACTAAGTCATATTCATGCATTTCATATCATATCTCAGTCTCTGTGGTTATTTGTAGATACATCATATCATTGTTTTCGGGCTAGTTTCATGACATTGTGAGCCCGTGAGTGAGAATGGAGAGATTGATGACTACGTGAGGCCGAGAGCCTGATTATGAGTGACAGTTATGGGATCGGGCTGCATGCCGCAGTGATTATACTGATTTATGATAGCGCTTGGATTGAAGGAGCCCCTCCGGAGTTTGCACACACCCCCCAGTGAGCGCGGTTGATATTATTGAGGGATGGATCTTCCCTGGACATGGATCTTGTCTGAAGCACTATATATACCTGGAGATGGATCTTCTCCATGGGCTGGATCGGCCCTACTCGGTACTGGGTGACTGTTGGTCAGTGATGTATATTTGCCGGGATGGATCTTCCATAGGCCGTTAGGCCATATACAATACTGAGTGATTGAGCATTTGAGAGCGTGAGCCCATGAGGATGTCTTCATGGTGCATCACATACAACATGTGCATTGACATGTAGAAGTAAAGGAATTTTATGCTTCATATCGCTCAGATTTGATCTATTTTACTTTTGGAGTTATCTATGGAACTTGAAAGCATGCCTACGTTTCTGTACTGTTATTTCTATATTATACTGTGTTGGTTGAGTTCGTCACTACCTTTCAGTCCAAAGGTTGGATTTGTTACTTACTGAGTTGGTTGTACTCACGTTACACTTGTGTGTAGATCTAGGTGCTTTCGGTCACGATGGCTGCTGATTGAGGAGACAGGATTTCAGAGACTATCGAGGTATCTGCATAGGGTTCGCAAGCCTTGACTCTCCTTCATTATCTTTATCTGTATTTCAGTTCTTACTCTTAGACATTATAGTAGACTTTATTCTGGCATAGATGCTCATGTACTCGGTGACACCCCGGTTTTGGGATAAATTGTGTCATATTTCGGATTATTTCTATTTCAAAAGGGGCTTTTCTTAAATATTAATTGCTTCCGTCTTTATTTTCAAAGTTTTTACTGTGTTGAGATGTTGAGTAGCGGCTTGCCTAGTTCCACGATAGGCGCCATCATGACAGTTGATTTTGGGCCGTGACAATAAGACTAAGTATGAGCACTCAAATAAATTTTTAACGTGCCAAGAAAAATTAGTACTCGGATAAATTCCCTAAAGTACTAAATGATGTCTAGACAAACGTGATTACAGTACTTAAATTTGCAGTACTTATATATTTCTTAAATCAGAGAATTCTCTCTATAATCTGCCATGATAATGGAAATATCATCTAGCTTGGAGACGAAACTCAGTAGGTTGAGGATTCGTTCGGGATTACTCTGACTATCCTCGGAAGCTCTTTCCTCCCCGTGTAAAATATTTTATTTGGAATACGTGCAAAGACACTCTCCAAATCAGTACCCATAGTACTCTTCTTCTAAAGTCATCGAATCAAATGGCTAATGGTCGGATGTCCCGATCGTAAAGTCATCGAATCAAATGGCTAACGGTCGGATGTCCCGATCGTAAAGTCATCGAATCAAATGGCTAAGTACAAATTTTCTGGTGATTAACATCCCCGGTCTCTAAGGGTGTGAGATTATAAAGTTTTTGGGTAAAACTAAAAATCCAAGAGTCAAAACTCAAAGATTAAAAGTTCCGGATGAACACTAAAAATCTGAGATCAAGCTTTCTGTGGTAGTAGTACGTTTTCATCACCAACCGATTATTGACGAAAGGAACATAAGCGGTGGAGTTCTCATATGAATCTCTAAGTTCTGCACTCTTTTTTCCTTCGCCCGATTTTTGTCCATATTGGATTTTTCGGCAAGGTTTTTAATGAGGAAGAGGCAAGGGTGGAAAAGATAAAATCTTCCACTTCCCAGTCACATCACAGTGAGTAACCGGAAAGTGGGGGGACTCTCTGTATTAGTAAAAAATAGACTCGTCACGTGGGTCTATTAAATGGCGACATGTGTCAGCAAGGGTTGGAGAAAAGTGAAGAATGACATGTAAAGATGATATATGAAACACCCCCGGGACCGAACATACTCGTGACGTGCCTGTTACCTCGAAAATCATAAAATAGCCCGGATCAGGTGCTGGAGAATATCTCATAATTACAAATGAGAAAGGAATCAATCAATTACGAGATTGACTCAACGTGCATGAGATTGACTCAACAGGTACGAGATTGACTCATCAGGCACGAGATTGACTCAACAGGCACGGGATTAACTCATCAGGCACGGGATTGACTCATCAGTTATGGAATTAACTCATCAGTTACGGAATTAACTCATCAGTTACGGAATTCCAACATTTACACAGTTGTTACAAGTCTTCCAAAAGTAACGGATGGAATGAGTAAATGCTCATAATGGACTCATAATTCAAGGAGAATAGTTACTTAGATTTAGCCCTATAAATAGACATACTTTTATCACCATCAAGGGAATCTAATTTTTCTTTTCCACAATTCTATACATTGTAATTCATAGCATCTTGCTCCCAAGTTAGCCATAGTTCGGCCCTTCAAGCTGTGTTTGGCTCATTATCCTATCAAGGATCATTCAATAAGAATTATTTCTTCTCTACTTTATATTTATTATATTATCTATCATTGAATTTATTTTACACTTCTCTATCATGCTGTACTAACAAAAATTTATATCTTTCGGATCGAATCGGTTGCTTGTGGCCCGTCATATAAAATTTATTACTTTAACCTTGAAAATAATTTTTTGGGTTAAACAATGCAAGAATTAGAGAAATTATACTTTAGCTTCATACAATAGGACAGAAAAAATGTAATGGAAGACATACTTTGTTAAGTTTAGAATTTTAATAATGATCAATAACCCTAAAGAAGCTTTGACTATGATATATTATTATATGTAGATTCTGGTGAGCAACAACATTGCTAAAAGGAAAGAAGATCTACTCAACGGCTATGCATCTTGAACCATTGCTTTACATGGCAAATAAATCAGTTAGCCTAACTAGAAGGGAATCAATCAATATTGAACAAGATTTTCAAGTGCGCAAGAATGGAACAAATCACAGACAGACCAATCAGTGTTAATCAAGATCCTCAAGTGTGCGAGAATAGAGCAAATCACGGACATCGATCAAATCCGTAAGATTCAGCAGAAGCTCGAGTCAAGAAGGAATGAATAAAGTAATCCGTCAAGATTGAAGTGAAGTAAGCAATCAACCAAGATTATCTCAAATCAAGGAAGAATGAAGGAAGAAATTCGTAAGGACAGAAAGATGAATCTAGCTACCATTTCAAGCTAGATTCATAAGGCAGCCCTTGGATCTTTCTCTTAGATGTACATGCCTCACAAGGAAAGGATTCCTAGAATTGCTGCAATACAATCCCACAAGACAAGGAAGCAGAAGACTCATGAAGCTATAAAGGAAAAAGCATAAGAACATTGAAAATCACGCAACTACACAAACTGTTTCTAAACCTTTCTAGTTCTTAGTACAAACACTGTATTCTTGAGCCCACAAGTGTCATAAAAGATAGAAAGAGTTAGAACACAAAAAGAGAGCTGTGTCAACATTACAAAAAATACTGTTGCTGAATATCATTGATGGTGAACAAACTAAAGCCATCACTATTGTAACCTTTTATCAAAGATCTAAGAGAACCCTTGTGACCCAAGGGAAACTGGACGCAAGTACCACACCGGTACTGAACCAGTATAAAAATGGTTGTGTCTTGTTTGTCTTTCAGTTTGCTTGGTTCATTTCTACTTTAAATGTTCGTTATGCGAAACCTAGTCGACTAAACTCATACTTAGTCAACCAAGTTTTAATCGACCACAATTTATCCCCCCCTTGTACTTTCAATTGGTATCAGAGCAAGGCTCACAAACTTTGCTTTGTGAGGAAAAGATCATGGGATCAAACACAGTCGTCGGAGCACTATTTCAAGAAGGAACATCTCAGGTACGACCTCCATATTTCAACGGGCAACACTTTTCTCACTGGAAAGTATGTATGTAAACATATACACTATCACATGACATTAAAGTTTGGCACATGATCAAAAAGGAAAATCTTCCAATTCCGCCAAAGAAAGACAAAAATAGTCAAGTCATAGTATCAACTGATCCACTTGACTTAGATGATTACACTGATGGACAATCACCTGTCATAACAGTGAATGCCAAAGCAAAACATGTGTTGTATAATGCTATCAGTGGAGAAGAATATTAAAATATTTCAAGCTGTAAAACTGCTAAAGAAATGTGGGATATATTGGAGGTCACGTATGAAGGAACCAACAAGGTGAAAGAAATAAGAATCAATCTTCTAGTTCGGGACTATGAGCTATTTCAAATGAATGATGGAGAATCAGTAGAGGAAATGTTCTCCAGGTTCAGCAAAATCCTTGGATATATAAAGTCTTTTGGTAGACCAATAAAAAGTGGAGAACATGTCAAAAAAACTCTTAGAAGTATTCCCGTGATTTGGCAGCCCAAGATTATTGCTCTGGAATGTCAGGACCTTAACAAAATGCCCTATGATGAACTTAGAGGTGATCTGATTGCCTTTGAGAAAACTCACTTGGACAGGCAGATTCAACAAGAAAAGAAGAAAACGGTTGCTTTTAAAGAAACTGTGGCTGAACCAGAAAATGAAGAGGAAGAGGAAGGAGGAGAACAGGATAAAAACATAGCCATGCTCTCTCAAGTTGTAACAAGCATGATGAGGAAAAACAGAAATAACAGGAAAGGAAAATCAAACTTCAAAAAAGGAAGGATGAATAATGAAAATGATAAAAATGATGGAGGATGCTATGAATGTGGAAAGAATGGACACATTCAAGTTGATTGTCCCGAACTGAAGAAGAAGCTCAGCAGGAACTTTCAAAAGAAGAAGTCCTTTGGAGCCTGGAGTGATGAAGAAGAATCTGACCATGAAGAAATTGCAAATATGTGTTTCATGGCCATAAAAGAAGATAGCAATGAGGACTCATATGAACTTGGGCTCATGGCAGATGAAGGAACAAATGAAGAAGAGGACTCAAGTGAACTTGGTCTTATGACAGACGAGGGAACCAGTGAGGTACGGCTTCCTACATGTCCCAACTATTATGAACTCCAAGAATTTATTGAAATTGCTCTTGCAGATATTGAGAGAGTTCTAAATGAACTCAGAAAAATTCAAAGAGAAAAGAAAGACTGGGCCTTGAAGCTGGAAGTCTATGAAATTGAGCATGATATGCTTCAAGATGAAGTTAATAAACTTCAACTTCAACTGAATGGATTGCGAAAATCCACCAGTCATGGTTCTGTCAAATCAAATGAGATTGTTCCTCATATATCTTTGATTAGAACTAGAAATTCCCATGCATGCTCTTATTGCGGTAAAAATGGTCACAACACTAACCAATGCATGAATAGAATTAGAGCAGAAAGAGGCTCTGAAAATCCCAATAATACGTCTTGTTTTTATTGCAAAAAATTTGGTCACACTTCTAACCATTGCAGGTTCAAGGACAACAGAAGATGGGTCTGGCGACCTAAATTCTCTAGTCAAGCTAACACTCACAAAACCATTCAGGACCCAAGCAGGCTTGGGTACCTAAAAACAAGTAATTTTGTTTTACAGGAGCACCGCAAGAAGAATCGAAAAGGAAAATAGTATCTTGACAGCACGTATTACATATGACTGGTGACAAACAATTATTGAAAAAGGTCACCAAACTAGATGGAGGAACAGTTACCTTTAGAGTTAAATCAAAAGGAATCATAATTGGAGTTGGAAAGATTCCTCTCAGCTCAACATGTGATGTAGATGAAGTGTATTTGGTTGATAAACTTGGTTATAATCTTCTCAGTATTAGTCAACTATATCACAATGACTACGAGGTTCGTTTCAAAAAACATGGTTGGTTCATTGAAGATGAATCATGTAAAGTTATTCTCTCTGGAAATAGGGACCAAAATGTCTATACCATCAGTAACTTAGACAGTTTTGGTAATCAAATTTGTCTAGATTCTATACTTGATGACCCTTGGGTATGGCATAGAAAACTTGGTCATACCAACATGCATACTATTCATAAACTTTCTAAAAATGATCTTGTCATTGGTCTTCCAAAACTAGATTTTTCAAAAGATCAAATTTGTGATGCATGTCAACTAGGAAAACAAACCAGGTCCTCTTTTAAAGTCAAAAACATTGTTTCCACTACAAAGCCTCTTCATCTACTGCATATGGATCTTTTTAGGCCTACTAGAACTACTAGCATAGGTGGTAGAAAGTATGCTTTCGTTATAGTAGATGATTTTTCTCTATTTACCTGGGTTATTTTTCTAAGTCACAAGGATGAGGTATTAAGAAACTTTGAAGTCTTTTGCAAGAAAGTACAACAGGAAAAAGGTTACTACATTTCCTCCATAAGAAGTGATCATGGAGGAGAATTTGAAAGCAAAGCATTTGAGAACTTCTACAATGATCAAGGGATCTCTCATAATTTCTCATCTCCAAGATCCTCACAACAAAATGGAGTGGTGGAACATAAAAACCGAACCTTGCAAGACATGGCAAGAACCATGATTGTGAAAAATTCTCTTCCACACCACTTTTGGGAAGAAGCTGTAAGTACAACATGTCACATCATCAACAGATGCCTAATTCGACCAATACTCAAGAAGACTCTATATGAACTATGGAGAGTAAAATGACCCAACATCAGTTATTTCCATCCTTTTGGGTGTAAATGCTTTATTCACAACAATGAAAAAAATAATCTTGGTAAGTTTGGTTCCAAAAGCGATGAAGGTATTTTTCTTGGATACTCTCCCTCTAGTAGAGCATATATAGTTTTTAATAAGCGTACTTTATCCATTGAAGAATCTATACATGTAATTTTTGTGGATACTAACCCTCATTTGAAGAATGATCAACTTTCTGAAGATGAAGAAATTTCCATAGTGTCAAAGTCTATCAATACATGTGAAATCGCTCCTGAAGAAATGACTGATCAGCAAGATCAGTCGACTAAGAATCTTATAGAAAATTAGGAGTCTACTACAATCGATCCAACAAATTCTGTTGAAAAAGATCTGGCACTAGTTGTCCCAAATGAATGGAAAAGTGAACCTGGATTTCCACATAAGTATATCATTGGAGACCCTCGGGAAGGAATGAAAACTAGAAGATCTCTAAAGCAGACATCAAATATTGCTCTCATATCCCAGTTTGAACCAAAAAAGGTGGACGAGGCACTTGGGGACAAAAGCTGGATAACTGAATTGAAGGAAGAACTGATCAATTTGAGAAAAAAAAGGTATGGGAACTCATCCCTAATCCACCGAATGCATCCATTGTTGGAACAAAATGGGAATTCAGAAATAAGTTGAATGAATCTGGACAAGTCGTGCGAATAAAGCCAGACTAGTAGCACAAGGTTATTCACAGCAAGACGGAATCGATTACGAGGAGACCTTCACCCATGTTGCCTGGTTAGAATCAATTCGTATTCTATTAGCCTATGTTGCTCATAAATGTTTCAAACTATTTCAAATGGATGTGAAAAGTGCCTTCTTGAATGGATTCATCTCTGAGGAAGTCTTTGTTAAGCAACCTTTCCTAATCATGTCTATAAATTGTCCAAAGCATTGTACGGCCTAAAGCAAGACACTAGAGCTTGGTATGAAAGGCTAAGTTCATTTTTAGTTGAACATGGGTTCGATAGAGGTAATATTGATATTACTCTTTTGTGATGACCCAATAAGTCATTTTTAATTTTAACCATCATTGATGTATTCCGAGACCTCGAATATCTCCATTCAACCTTCCTCGATTTGCATGCGCAGTCCATATCTTTTTCTGGAAAAGTTTTAATGTGAAAAATCAAAGAAAATGTGAAATATTGCCTTTAAAACTCATTTAAGTTGACTCCGGTTAATATTTTGAGTAAACGAACTTGGATTAGTGTTTTGACAGTTCCAGTGGGTCCGTATTGTGATTTAGGACTTGGGCATATACCCGAAATCAATTTTAGAAGTCCCTAGCTTGAATTATCGCCATTTGACGGAAACTAAAAATTTAAAGGTTTAAAGAATTTCTAAATTTGACCATAATTATATTTTTGTTGATACCGGGTCTCGATTTGGATTTTGAGAGTTTGATAAGTTTTGTAACAATATTTATGACTTATGTACAGAATTTGAAGTTATTCTGAGGTGTGTAGGCACGCTTTCCGTTAGTTTTTGAAAAACAAACAAAAGGTTTGATTTTATAAAGCTTGAATTTCTAAAGTTTGACCGAAGAGGTGACTTTTGAGCAAACGACTCCAGAATAGAATTTTGATGATTTAAATAGTTTTGTATGGTAATTTCAGACTTAGGCGCATGTCCGTATTTGGATTTGGATGTCCGTAGGACAATTCGGCGCATTTTGGCAAAATTTGGAAAATAGAAGAATTTTGGAAAGTTTGACCAGGAGTTAACTTTTTTGATATCGGGGTCGAAATTCAATTCTGGAAATTGGAACATATCCATTATTTCATTTATGACTTACATGCAAAATTTGGGGTCATTCCGGATTGATTTGATAGGTTTCGGCATCGAATGTAAAATTTGGAATTCGTTAATTTTTATTAGGCTTGAACTGGGGTGTGATTCGTGTTTTTAGAGTTGTTTGATATGATTTGAGACCTTGACTAAGTCCATAATATGTTTGGAAATTTTTTTTGTGTGTTCGTACGGGGTTCCGAGGGGCTCGGGTGAGTTTCGGAGTGGTATCGGATCATTTTTAACTGCTGGTTTTTGACAGCAATGTGCGAAATTTCTGATGCGCAGAGCTGAATTTGGAAGCTTATATCTCAAAATCTATATGGAATATGGAAATTATCAAACCATTAAAGTTATAGTCCTTTGATTCTAGTTTCCAGAATGATAAATCATTTATCTTTTAACCATTTGTACAGAAAGTTATGATCGATTGACTGAAGGCTGGTACTACAGATTTTGGCTATAGCAGTATGCATCGCCAGAAATTTTTGCTGCACATAGCTAACTTTGGAAGCTTATATCTTGCAATCTATAAAGAGTTGGATGATGAGAAAAACATAAAAGTTGTAGTCCTTTGAGTCTAGTTTCCAGAAATGTAAACCGTTTGGCAGTTAGAGCTGGGTACAAAAGGTTATGGTTGATAAACTACAGGCTATTTGGGAAAGTTTTTGGAAGAGTTTGGTTTTTTGAGCATAAGCATGTAATGATCCAAAGGTCCATTTTTAGTTCTAGAGATCGAAATTTGATTTCGAGTCTTCCAAATGTTTGATAATGAATTATAGGAATGATCTGGAATGCTTGGTCTAATTTCATCAAGTCGTGATTGAGTTTTTAGCGCGAAACATGAGTTAATTGTTTAACGAGCGAAATTGGTATCGGATTGAGCAAATGAGCTCCAAATTGAGTTTCGATTGAACTACTAAGTTTTTATTATTATTTGTGACTCATAGGAACAAGAATCGTCGAATTTCGAGTTCGTATGAAGGAGTTAGTGCCTTTTTAGTGAAATATTAAATTGTTGGTGCAAGCAGGTTCTGGTGTGGACCTTTAGTGACGGGAAATAGACTTTTAGTAACGGAAAATGGACTTTTAATGACGGGGAATGGGTTTTTATTGAGCAGTTTCATTTTTAGCTAATTTCAACATTTTTGGAGCTAGGAAACTCGGATTTGGGCAATGTCTGAGAGGACTTTCACCAAATGGATTGGGGTAAGTGTTTCCTACTCGATTTTCATTATATTTCATGATTATTTTCATCTTTTATTAGTGAATCAATTGGAAGAAAATGGGATTTTTGCAAAATCTTTCAAAAACAAAAATTTAAGATTTGGAAGTCGATTCATTATTGAAATTTGGTAAATTTGGTATGGTTGAACTCGTATCGGAATGGGTGTTCGGATTTTATGAAAATTCTATCGTGTTCCGAGAGGTGGGCTCCGCGTTGAATTTTGGGTTGACTTTTTAATGTAAAATTGTAAGTTGATGTTTTATTATCCGAAATTATTTTTGATGAATTTTAATAAATTTATACAATCAATTTGGATAGATTTGACCTGTTCGGGGGTCAATTCAAGCAAGAAGGCTATTTTGAAATATCGGCATAACGTAAAAAAGGTAAATATCTTGCCTAACCTTGAGTGGGGGAAATTATCCCTTAGGCATTGAGTTTTATGTGTAAATTGTGTAATTGAAAACCATGTACGCGAGTGACGAGTACGTACTTGGCTTAAATGTGTAAATTATATCGGTTAAACTTCGTAGACGCCCTTATGTATTAAATTAAAAATTGTTGGTACTTATTAAATCATGTATTTGTCATCTCTCATTCCTTGTTTGTGGAGTTTGTATTTTATATGATAATTTGGGATGATTGCCACTTGGATTTTTATGTGAATTCCGTGTATTTTTTGATTTGATATCTCTTGGAATTAATTTCATTATGGATTTTCCATTTGTAAATAATTAATTAAATAAGCTTAAAAAGAGGCATTTATATATTTATCAAAAATTTGGATTAAAGAAGGTGTTATCCTATGTTGAGTTACTTTTCCATCTCTGTTGTTGTTTTTGAGGTTTTATATACGTTGTGTGGAGCCTTGGACTATTTGCTGTGAAATTAATTGATTTTTGTTGTATCTTTGGAGTTAGTTGTGGCCGGTGGGCAAATTGTGATGTGAATTGTTGTATTGTGTTGTCGTCTAAACATTTTCCTTGATGTTATTTATGCTTCCTACCTTACTTGTTAATGATATATACATATGCTTGGTAAGGAAGAGTATAAAGCACGAAGGGTGATGCCGTACCATTTCAATTATATTATCACGTGAGGATGAGAGTAAAAGCACGAAGGGTATATCGTACCATTATTTTTATATTATCATATGTTCATGGCACGAAGGGTGTTTCCGTGCAGGCGAGGACAAGAGACATACATTATATTGTGATATCTTTTCGTTGTGTATACATTCATGCCTTTATCATGGGATGTTATTGTGCACCTATATTTTCTATGTGACTTATAGTCATTGTTGCTTCCTGTGTGCCTCCCACTTTATTTCTTTTATTGTTATTGGTTATTGGCATTTCTCCCACCTAGTTGGTACTGTTATATGTATGCTCGGTGAGAAAGAGATAAATGTACGAAGGGGTGTTGCCGTGCCAATTGATTTGATATATATATATATATATATATATATATATATATATATATATATATATGTATGTATGTATGTATGTATATATAAGAATGAGACAAGTGCACGAAGGTATTACCGTGCCATTCAATGAGATATATTGAATATATTTCTCACACCAGGAAAGTTAAATGAGGTGTCACATGATGACGTTTACTTGAAAGAATTATATTCGAAAGGTATTTACTCGAAAGAATTATATTCGAAAGATATTTACTTGAAAGAATTATATTTGGAAGATATTTATTTGAAAGAAATATATTCGTAAGATATTTATTTGAAGGAAGTATATTCGGGATATATTTAATTATACGGATTACATTCTAAAGATTTTTATTTAAAAAACTTATAGATAAAAGATGTATATTTTGAAGGACTTGATTAATTGGTTGTACTTGTGTTTATTATTCGTTGGAGCAATATTTATGGTGTTCTTGCTACCTTGATGTTTAAATCAATAGTTGATTGGTGTTGCTATCACTGCTATTTGCTTTCTATTATTTTGTATGCTATATTGCACAGGTTATTTGACTAGTGAGTGTCTTGATTGTACCTCGTCACTACTCTACTGAGGTTAGTCTTGATACTTACTAGGTACCGACCATGGTGTACTCATACTATACTTCTGCATATTTTTTGTGCAGAGCCAGGTAATGGAGATATCGAATTCGGACAGAGATTAAAGTATGATCGCAAGGATTCAAGGTAAGACTGCTTGGTTGTCGTAGTCCCTTGGAGTCTTTCCATTTTATTGTACTGTTAATTTCTTATTCGAACAATATTGTATATTCGACACTCGAGATAACTCCATATATTCAGTTAGAGTTCGTCACTCTTTATTACTAGTCTTGGGAGGTTGTTATAATTATTTTCGTTGTGGGTTTCGATTATCTATTTTTAAAAAAAGGGGGCTTGAATTGTAATTGTAATCAGCTAACTTAGTCTAAGAGACTAAGTGCCATCACAACGCCTGTGGTGGGATTTGGGTCGTGACATCTTTTCATCAAACGATCTTCTCTAGGTAACTTAATTGTACAAATTTATGTAGATGATATTATTTTTAGAAGTACTAACTCTGTTTTGTGCAGGGATTTCTCAAACATCATGAAAGGAGAATTTGAAATGAGTATGATGGGAGAACTGACTTTCTTCCTTGGACTTCAAATCAAGCAAGTATAGAAAGGGATCTTTATTAGTCAAACAAAGTACACGAAAGAACTCATCAAAAAGTTTGGTATGTCTAATGCAAAGGCCATATGAACACCTATGAGTCCTTCAAGTACTTTGAATGAAGAAAAAAATGGTAAGAGAGTTGATGAAACAATGTATCGATGTATGATTGGTTCATTACTCTATCTTACAGCTAGTCGACCAGATATTATGTTTAGCGTTTACAAATGTGCTAGATACCAGTCAGCTCCTAAAGAATCTCGCTTAACTGATGTTAAACATATTATCAGATATTTGATGGGGACAGTCGACTATGGTTTATGGTATGAAAGTTTGGAAAATTTTGATCTCAAAGGCTTTTCAGATGCAGATTTTGTAGGAAATAAACTTGATAGAAAAAGCACAAGTGGAACATGCCAATTACTTGTAAAATATCTTATATCCCGGCACAGCAAGAAACAAAGTTGTGTGGCCCTATCTACCACAGAGGCGGAATATTTGGCAGTAGGAAACTGCTGCACATAAGTACTATGGATCATGCATCAACTGTTAGATTATGATTTATGTCTTAATTCTGTTCCTATAATGTGATAATACCAATACAATTTGTTTATTAAAAAATCCCGTGCATCATTCTAGGGCTAAGCATATTGAGATTAAGCTTCATTTTATACGTGATCATGTTGGTAAAGAAGATATCGTGTTAGAATTTGTTAATACTGAAAATCAGTTAGTGGATATTTTTACAAAACCTTTACTTGAAGAAAGATTAATTGGTATCTGTACAATTCCCTCATAATTGTGTTTAATGTTTTCCATAATTACTTTTGTTTATTTTCGTATATCTTGTTATTTTCGCCCAAAAAATCTTTTAGGTACTTGATTAGTCTACACATGCATTTATTATGAACTGACGATGGGGTTTTGCATAAGGCAACTTTTCAGTTGCCTTCCATACATCTCTCCGGGAATCGAGGCGACCTCTCTAATCATTTTTAACCCCTCCTCCCTTGATTATATCTCTCATTCTCTCAAAGATACCAAAACTCTTATCTCTCTGTCTTCTTCTACTCATGGCTAAAACCAAACCCTCTCCTTCCTCTTCCATACCTAGAAGAAGCCACCGGTTCAAGAAAACAAAAGATGACCATATTGACGAAAGCACAGATCACTTACTGACAGAAGAAGATTCGAGTGGATCTCAAGAAGACATTCTCATCTCCTGAAAGAGGGCGGGAAAATGACCAATGGTGTCCATCCCCAAACAATCCTCTCAGAAAAAGGGAAAAACTGAAAGTATAGAGTTTGGTTCTGAAGACAAGATGATTTCATATGGTCCTGAGGAGAAGGCTAGGTTTGTCGCCTTAAAAGGGAGGTAGATTGCTTTTGGCCGCACTGTAAGTTTAAATTCTATGCAAAACTCTCACTATGATGTTCTGTCTGTTTTCGAAACTCAGAAACTCGTCTCTCTATTTGCTATTGTTGGTGATATTGTCTATGAAGAGCATGTGCATATGTTTTATGCAAATCTATTTGTGAATGATAAAGACGATCTAGAATCCATGATCTTAGGAACTTGTATTATCCTTGATTCTTATCAGTTTGAAAAAATCTTTGCTACAAAGTTTGTTGGATATAATTATTTTGTGCAACATTCCTCGCCAGATAATAATGAAGTATCTTTTGACGAGGCCAAAAGTGTATTGTCGGAAAACCCCCTGATATAAGTCCTAAGAACTTGAAATTTGAACATCGTGTTCTAGCCCATATTATTGCAACCACCTTGCTACCCCGTACTGGTTCTCTGAGTACTCTGTCTCTTAGAGATATATTTGTTCTATATTGTTTGGTAAATGGTAAAGCTATTAACTGGTTTTCCCGGGTACGCCAATATATTCTTGAAAGTATCAGGGATGTTTCATCTTCTATGAGCAGCTTGCCCTATTGTAACGACCCGGCCGGTCGTTTTGAGAGTAATATCCCCGATACCTTATTTACTATTTCCCCCGTACCTTTTTCTGCTTATGTGACTTTCTGGGAGGTTTTTTTTTTGGTTTCGGAGTATTTAGGACACTTAGTCCCTAAAACGGGAGCTTAAGTCTTAGGATTTTGACCGTAGTCAGAACAGTGTGAATACGACTCAGAAATAGAGTTTTGTCGGTTTTGTTAGCTCCGTTGGGTGATTTTGGACTTAGGAGCGTGTCCGGATTGTGTTTTGGAGGTCCGTAGCCCATTTAGGCTTGAAATGGTGAAAGTCGAATTTTTGGAGATTTGGACCGGTAGTGGAAATTTTTATATCGGGGTCGGATTCCGATTACGAAAGTTGGAGTAGGTCCGTAATGTTGAATATGACTTGTGTGCAAAATTTAGGGTCAATCGGACGTGGTTTGATAGGTTTCGGCATCGGTTGTCGAATTTGGAAAATTCTAAGTTCTTTAAGTTTGAATCGGAGGATGATTGAGGTCGTTTGAGGGCTCGACTAAGTTCGTATGGTATTTTAGGATTGGTTGGTATATTTGGTCGAGGTCCTGGGGGGCCTCAGGTGAGTTTCGGGTTCTTAACGGATGAAAATTTGGACTTGAGCAAAAATCTGAAGTTGCTGGTTCTGGTGTTTCCGCACATGACGTGGGAAGTCCGCAGGTGCGAGCCCGTAGAAGTGGGACTTGGATCGTAGAAGCGACTTGAGGTGAGTGGAGCAGAATTCTCCGGCGCGAAGATTTTCCCGCACATGCGATGGTCGCAGAAGCGGAGAGTAGGGCACAGGTGCGAGCATGGGTCCGCAGGTGCGAGGTAGTTTCCGCACATGCGACACGTTCAAATGCAGTCAATGGTCGCAGAAGCGAAGGAACTTGGAGTAAGTGATTTCCGCAAGTGCGGATCTCTAGCCGTAGAAGCGGTTAAGTAATCGCAGGTGCGGTTTAACTGGCAGAAAAGGGGCTAAATCAAGGGTTTGATTCATTTCTCCATTTTTGGACTTGGGAGCTTAGAAATTGGTGATTCTTTGAGGGATTTTCAGAGAGAGCTTTGGGATAACGATTCCTAACTCATTTTTGGTTCTATTTCATTAATCTATAGTTGTTTTCTAAATTTAATTTCGGATTTGGAGTGAAAAGTTGGAAAAATGGGGGAAAAGTTCCCTAGCCGAATTTCTGAGTTTTGATTGGGATTTAGGCATCGGATTTGGTTAATTTTGGTACGAGTGAACTCGTGAGTGAATGGGTGTTCGTATTTTGTGACTTTTACCCGATTTCGAGACATGGGCCCGGGTGGACTTTTTAGGGCGAATTTCGGAATTTTTATTAAATTCTTGATTTCATTAATTAGATTAGTCTATTATAGTTGTATTTATGATTTGTGATTGTTTTTGGCTAGATTTGGGCCATTTGGAGTCGTATATTCGTGGAAAAGGTATTGTTACCGATTGATTGAGCTTGGTTCGAGGTAAGTGACTTGCCTAACCTTGTGTGGGGGAACTCTCCTTATGATTTGGTACTGTTTTTTATATATGAGCGTCGTGTACGTGAGGTGACGAGTGCGTACATGGGCTATTGTTGCAAAACTTCCTTTTCATTAAGTAAAATATTTGTCCTCATTTAACTGAGCTACACTAGCATATGAATTTATCCTGTTTAGTCTAGAACAACATGTCTACTGTCTTAATTACTTATGTGAACTCTATGCACCATGCTTAGTGAATTTCCTGCTTCTTCCTTGACTGGTACTTAGTCTAAATCGTAAGATTTCGTGATGTAGTTGTTTTTCTATGGTTTGCACTGCATATTTACTTTGGGACTACAGAACGGTATTCCGGTAGATCCCCCTGCTATGCATATTTACTTTGGGACTACGGAATGGTATTTTGGTAGATCCCCCTGCTCTGCATAATTACTTTGGGACTACGGAATGGTATTTCGGTAGATCCCCCTACTCTGCATATTTACTTTGGGACTACAGAACGGTATTCTGGTAGACCCCCCCTACTTTGCATATTTACTTTGGGACTACAGAACAGTATTCCGGTAGATCCCCCCTGTTTTGCACATTTACGTTTGGGACTACGGGATGGTATCCTGGGAGATCCCCCGTTGTTATTTTCTATGTATTCATGCTACTCTTCTGCACATGTTTTGTGTGCAGATCCAGGTAATTCTTATCATCCCCGCTACTAGCTGAGAGTGCTTGCTACTGTACGAATAATTCAAGGTATTTCTGCCGTGTCCGCAGACCTCGGAGTCCCTCTCTATTCCCTCCTATGTCATTTACCTTCCTTACTTATGTTATTAGACTCTGGTATATAGAGATACTAGTTTCCTTCTATAGCTTGTGACTTATGATGTTCCGGGTTTTGGGAATATTGTGTATTACTGGAGTGATGGCTATTGTATATGCCAAGCGGTATTGTTACCAGTCATTTAGTTACCTGTTGCATATAGTTGTTAAGTTTTACTTCCATTTTTGTTATTTCTGCATTTCGTTAGGCTTACCTAGTCGTAGAGACTAGGTGCCGTCACGACGTCTTACGGAGGGAGAATTGGGTCGTGACTAGTTGGTATCAAAGCTCTAGGTTCATAGGTATCATGAGTCACAAGCCGGTTTATTAGAGTCTCATGAATCAGTACGGAGACGTCTGTACTTATCTTCAGGAGGCTATGGAACTGTTAGGAAAAATTTCACTTCTTTGATTCCTTGTCGTGAGAAATTGTTGACTTCGAAATTCTAAGCTTCTGTATTCTATTCTTTCACAGATGGTGAGGACACGTACAGGCAGATCTGATGAGGCACCCACTCCCCCTGCTAGAGCTGCGAGAAGCCAGGGCCAGGGTAGGGGCCGAGGACGTCCACGTGGTGCAGCCAGAGCACCCGCATGAGCTGCTACAGAGGAGCCCCGAGTAGCTCCAGCTGGAGGGCAGATACCTGAGGTACTTGTTTCTGCACCAACCCTCCAGGAGACTCTAGCGCAGTTTCTGAGCATGTTCAGCACCTTAGCTCAGGCTGGATTGATTCCACTTGCTCCTGCCATATCTCAGGCTGGGGGAGGAGCACAGACTCCTGTCGTCGGTACTCCAAAGCAGCGGGTTCAGGTCGACCAGGTTCCAGAGATTGTACCAATGCAGCAGGTAGCTCCAGCTTAGCCCGAGGTTAGGGCAGCAGCTTCTGAGGTGGAGCAGCTTAGACTTGAGAGGTACAAGAAGTACCACCCACCTACCTTCAGCGAATTGGCTATAGATGATGCTTAGGGTTTTCTGGAGGAGTGTCATCATATTCTTCGTACTATGGGCATAGCGAAGACGAGCGCGGTTTCTTTTACTACATTCCAGCTTAGAGGAGCAGTTTATCAGTGGTGGCGTGCTTATGAGCTGAGTAGTCCGAATGAGGCAGTTTCAGTTACATGGACTCAGTTCTCGGACATGTTTTTGAGAGAGTATGTCCCTTAGAGCCTCCGGGACTCATGGAGCGTGGATTTTGAGCAGCTGCGCTAGGGATCTATGACTATGTCAGAGTATGCAATCTGTTTTAGTGATTTGGCCAGGGAGTTAGAGATGGATATTTCTTATCAGTAGGTGGTGAGTATTGCTAGGAGATTGGAGGGCATGCTTTCCTGGGATAGAGAGGAGAGGGAGGCCAAGAGGTTTCGAGAGACTTGTTATTATTCTGGAGATCGTGTCCTAACAGCTCGCCATGGTAGGGGTTATGTGAGCCGCCCCGTTCATTCAGCTCTTCCAGCCGCCAGTGATGTTCCATCCCCTTCTAGGCCCCGGGATCCTTATTATGCACTGCCAGTATCTAGTGTGCCTCCTGCATGGGGTGTACCTAGCGGCCAGTCCAGCAGACCTGGCCCGAGCCATTCACAGCAGCCACGCCCTCCTAGAGCTTGTTTTGAGTATGGCGACACTCGCCATATGGTGAGGGATTGCCCCAGATTTAGAAGGGGTGCACCTCCACAGACTTCTCAGCCACAGCGTGCTCTACCGGGTCCTCAGGCTATGATTACAGCACCAGCTGCCACCCCACCTGCTCAGCCAGCCCGAGGTGGAGGTCGGGGAGGTCAGGTCAGATATTATGCCCTTCCTACTCGTACAGAGGCAGTCGCTTCTGATTCTGTCATTACAGGTATTGTCTCGATCTGTCATGGAGATGCGTCGCTATTATTTGACCCAGGCTCTACATATTCCTATGTGTCCTCTTATTTTGCCCCACATTTGGGCATATCGCGGGACTCTTTGAGTTCCCCTATTTATATGTATATGCCTGTAGGAGATTCTCTTGTTGTGGACCATGTGTATCGGTCATGTTTGATTGCTCTTAGTGGTTTTGAGACCAAAGCCGATTTATTATTACTCAGCATGGTGGACTTTGATAATATTTTAGGCAAGGACTGGTTATCGCCCCATTATGCTATTCTTGATTGTCACGCTAAGACCGTGATGCTGGCTATGCCAGGATTTCCGCGATTAGAGTGGAGAGGTACCTTAGAGTATATTCCCAGCAGAGTTATTTCATTTCTTAAAGCTCAACGAATGGTTGAGAAGGGGTGTGACGTGTATCTAGCTTATGTGAGAGACTTCAATATTGATACCCCTACAGTTGAGTCAGTTCCAGTAGTAAGGGACTTTCCAGATGTGTTTCCAGCTAATCTTCCGGGCATGCCGCCCGATAGAGATATTGATTTTGGCATTGATTTGTTGCCGGGCACTCAGCCCATCTCTATTCCTCCGTACCGTATGGTTCCTCCTGAGTTGAAGGAGTTAAAAGAGAAGTTGCAGGAGTTGCTTAATAAGGGCTTCATTTGGCCCAGTGTGTCACCTTGGGTGCTCCTGTCTTATTTGTGAAGAAGAAGGATGGTTTTATGCGGATGTGTATTGATTACCGCCAGTTGAACAAAGTCACAATGAAGAACAGGTATCCATTGCCTCATATTGATGACTTATTTGATCAGTTACAGGGTGCCAGAGTATTTTCCAAGATTGACTTACGTTCAGGATATCATCAGTTGAAGGTTCGGGAGCCAGTTATCCCGAAGACTACTTTCAGGACCAGATATGGTCATTATGAGTTTCTTGTTATGTCTTTTGGGCTGACCAATGCTCCAGAAGCTTTTATGCACTTGATGCACAGTGCGTTCCGGCCTTATCTTGACTCATTCATCATTGTGTTTATTGACGACATTCTGGTGTACTCCTGGACTCTAGAGGATCATGAGCAGCACCTGAGGACTGCGCTTCAGACCTTGAGAGAAAAGAAGTTATATGAAAAAATTTCAAAGTGTGAGTTTTGGCTAGACTCAGTGGCATTCTTGGGTCATATAATATCGAGTGAGGGGATCCAGGTGGATCTGAAGAAGATTGAAGCAGTGCAGAGTTGGCCCAGACCGTCCTCAGCTATAGATATTCGGAGTTTTCTTAGTTTGGCAGGGTATTACCGTCGATTTGTAGAGGGTTTCTCAACTATTGCAACTCCTATGACCAGGCTGACCCAGAAGGGTGCTCCGTTCAGGTGGACAAAGGAGTGTGAGGAGATCTTTAAGAAGCTCAAGACAGCTTTGACTATAGCCCCAGTATTGGTATTGCCTTCAGGTTCGGGGTCTTATACAGTTTATTGTGATACGTCGCGAGTTGGTCTCGGCGCGGTATTGATGCAGGACCGTAGGGTGATTGCCTACGCATCCACATAGCTGAAGGTGCACGAAAAGAAATATCTTGTCCACGACCTTGAGTTAGCAGCTATTGTTCATGCCTTGAAGATTGGGCGGCATTATTTGTACGGTGTTTCTTTGTGAAATTTACACCGATCACTGGAGTTTGCAGCATCTGTTCAAGCAGAAGGATCTTAATTTGCGTCAGAGGAGGTGGTTGGAGCTGCTTAAGGATTATGATATTACCATTTTGTACCACCCTGGTAAGGCCAATATGGTGGCCGATGCTTTGAGTCGCCGGGCAGAGAGTTTGGGGAGCTTAGCATATCTACCAGTAGCAGAGAGGCCCATGGCTTTGGATGTTCAGGCCTTAGCCGGCCAGTTTGTGAGATTAGATATTTCTGAGCCGAGTCGAGTATTGGCTTGTGTGGTCTCTTGGTCTTCTCTTTATGATCGTATTAGGGAGTGTCATTATGATAACCCCCATCTGTTTGTTCTTAAGGAAACGGTCCAGCACGGTGATGCTAAGGAGGTCACTATTGGAGATGATGGTGCATTGAGGATGCATGGCAGGCTATGTGTGCCCAAATTGTTTGCGTGAGTTGATTCTCCAGGAGGCTCACAGTTCACGGTACTCTATTCACCCGGGTGCCGCAAAGATGTATCAGGACTTGAGACAACATTATTGGTGGAGGAGGATGAAGAAGGACATAGTAGAGTATGTGGCATGATGTCTAAATTGCCAGCAGGTGAAGTATGAGCATCAACGGCCATGTGGGTTTCTTCAAAAGTTAGAGATTCTGGAGTGGAAATGGGAACGGATCATGATGGATTTTGTAGTTGGGCTTCCATGGACTCAACGAAAGTTTGATGCAGTTTGGGTAATTGTAGATAGGCTGACCAAGTCAGCTCATTTCATTCCTATGATGACTACCTATTCTTCCGAGCAGTTGGCTCGAATTTATATCTGCGAGATCGTCAGGCTTCATGGCGTAACGGTATCTATCATCTCTTACCGGGGTACGCAATTTACATCACGATTCTGGAGAGTCGTACAACAGGAGTTGGGTACTAGAGTGGAGCTGAGCACAACATTTTACCCTCATACGGACGGACAGTCCGAGCGCACTATTCATATATTGGAGGATATGCTCCGCGCTTGTATGATAGATTTTGGGTAGTGCTTGGGACCATTTCTTGCCACTTATGGAGTTTGCTTACAATAACAGTTATCAATCCAGCATTCAGGTGGCATTGTATGAGGCTCTGTATGGTAGGCGGTGTCGGTCCCCAGTGGGTTGGTTCGAACCTGGCGAGGGCAGATTATTGGGTACGGACTTGGTCCAGGAAGCCTTGGAAAAGGTTAAGGTGATTCACGATAGACTTCACACAGCCCAGTCCAGACAGAAGAGTTACGTGGACCGAAAGGTTCGCGATGTTGCATTCATGGTTGGAGAGCGGGTCTTGCTCCGGGTTTCACCTATGAAGGGTGTTATGAGGTTCGGAAAGAAGGGCAAGCTGAGCCCAAGATTCATTGGTCCTTTTGAGGTGTTGCGGCATGTTGGGGAGGTTGCTTATGAGCTTTCCTTACCTCCCAGCCTAGCAGGATTTCATCCGGTATTTCATGTTTCGATGCTCCGGAAATATCACGGTGATCCGGCTCATGTATTGGATTTCAGCTCAGTCTAGTTGGACAAAGAACTATCTTATGTTGAGGAGTCAGTGGCTATTTTAGACAGGCAGGTCAGAAAGCTAAGGTCAAAGAACATTGCTTCTGTGAAGGTTTAGTGGAGGGGACAGCCAGTCGAGGAGGCGACTTGGGAGACCGAGCAGGATATGCGCAACTGTTATCCTCATCTTTTCACCACTTCAGGTATGTCTCTATGCTCGTTCGAGGACGAATAATTGTTTTAAGAGGGAGAATATGTAACGACCCACGGCCGGTCGTTTTAAGAGTAATAGTCCCAATCACCTATTTACTGTTTCCCCCGTACCATTTTCTTCTTATGTGACTTGCCGGGAGGTTTTGTTTTTGGTTTCGGAGTGTTTCGGGACACTTAGTCCCTAAAATGGAAGCTTAAGTCTTAGAATTTTGACCGTAGTCGGAACTGTGTTAATATGACTCCAAAATGGAGTTTCGTCGGTTCCGTTAGCTCCGTTAGGTGATTTTGGACTTAGGAGCGTGTCCGGATTGTGTTTTAGAGGTCCGTAGACTATTTAGGCTTGAAATGACAAAAGTCGAATTTTTGGAGATTTGGACCGGTAGTGGAAATTTTGATATCGGGGTCGGATTTCAATTCTGGAAGTTGGAATAGGTCCGTAATATTGAATATGACTTGTGTGCAAAATTTGGTGTCAATCGGACGTGGTTTGGTAGGTTTCGGCATCGGTTGTCGAATATGGAAAATTCTAAGTTCTTTAAGTTTGAATCGGAGGATGATTCATGATTTTAGCGGTGTTTGAGATCGTTTGAGGGATCGACTAAGTTCGTATGGTATTTTAAGATTGGTTGGTATGTTTGGTCGAGGTCCCAGGGGGCCTCGGGTGAGTTTCGGGTTCTTAACGGATGAAAATTTGGACATGAGCAAAAATCTAAAGTTGCTGGTTCTGGTGTTTCCGCACCTGCGGTGGGAAGTCTGCATGTGCGAGCCTGCAGAAGCGGGACTTGGATCGCAGAAGCGACTTGAGGTGAGTGGAGCAGAGTCCGCCGGTGCGAAAATTTTCCCGCACTTGCGATGGTCGTAGAAGCGGAGAGCAGGGCGCAGGTGCGAGCATGGGTCTGCAGGTGCGAGGTAGTTTCCGCACCTGCGACACGCACAGATGCGGTCAATGGTCGCAGAAGCAGAGGAAGTTAGAGTAAGTGATTTCCGCAGGTGCGGAGCTCTAGCCGCAGAAGCGGTTAAGTAACCGCAGGTGCGGTTTAACTGGCAGAAAAGGGGATAAATCGAGGGTTTGATTCATTTCTCCATTTTTGGACTTGGGAGCTCGGAAATTGGTGATTCTTTGAGGGATTTTCAGAGAGAGCTTTGGGGTAACGATTCCTAACTCGTTTTTGGTTCTATTTCATTAATCTATAGTTATTTTCTCCATTTAATTTCGGATTTGGAGTGAAAAGTTGGGAAAATGGGGGAAAAGTTCCCTAGCCGAATTGCGGAGTTTTGATTGGGATTTAAGCATCGGATTTGGTTAATTTTGGTACGGGTGAACTCGTGAGTGAATGGGTGTTCGTATTTTTTGACTTTTACCCGATTCCGAGACGTGGGCCTGAATCGACCTTTTAAGACGGATTTCGGAATTTTTATTAAAATCTTGATTTCATTAATTAGATTAGTCTATTATAGTTGTATTTATGATATGTGATTGTTTTTTGCTAGATTTGGGCCATTCAGAGTCGGATATTCATGGAAAAGACATTGTTACCGATTGATTGAGCTTAGTTCGAGGTAAGTGGCTTGCCTAACCTTGTGTGGGGGAACTCCCCTTAGGATTTGGTACTGTTTTTGATATATGAGCGTCGTGTACGTGAGTTGACGAGTGCGTACACGGGCTATTGTTGCAAAACTCCGTTTTCATTAAGTAAAATACTTGTCTTCCTTTAACTGAGCTACACTAGCATATGAATTTATCCTGTTTAGTCTAGAACAACATGTCTACGTGTCTTAATTGCTTATGTGAACTCTGTGCAGCATGCTTAGTGAATTTCCTGCCTCTTCCTTGACTGGTACTTAGTTTAAATCGTAAGATTTCGTGATGTAGTTGTATTTCTATGGTTTGCGCTTCATATTTACTTTGGGACAATGGAACGGTATTTCGGTAGATCTCCGTGCTCTGCATATTTACTTTGGGACTACGGAACGGTATTACGGTAGATCCCCTTGCTCTGCATATTGACTTTGGGACTACGGAACGGTATTTCGGTAGATTCCCCTGCTCTGCATATTTACTTTGGGACTATGGAACGGTATTCTGGTAGATCCCCCCTGCTTTGCATATTTACTTTGGGACTACAGAACGGTATTCCGGTAGATCCCCCCTGTTTTGCACATTTACGTTTGGGATTACGGGACGGTATCCTGGGAGATCCCCCGTTGTTATTTTCTATGTACTCATGCTACTCTTCTGCACATATTTTGTGTGTAGATCCAGGTGCTTCTTATCATCCCCGCTACTAGCTGAGAGTGCTTGCTGCTATACGGAGACTTCAAAGTATTTCTGCCACGTCCGCAGACCTCGGAGTCCCTCCTGTATTCCTTCCTATGTCATTTACTTTCCTTACTTCTGTTATTAGACTCTAGTGTATAGAGATACTAGTTTCCTTCTATAGCTTGTGACTTTTTATTGTTCCGGGTTTTGGGAATATTATGTATTACTGGTGTGATGGCTATTGTATATGCCAAGCGGTATTGTTACCAGTCATTTAGTTACATGTTGCAGATAGTTGTTAAGTTTTACTTTCATTTTTGTTATTTCAGCATTTCATTAGGCTTACCTAGTCGTAGAGACTAGGTGACGTCACGACGTCTTACGGAGGGAGAATTGGGTCGTGGCACCTATGGCTTACTAATCTCTCACATCCTGAAAGTCATGAAAGTGGACTTATCTCTCTATGCTTCTAAGACTATCTCCAGCACCTATGACAAGACTGCCTTTGCCATGATGGCGTATACCTTGATTGAGAGAACTTGGTTTAAGAAGAAGAAGGTACTAGAGTTCATCCCTACTGAAAGCAGTGGGGGAATCAAATCTGAAGCCAACAAATCCTCTTCCTCAGACCAGCCGATGATGACAAAACATTGCAGGTATCAAGGAATTACTAACCTCTATGCAGGAGCAGGTGGACAAGATCAGAGAAGTAACCAAGGAAACTGGAGCAGACGTGGCTAAGTTAAGGATCACTCTACAAGCCACAAGGAGGCAAGGAATCAGGGCCATGCAGGATGTCACTGAGAGGCTGACCAAAGTCAACAAAGACATTGATGCCTCTTATGAAAGCTTCTGCACTAAAGTGATCAGCACCGTGAAATACTTCCTTGGAAGGAGTTGAATGTTTGGGATGCTTAAGACAATCTTTTTACTTTTTCCGTTTTATGTGGTAGTTTAAGACTGTTTCTTTTGGTTGTGTCTGGGATGAGCATCAGTCGACTATGCTCACTATAACTGCTTAGTTGTAAATTATTTTTGCCTACTTAGTTAGTACTATTACTCTAAATTGTTTCTCTTGCTCTTTTTGATTGATGTCAAAGGGGGAGAAGAAAGAAAAAGAGTGCAGGTTCAAAGGATCAAGAAAGTTCAAAGCCAACACCCAAGAACCAGCTTGAAAACAGGGGGAGCACACTTGAAAAAAAGGGAAGAATCCATAAATTAGTCAAACTCTTTTTAGATTATTGTCATCATCAAAAAGGAGGAGATTGTTAAGTTTAGAATTTTATTAATGATCAAAAACCTTAAAGAAGCTTTGAGTAATGATATATTATTGTATGCAGATTTTGGTAAGCAACAGCATTGCCAAAAGGAAAGAAGATCTACTCAACGGCTACGCATCTTGAACCATTGCTTTACATGGCAAATACATCAGTTAGCCTAAGAAGAAGAGAATCAATCAATATTGAACAAGATTTTCAAGTGCGCAAGAATGGAAAAAATCACAGACAGACCAATCAGTGTTAACCAAGATCCTCAAGTGTGCAAGAATGGAGAAAATCACGGACAACGGTCAAATCCGTAAGATTCAGCAGAAGCTCAAGTCAAGAAGGAATGAAGAAAAAATCCGCCAAGAATGAAGTGAAGTAAGCAATCAGCCAAGATTATCTCAAATCAAGGAAAAATGAAGGAAGCAATTCGTAAGGAAGGAAAGATGAATCTAACTACCATTTCAAGCTAGATTCATGAGGAAACCCTTGGATCTTTCTCTTATATGTACATGCCTCAAAAGGAAAGGATTTCTAGAATTGCTGCAATACAATCCCACAAGACAAGGAAGCAGAAGACTCATGAAGCTATAAAGGAAGAAGCAGAAGAACATTGAAAATCACGCAACTACACAAACTGTTTCTAAACCTTTTTAGTTCTTAGTACAAATACTGTATTCTTGAGCCTACAAGTATCATAAAAGATAGGAAGAGTTAGAACACAAAAAAAGAGTTGTGTCAACATTACAAAAACTATTGTTGCTGAATATCGTTGATGGTGAACAAACTAAAACCATCACTATTGTAACCTTTTATCAAAGATCTAAGAGAACCCTTGTGACCCAAGAAAACTGGATGTAAGTACCACACCGGTACTGAACCAGTATAAAAACTATTGTGTCTTGTTTGTCTTTCAGTTTGCTTGATTCATTTCTACTTTAACTGTTCGCTGTGCGAAACCTAGTCGACTGAACTCACACTTAGTCAACCAAGTTTTAATCGATCGCAATTCATTCCCCTCTCTTGTACTTCCACACTTTAAGAGCTTAAATAGTTATCATGTATAGGATCAAGTTTTATAGAGAGGATTTCAATTGTGAGGTGTGACTCTTGAGTCTAAAAGAGTCAACTAGTACATATCAATTACTTGGTTAAATAAAAACTTTTTAGTTTATTCTGTAACTCTATGTTACAAGCACTTACCTACTATCAAGTCTAGATTTTTCACCACATATTTTTTGCAAGTATTACACTAAACACAATATTAGTGAGCTAATGCAAACTCCAATAAAAGATTTTGTGTAATCAAAATAACCTCGTGCTAATTTTAAAATGGATCAGGAAGTTACTCTGAATGAAAATTTACGCTTAGTCCAAAAATAAAAAGAATAAAAAAGAAATTTAACTATACATAATCCAAGATTGGAATTGTGTAAGTTTAAACTCTTTTCATGCTCGTGTTCAGGGTTCGATTTGAGTTGTTTTTAATTAATAAATAAAATTTACACCATCATATAAAATTTTCATTTCCTTATTTTTGTCGATTTTTGTTAATACAAAAGAAATCTATATTTTGATTTCTGTTGGTTTTTTCATTCTTCTAATTTTCTCGGTCTTTTGTCTCTTGTCTTCGCAATATAAGTGTTCCTTATACTAGGCTTTCACATAGAGGTACGATTCAACTATAATCTTTTCACATAATATGTTAGTTTTCATTGCAAACAATTGATCTCCAAAATCAAATAGGATAATAAAATGAGGTCAAACATCAACTAATTCTAAATCAAATAGAATAAAATGAGTCATAACATCAAATAATTTTTAATACACGATAGCCCATATAGATGTGGAGGGCAAAATTACATTGTGGCATACTCTCTTCATTTTTAAAATAAAGAGAGGAAATCACAACTTGTGCTGATAATGATGAACTATTCATTTTTTTTTAAAAATATTAAAATTGATATACAAAAAACACTTATTCACATTCTTGCATTTATTAAATTAATAAGTGAATGATATGTATTTTTTATGCAAGCTTTACCACTTGTGAATCGTTAATTGAGATGTATTTATACCATAATATGTTTTTCTAGCAAACAATTTTACTATATTAGATAATAATAGCTCTCGAAGAGTCAAAGGATGCAACAACATCGTTTGCAATCCAACTAGGGAAAGTAGAAACCCAAATATTTCTATGTAATAGCGAGATAGAAAACTTGGCTAAATTATGTGCTAAAACATTCCAAGATCTCGGATATATGCAATATTTATATTTTCAAAGGAATTCATCATCTTCCATATATCTTCACAAGTAGTCTCAATCTTCTATGAGACCAACATCCTTTTTCTTATTATATCCACCACATTTTTGACATCTGATAGAATATGCACCTTTCACCATTCATTTTCTATAGCTTTTTCTGAAGCATCACGAATTGCTAGTGCTTCAGTAGTAATGGCTTTGGGGTGCCAAAGGCTAGAAGCAAATGACCCCAACAATCTATAGCTGCCATTTCAATGCTTGCCAATAATTGCCATCTTCTTTTCCAATTGTAACCCAGCATCTGCAAACTTAACAACACCATCTTTTACCACAATAATATTTTTATTATCAGAACAGTCAGATGTGCGGGAAGGAGAAGAAATAGTAAGCATAGTATTTTCATATTCATGAAAATCAAAAAGTGCTTTGTTTACAATTTCATTAGGTTCACAAAATAAACCCATTAAAATTCTACAAATTTCTAGCTTTCCAAATTTAAAATTTGCCTAATAGTAATAACTTCTTCAATCAAATAAAAAAAATCATGAAAATTATGGCCAATTAGAAAATTGCAATATAGACATTCTAGCAATTTTTAATGCTAAAAAAGACAAATTTTGTTCTTGTTATTTCAACGTTTCCAAATTTGAGAAAGATGGTTTGGTCGGAAGAAATCAAAGGAACGACTAAAATTAACGTTGCTAGGAGTATTAGTTTCACACCTGTTTATATCGCGTATTTCCCAAATATTGAATCAAGAATCCATCTATATAAGAAATCCCACCTTCGCCTCCTGAAACTTATTATCAGATACTTCTTTCTTCAATCTTCCTGTTGTTTGTTCTTCAGAGTAAGAATCCATGGAGAAGGACACTCAATTTTGTCCCTCTGACACTGAACTGATAAGGCAATTGCTAAAGTTTTTGGCTGGAAAATGCTTACCAACTGAAGGATTGATTGGCTTTGCAGATGTTTACAGCAATGAGCCATGGCAATTAATTGGAGACATGAGTTCCAAGAAAACCCATTACTTCCTCACCCAATTGAAGTAGAAGAAGCCCACTGATGCCAGATTCAACAGAACTACTGGTAATGGGACTTGGACACAGCAGAATAAAGGCAAGAAAATTCTTGATGAAGATGATAGTCTGATTATTGGGTATCGATAGTTTAATAATCGCGGGGCGAGAACAATATTAGCATACCTGTCAACACAGCGGAAGAATTGTTGAATTCACAATCGAAAGAATTGTCCCAAATCAACCTTTGAATCATTAGAAAACAAAGTGTATTCCCACAAACTAAATGCCTCTTTATCTGTGTATGTATTTTTATTTGGAGAAGAAAGAAGAAGAGAAGTTCCTTCAAGAAGTAGAAGAAGTACGTTACTTCTTGGGCAGATTGAGAGAACAAACTTTTTTAGATTTTTCCCACACCTCTGTACGTTAATTACTCCACTACTTATAGTGGTTGTATTGGTTTAAACTGCCAGGGTAACTTCCATGTAACCTTCCAATCTTATCCTCTTTCTAAACAGATCGGGTCAGTCCATATGGGCGACCCGTAACTTAAAACCCAATATCCTACATCTCCCACTTCGCACATGGTGGACTAGATTCAAGCCAGTACCATGGCAATAACACATGTAATTCATACTAACAAATAGTTCGTGCGACCTGCGAGCATTAAGAGCTATAATATTCTTAAACCCTTTAAGGTTTCTTAATAGCTCAATGTAATAAACCAATTACATGCGGAAAGGATTTACTACTAACATGAGGATCGTATTACTCGCTATACCCCAGATATTACCCGCTACTCCAGTAGCTAGTTATCCGATCCCTCATCCTCGAAAGAAGTGAGCTCGAGTTTATATTTAACTTTGTATTCATAATTACATTTGATACACTCATGATAAGTGTAATGGTCGACCTATGAATACAAGTTAAATTACTAAATTTTTAGTTGCCTTCCCTTTCTACTTGAATCTTTCCATTCCAAATCAACTGCTTTCCTAGACATGTACTGCATTGCCGAATCACTCATGGCTATTAGTGGCATGCTAAAGTAGCAACACTGATTGGCACTTCAAGAGACAGTAAAAGGTCAAAGGGTATTTCAATAAAAGTTACTCTAACTTCTTTGGGATCTCATACAATGAAGAAGCAGGGATTCATTCCTCCATTATCCCATGGTCGATAGCAAACATGGTATGAAATACATGTTACGGTGTTCTCACCTTATATCGGTGTGTGTATCTTATTCTTTTAATCATTCAACACCATACAGATCTTGGTCTAGATACCTCCAAATGTCTAACCCGAGTTTCTCACTTCAATAATCCTCAAACCATCTTCTTAGAGAAACTTCCATCTGGCTTACAAAATAAGTCATAATCGAATAGTGAAATTCGTAAGTCTGATTAGTTTTCAAGTCCGACCTCTACAAGTAAATATAACATCACATTATTCAAGGTTCTATAAGGTCTCATCTCTTCACGATTCTTAACATAAGAGGCGATTGCTAGTGTGAAAGAGCCAATCTCGCAATTTTTGCGACACACTTTAGCAGTAAAACATTTATCACATGCATATGAGATATAAGCATAAATTCAAGAGTCAAATATTGATGAGCATATTAAAATAATCAAGTCATTTTACAATACATAAATATATATTCATATCCTTCGCAAACCTAGAGCCATTACATGTTTTTCAAACAGGTCTCTAGATATCGCCTTTGTAAAAGGATCAGCTATCATGCTTCGCGTAGGAATGTACTGTAAATTTATCCCTCCACTTGCTACCATGTCTCTCACAAAGTTATACTTGATGTCAATGTGTTTGGTCTTGCTGTGATACTTAGGATCTTTTGTATATGTAATAGCCGCTTGACTATCAGAATATAGAGTCATGGGATCCTGAGAGTTCTTTGTAATATCCAAATGCTCAAAGAATCTCTTCAACCAAACAACTTCTTGTACTGCAGACGCAAAAGCCACGAACTCATCTTCCATTGTTGAAAGGGATATGCAGGTTTGTTTCTTACTTTTTCATGATATAGCACCACCATTAAGTAAGAAGGCATAACCGAATGTTGATTTTCTATCATTCTGGTCACCAGCCCAATCAGCATCTGTATATCCTCTCAAGTATAAATCATTTCCAATATAACATAGTGAATAATCTACAGTTCCCTTGAGGTATCTGAAAATTCTCTTCATAACTTTCCAATGATCTCTTCCAGGATTGGATTGATACCTTCTAACCAGACCTACGGCATAACAAATGTCTGGGAGAGTACACATTATAGCATACAGGAAGCTCCCGACAGAACTTGAATATGGAACTCGAGACATGTATTCCTTTTCATTTTTAATCTTGGGACATATTTCAAGGCTTAAAGTTTCACCTCTCGCTATAGGAGTATCCATGGATTTGCAACTATTCATGCGAAAATGCTCCAAAATTTTCTTTATATAAGTTTCTTGAGATAGACTCAATAACTTTTTGGAACGGTCTCTTTGGATATTAACTCCAAGGATATAGTCTGCCTCGCCCATATCTTTCATGTCAAATGACTTTGAAAGCTATGACTTGATAGTTTCAAATACTCCAAATTGTTTCCGGCCAATAAAATATCGTTCACATAAAGAGAAAGAATTACAAACATCCCATTGGATTTCTTCACATAAATGAAATGATCTTCATTGATCATGGTAAAATTATATGAGATCACCTCCTTGTAAAATCTCAAATACCATTGCCTTGAAGATTGTTTCAGGCCATAAATAGATCTTTTCAATTTACAGACCTTTTTTTCTTGGCCTTTGACGATGAAGCCTACAGGTTATTCCATGTAGATTTTTTCGTTTAGTTCTCCATTTAGAAAAGCTATCTTAACGTCCGTTTGATGTAATTCCAAATCCAAACATGCAACAACAGCCAAAAGTAAGCGAATTGAGGTAAACTTCACAACTGGTGAAAATGTTTCCTCATAATCTATTCCGGCTTCTTGAGTAAAGCCTTTTGCCACCAATCGTGCCTTGTATCTTTCTATTGACCCATCCGCTTTGTATCTAACTTTGAGAACCCATTTATTCCCAATGGCTCTATGCCCAGGCGGAAGGTCAACTAGATCCTAGACTTTGTTGGTTTTCATGGACTCTAATTCTTCTTTTATTGCTTTCATCCACTCATCTTTTCCAGGGCTCGATAAAGCCTCAGTCATGGCTCATCCATTTCTGTGGGAGATACCAAGAAAACATAATCTTCAATGTCATAAGTATGTTTGGGTATATTTTTCCTAGCACTCTTTCGTAGTTGAAATTCAGGTTCGTCAAAAAGATTTTGGGATTGAGAGTTCCCACTCTCACTCGGATCAAGAATAAGATCTTGATCAATTTGATTATTAACTGTGTCAGAAGACACTTGCTGACTATCTGAGTTTAACATTTCATAAAGAGGTTCTCCATTCTTTACCTCGCCCTTCTTTGGAAAATCATTTTCCAAAAATATGACGTCTCGCGATTCAATCTCAGTAACACTTCCATCCTCTAATTCACCAATGAACACATACCCTTTAGAGTGTTCTGAATATCTTATAAAGATACATTTCTTGCCTTTTGGACCTAATTTGCCAAACTTGCTAAAAGAATCTTATACATATGCAGCACAACCCTAAGGCCGTAAATCCTTTAAGTTTGGTTTATGACCAGTCCATAGCTCATAAGGAGTGGAAAAAACTGATTTAGAAGGCACTTTGTTCAATATGTAAGTTGCAGTCAATAACGCATCTCCCCAAAAGGAGATAGGTAAATTTGCATGCGCCATCATGGACCTTATCATGTCCAATAGTATTATATTCCTCCATTCTGCTACACCATTTTGTTGATGTGTGCAAGAAATAGTTAACTGTGTGGTGATTCCCTTTTCATTGCACAATTCTTCAAATTCTTTTGAAAGATATTCACGCCCTCTATCGGTTCTTAAAGTCTTAATCCTTTTGTCTAATTGATTCTCAACTTCATTCAAATATTTCTTAAAGCATTCAAGTGCTTCAGATTTATGAGAAATCAAATAGACATAACCAAAGCATGTGAAACCATCAATGAATATAATAAAATATAAAGCACCAGACCTAGCCCTCACATTCATTAGACCACAGATATCATAATAGATTAACTTCAATAGAAAATCAGCTCTCTTAGCCTTTCCAAATGGTTTACGAGTAATCTTTCCGTCAAGATAATTTTTTCAAGTTGGCATTTCAATTTTGGAGAAAGAACCTAGATGTCCTTCCTTAGCCAATCTATTCATTCGATCCTTCCCTATGTGACATAATCTTGCATGCCATGTAATAACATCAACATCATTGTTACTAGAATAACATGCCATAACACAACTGTCAACATAAACGTTATACGTAGAAGGATTACAATCTAACACAATAAAACCATCATAACGATGTCCAAAATCAAAAAAAACATTGTCTTGAGTAATTCTAAGACCATTGCGACTAAAGTTTAGATAGAAATCTAAATCTAGAAGAACAGACACAAAAACCAAGTTTCGTCTAATCTCTGGAACATACAGGACGTCATGCAACATCAAAGATCGACCATCACGCATGTCTATTCTGCAAGTGTCTATCCCTTTGACTTCAAGCTTTGCATTATTTCCCATATATACATGCTTCGATCCAGGTGAAACTCGACGAAACTCTATGAACGCTTCTCTATCACGGCTCACATGGTCGGTGGCCCCTGAGTCTACAATCCACACAGGATAAGATTCAGTTAGTAAAACAGTGCTAGAAATATATATAGCACTAAGAGATGCATTTTGAAATACTACCTTTTTCGGCTCAGTGCACTCACGAGAAAAATTCCCTAGAACTTGGCAATTGTAGCACTTCATCTTACTCTTGTCTTTCTTCTTGTAGAACCGTTTTTCTTTCTTAGAATTTGGTTTGTTTCTTTTCTTGCAGGATCGTTCTCCGGTCTCCTTACCCTTTCCATTATTTTTCCAATTTCTCTTGCGCTTGAAGCTTGATTTCTTTGTACCACTTGATTCTGCCACAAAGGCATTAGGTACAGCTTTAGCAGCACCAAGTTGCTCGTCTTCAAGCTCCACATGATGGGCAACATCAGCAAAAGTTTTGATGTTATCATTGTAGGTCAAGTTAACCTTCAGATGTTCCCAATTATTGGAAAGAGACTGAATCACTGCCTGAAGCTGCTGCTCATCAGAGAGAACATGGCCAGTACTTTTGAGTTGAGAAATCATATTTGACATCACCCTTAGATGTTGTTTGACACTGTGATCATGACACTTTTTGTAAATGTCACACTTGATTGTCAGCTGTCGAAGGCGAGTCACAGTTGTACCCCCATATGCCTCTCTTAAATGTGCCCACATGGCTTGAGCAGTAGGATATTGTTCACATTCGTCGATGAGATCATCAGCAACTGAACTTACAATAATTCCACGTGCAGTGGAATCTTTTTTCTTCCAAATATTGTAAGTTTCCAGATCCCTCCTGTGTTGAGCAGTGTTACCCTCCTCTGGGTGACTCATAGCATGGTTAATACTTTTAAGAGTATCTTGCTCTTCAAGTACATACCACATCTTATGACTCCAGATATCGTAATTTTCACCATTCAGTTTGTCACCCTTGTTCAAGTCGGCAATAATACTTTTCGATGTCATGTCTGTTATTAGAGACAATATTACAAGTTTAACTCATCAATATATACTTCAGTCAATTTATGCATGTGATTACATACTCAAGTAAATTAATTATAATATTAATTCTACATTTAGTATAGAATCGAACGGTCACTACGTTTCCATTCATCATCTATATGTAAATATTTTAATTAATATTAAAATCACTTCTTAGTATATACTTTATTTCAGTGTATTACAAAAAAAATATGATAAACAATGTATGTAACTGGTGAGACAAGTAACATAATTTAAATTTCATTAAGATAAAACACATAATAACAATTGACATGTTTGCTAGGACATACATGTACCAATTGAACACTAACTCTTACACATACACACTAAAAAGTGCACTGGGCCAAATATCATGATAAATCTCAGTTAAAATTTCACCCCAAGGCTCTCGAAGAGAGTCTGCTAAAATAGCTAATGCTTCCCAATCAGTAATTTCTACGTAATTCGCCAATTCAACTCTTTTTAACTGAAAAAGGTGTACATGTTCAGGAATGGAAACATCAGGGCCCATTTTAAATTCCTTAAACTCCCTAAATTTCTTTTCTTTTTCCCTTCGTTCTGCCCTTCGATCTCTTAACTCATTTTGTCTCGCCCTTGGGACATTCCTGATGACTTCATGCTCCGAGTCTAAATCATTATAGAAATAAGTCATGTGACGACATAGCCTTCTACGTTGTATCCTTCCTTGACTTCGAGAACTCCCACTTAGAGTAATTCGAACTTGCCATTGTTCAGCCATATCTAAAATAGGACCAAGAAAATAATAAGAATGGCTAGAACCATCCAATGTGACAACATATGTCACAATAACTCGTAGAAGTATATCAATGTAAGGGATTAATGCTAAACTAATTTTCTATATTACGTAGATAAAAACTCACTTTTCCAGTTTCAACAAGTGAAAGCATATTATGAAAACAGAATGCTTATGAACCAGAAACATATGTTACGTGTGACTTTGGTGCTATTAAGATTGTCTAATCTAAATATAAAATTGTAGAGCATTAGTAGCCAATAAGTAATTAAAACAACTACTAATTGGCTCAGTTTGACAAAATATCTCAATCTTGAATCTCTCCTTTAGCACAGTAAAATTTGCATTCCAGCATTAGCAGATTACAACATTAAAAACAGTTTCAATGCAGAATACTTTTAAAATTATTATAACTTTTAACAAAGAGATTCGGCATACATACACCTCGTCTGCTAAAATAACCTCCAATCCTGAGATATTCTGCTAATTTCTAAGGAAGTTTATAGCAGAAAGTGAAAATTAAGACCCCAATTGCCATAATCACTTCATAAGCAAATACCAAAAATAGAAAACTAGTAAGAAGTGGAAATTAAGGCAATGAAGAAGATTAGTGGAGCAACCAATTTTTAATTAAGTTTTATCAGAAACAAATATTCTCTTTAGAATAAAATTACTACAACATAGTGCAATTTCTTTTCTGAAAAAAAATTGCTTTGGAACAAATAGCGACAAACAATGATTGGAGGCGAAAATGTTTTTAACAGAGTTTTCTATTATTCCATGTTTAAAGAGACAAGAAACAACGCTGGCTCTAATGCCAATGATACTTTAATAATCGCGGGGCGAGAACAATATTAGTGTACCTGTCAATGCAGTGGAAGAATTGTTGAACTCACCACTGAAAGAATTGCCCCAAATCAATCTTTGAATCACTAGAAAATAAAGTGTATTCTCACAAACTAAATGCCTCTTTATCTGTGTGTGTATTTTTATTTGGAGAAGAAAGAAGAAGAGAAGTTCCTTCAAGAAGGAGAAGAAGTACGTTACTTCTTGGACAGATTGAGAGAACAATCATTTTTAGATTTTTCCCACACCTCTGTACGTTAATTATCCCACTACTAATAGTGGTTGTATTGGTTTAAACTGCCAGAGTAACTTTCCTGTAACCTTCCAATCTTATCCTCTTTCTAAACGGATCGGGTCAGTCCAGATGAGCGACCCGTAACTTAAAACCCAATATCCTACAGGTATAAAAGAAGCTTGAGTTACAAACACAAGAAAGACTCCTCTTTGAATAGCCGCTGGTTGATGATGGAGTATTTCTTGGCTGACTCTCTTCTTCAGGAGTTGAAATCTAAAGAAGCAAAAGAGTTTGTAATCTGTGCGATTAAGAAGAACCCCATATCAGAAATCAGAAGAAAAGGTTTTGCTACTATTGTAGAGTATAAGAGGTTCATTGATCGTGTCTTGCAAGAAGGGGTTCTTCTCCAACCATCACCTTCACTACAGAGTACTATGATTTTGTCTAAGAACAATCCTATGATGTTGGAGAGTACCTCGTCTGATGCTTTTTCTTTGGAAAAATTCGAACCAAAGGATGGAATGTTGGTTCAGACTGATTCTGATGTATTCTTTGGAATGCTGAACGTGGAAAATCAAGAATGTTGTTATCAGGAAGGTGATGAGGAGGAAGTTGATTGGGAATCTATATTGAATTTTGGGGATCATGGTTTAGTGCAGAATGACTTGCTTTACTAATTCTGGAAAATTGAAGCTTTGGTAAAATTTTGAAAAGGTATATTTTATTCTTGAGTTTCTTTGAAATCTAAGATGACTTTTTCTCTTGTACACTTCATTTATGCACCTTATTTAACCTCAAGTTTCCTATTGCCAGTCTCTATATCATTACTTATTAGCTAAGTTGCTCGGACTCGAGTGTGGGTATCCGACACGGGCATGGATCCAAGTGTCGGATTTGTGTTTTCATACAACGCGAATACTCAGCTTGTTGTTTGTTTTTATCAATTCTCTATATTTATCTAGAATTGATTTATTTTGAAACTGATTAAATCGGTCTTGTCTTTCTCGCCTTCTTTTCTGTTTCTACAAGTGTTGTTCTTCCAGTCTAGTCCTTTGGTCGTGAATTATATGTATTATGATGACTTCTTGTAATCATATACTAACATGGAATTGCTTTATTCTTCCAATTATATAGTTTGTCTATGGTCATGCCTCTGTCAGTAATAAAGGATGTTGACTACATAGTGTTGATTGCGATCATCAGGAATGGGTGCTTTAAACAAGGAGTTTTGAGAGATTCTTGATGCTTTTTGTAACAGCCAGTTTTGACATCTGAATTTTCCCGTCGACGTAGTAAGTCGTATCTAACTATTGCGAAACTGGTATAGCAGAACTGGATCGAGCTAGCTCACACTTAATTTCTATTTGGGACTTTCCAAAAAAGTTACTGAGTTCCTTTTTTATTTTTTTGCTTTTCTTGGTCTTTACTATGCTGTCTAAGGAGATATATATGCTTCATGGTCTTCCATCGGCTTGTGTATTTTCTTTCATGTAGATATCTTTGCTAATTGTTCTGTTGGGCTTCTTGTTATATAATATAAAAATATGATTGATAGTAAATTTCTTTTACAAGTAATCCAATCTTTTCAGTCCTTTATCTATATCGAAATTCATATTTAAATAATAATTGCTCCGAATTTCTCTTTGGTGTGTGAGGGTAAGGTCTGAAGGAGGATGCATGAGACAGAGAAATGATAGACGCATGTTTTTAGTTAATTAGGACCGTGTAATAGACGCTCCTCTAAGAATTCAACCGACGAGTTTTTAATATGAAGGGGAAAATAGTTTAGGGGGACACCCTATAGTTTAAGTAGGTAACTCATAAAAGGTTTATAGTCAAAGGAGTTTTTAGGATATTAACTCCCTCTCCTATTCATTTTATAAGGCGTGGCGCGGGCCAACAATCCAGCGCACAGTACTTAGACGGGTTCTAGAAAGGCATATAGGAAGGAATAGAGAAATCCAAAAAGAAAAAATCAATATGAAAGAAAAGACAAAGAGAATATCATATACTATTTCTTTGGATCTGAGCTGGAATCTTGTCTATTTTAACCCCTGTCACGACCTCAATTTTCTTCCGTAGGATGTCGTCATGGCACCTAGACTCTAAGACTAGGTAAGCCTAACATACATACTGAATATAACAGAAATAACGATAAAAGTCTCAAATACTTAACAACTATTATAAGAAAAACTTCGCAACTCAACATAAGCAAACACCCAAAATCTGGTGATAACAAGTCACAAGCTCTATAAAATGGTACTGAGCATCCCTATACCTCAGTGTCTATAAAAGGACAAGAAAAAAAAAATAGACTAGTTAGAGGGTGACTCAGAGGCCTGCGGACGCCGGCTGGTATACCTTGAAATCTCCGAAACTGGGTTCGTCTCGCTGGTGCCTAGACTGGTAGGAGGTACCAGGATCTGCACAAAAAAATGTACATAAATGTAGTATGAGTACACCACAACGCTACTGTCACGATCCAAAATCTCACCAGTCGTGATGACGCCTATATCAATACTAGGCAAGCCCGCAATCTTAATAAACCACCATATCTATTAAATTTAAAAATAAAATAATTAAATTCAGCGGAAGAAATCTCACAAATACAAATATAATACTCCCAAAATCCGGTGTCACGGAATACATGAGCATCTAATATGAATACAATGTCTGACTGATAAAAACCAATGTCTGAAAGTATAGAACAGTACAATAACTGAAGGAAAAAGAGAGACAAGGTCAGCGGACGCCAGGCAGCTACCTTGATAGTCTCCAACTGGTATCACACTGAGGTCTAAACAGCCGCCGTGTCCGGAAGCACCTGGATCTGCACACGAGGTGCAGAGTGTAGTATGAGTACAACTAACTCAATAAGTAACAAGACTAACCTCTGGGCTGAAAGTAGTGACGAGCTCCGCAGGTACAGTCCAGTATAAAAATTATACAAAAATGTAGGCATGCTTTCAAGTTCAACAGTTAAACTCAATACAAGTGAAACAGATCAATACTGCATGATATGAGGAATGTGACATCTCAGTAGAAAGACCTCATGTAAATACTGGTTACAAATTATCCGGTCACTCAGTACTGTTTATGGCCAATCGAGCCCAGGGGTGTTCCAACCCGTATATAAATACACATCGACTGACAGTCAGTCACCCAGTACCGTATAAGACCAATCCAGCCCTCGGATAATTTTATCCCCAAATATAACTGATACAGACAAGTTCCATGTCCAGGTAAACTCATTACAATACAAATAAGTAAGGCAAGTCCATGCCCTGGGAAATCCATCCCGAATATATATATATATATATATATATATATATATATATATATATATATATATATATATATATATATATATATATATAAAAGGCAAGTCCATACCCTAGAAAGTCCATCCCGAATATATATAATCATCTACGCTCACTGGGGGTGTACAGATTCTGGAGGGACTCCTTCAGCCCAAGCGCTATATAAAGTCGATATGGCCTACTGCAGGCGGGCAGTCCCGATCCGTATAATAATAAAGCCAATAAGGCCTGCTGCAGGCGGGCAGCCCCGATCCATTTAATAATAAAGCCAATAAGGCCTGCTGCAGGCTGGCAACCCCAATCCATAAAATAGTAATGTATAAAGCCATTATGGTCTGCTGCGTCGCGCAACTCAATCTCATAAATATCCTCACAGTGGACAAATATTACTGAGTGTGAAATATATATTTTTGAACAATTAATTCAACAGCAACACGACCCCATGGGTCCCAAAATATTTACACATAGCCTAAATATGATTTTTAATAGGAGCCTCGGCTCAATTTCTCTAGCACGTAGAGAATGTTCAGATAATAACATGATTCATTAATCTTACAACTACACATAATTTATTCAAGACACAATTTATATGGTGCACGTCCACATGCTCGTCACCTATCGAGTGTGTCACCTCCAAACAATTTATATCATACCAAATTCGGGGATTCATACCCTCAGAACCAAGTTTAGAAGTGTTACTTACATCAATCCGAGCAATTCTTTATTCCAATAAGCCTTTTCCTCGGGATTCGTCCTCCAAACGCCTCGAATCTTAGTCAAAATAATTCGATACAATCAACACGAGGTGTAGGAATCAATTCCATATGAAAATGCTAAATTTTACAAATAAATCCGAAATTAACTCAAAAATCAACAGTGGGGCCCATGTATCGGAACCCGACAAAAGTTACAAAATATGAACGCCCATTCAACCACGAGTCCAACCATATAAAATTTTCTAAATTCCGACTTCGATTCGGCCTTCAAACCTTCAAATCAAGTTTTGGAAAATTTCTATTCTAATCCCTCATATCATGAAATAAGTGCTGGAAATAATGTTAGATTCATGAATAATGGACAAAATCAAGTTAAGATCACTTACCCCAGTCCAATTTGTGAAGTTTGCCTCTGAAAATCGCTCAAATCGAGCTCCCCAACTATTTTTCTGTTAAAAATGGCCAAAAAACCCATTTATAGAGCCTCTAACGTTTTCGAGCGCCACAGGTAGCGTGGGGCGCTGCCTTTGGTGCCATTTCTAGTATTCCAAAAATTCCCAGCGTCACGCTACCCTGGGCGCTCGCGGCGATGGGAAATTTTTTCCGACACGGAAATGGACATAACTCTCTCATACGATGTCCGAATTCAACGATTCTTTTTGCTATGGCTCCGAAATTTCAATACATGTCTAATGTTTCAATAAAATATGAATTTAGTGTTCATTTGCTTAATTTGATATCACTTATTCTCGAAGAAACGACATCGGAACATTCTACATTCGATGCCGAAACCTAGCAATTCAAGTCTGATTGACCTCAAATTTTGCACACAAGTCATAAATGACATAATGGAGGTATTTTAATTTTCAGAATCGGATTCCGGTCCCGATATCAAAAAGTCAACTTCCCGGTCAAACTTCCAATTTAAATTTCTATTTTAGCCATTTCAAGCCTAGTTTAACTACGGAATTCCAAAAATAATTTCGGACATGCTCCTAAGTCCAAAATTATCATACGGAGCTATTGAAATCATCAAAATTAAATTTCGAGGTTGTTTACACATAAGTCAATATCCGGTCAACTATTTCAACTTAAGCTTCCAACATGAAAATTCATTCTTCCAAGCTAACTCTGAAATACCTTTAAACCAAAACCGACAATTCACACAATTCATAATACCTCGTAGGAAGTTATTAAAGACTTCAAATATTTGAAAGGAACGTAAATGCTCAAAACGACCGGTCGAGTCGTTACAGCTACCCAGTACGTGCCAAGCCTAACCTCGGTAGAGCAGTGACGAGGTCAGGTCAAGGCCCTACTGGAATAAATAAGAAAATGAACAGGTATATAGCAATGAAATAATGATAACAATAGAAATGAGACAATAACGAAATACACCTAGATTTTCTACACTGAAGTAAGGCAAATAATGCATCACAGAAGAAAAACAAGGAATGCAATGACACGGAACAAAGCAACAAAACACAAGTGAAGTAACAGAAATGTATTAACAATAATCACTACTGAGGTACCGCCTCGTAGTCTCAAATCACCAAACATTTCACAATCTTTTCTTATATCGCCGCGGGAGCCTTGCATTTAGTTTTGAAAATTATTTTTCCCAAAATAGCTTTCCGTGTTTTAGCCCACCTTATCACACCGCGTGGCTTCAAGTAGTTCCCATACTAGCAACATGCATATCATGCCGACCTTATCTTACCGCATGCATTTCAACCCAAGCCTTATACCACCGCATGCGCATCAATATTACAATGTATCAAAAATCGCACCTCAAGTGCCCAATATCATAACTTGCCAAGAAACCAATAACAATAGTGTTTTCACAATAAATAGCCCATGGCTCAACCACAATATGCACACGAATATCACAATAACAACCGGAAGTGAATAACTCAACAAGAATAGTATTTCACAACTTTATAATTGTGCCTCAATGTAAATAATACTAAATAAAGAATTCCAAAAATAACAACTTCAGTAAGGAACTTAACGGTTAAATAATGAATAAAGAATAGAGGAAACAATACTTCAACTAATCATGTAAAGGCAATTAACAAGTAAAAGATAAGACAAATAGAGCATGTGAAGATAGACTAAAGATGATGGTTATAACATGTTAAGGTAACTCTATTAAGGCATGAAAGAAAACTATATAACTAAAACCAATATATTTCCACATTTAACCCGTGTACACACTCGTCACCTTGCGTACACAGTTTTCACATATCACAATTAATGCAAAACAACACCAATCCTAAGGGGAAGTTTCCCCCACATAAAGTTAGGCAAGACACTACCTCAAAACATGCTAATTCAATCCACTAGTAAGCCTTTCCATCGATTATTCAATTCTGAATGGCTTGAATATATCCAAAACAAATTCATTCCCTAAATATAAACTAGAGGAAACTATTCCAAACAATAAAGTTACGATCTTTACAAAGAAACAAAAAGTCAACTCAAAATGTCAACCCGAGCCCGCGTCTCGGAACTCGGCCAAAATTGCAAAATCCGAACACTCATTTAATAACGAGTCCACCATACAAGAATTACTCAAATCCGACCTCAAACCACCTTTCAAATCCCAAAACTTTAGCCTAAGAAGTTTTCACAAATTGTTCCCAAATTTCCAACTCAAATCACTAATTAAATGATAAAAATAACAGTGGATTCGTGTAATATAATCAACAAATCGAGTTAGAATCTCTTACCACAATGAATTTCTTGAAAATCTCTCGAAATATCTCCACAAACCGAGCTCTCTAGGTCCAAAAATAAATAATGAAATCAAACCCTTGAACTTAGCACTTTTCTGCCAAGTGAATTTGCATCTGCGAACCCATAGCCGCATATGCGAACCCACAGCTGCATTTGCGGCTCTGCACTAGCGGAATTTCCATTGCAGGTGTGGTTTTCACTAAACCCAGCATCCTCCATTTCTGCGGACCAAATCACGCACCTGCGCATCTGCTCCTGTGGAACATGGGCGCATCTGCGCTCTCGCGCTTCGTTTCTATAACCACCAAAGGCTTGGCGAGCCATATCTGCTTTTACGCTCCCTCACTCGCTCCTGCAAGTCCGCTTCTGTGGAACTCTGACCGCATATGTGGTCCTAGCTGGGCAGGCCACAATTTGCTTCTGCGATTAGCCTCTCGCATTTGCATATCCGCACCTGTGGCCAAACCCTCTGCAGGTTCGATGACACCAGAACAACAGTGCTTCAACAATGCATTCAGTGCAAAATTGTTCCGGATTCAACTCGAATCACATCCGGAGCCCCCGAGACCCCATCTGAACATACCAACAAGTTCCAGTAAACATAATGGACCTACTCGAGGCCAAAAATCACATCAAACAACATCGATTATACGAATCGAAAACTAATTCAAGCATATTGAAACTATGAACTTCCTAATTCCAAAACTAATGTCGATTCATACCGAACCAACTTCGATTGACCTCAAATTTTTCACACGAGTCATAAATGACATGACAGACCTATTCCAACTTCCGGAATCAGAATCTTACCCCGATATCAATAAAGTCAACTCTAGGTTAAACTTTCCAACCTTCCAAACCTTCAACTTTCTAACTTTCGCCAATTCAATACGAAACGACCTACGGACCTCCAAATCAACATACGGACACGCTCATAAGTCCCAAATCACCATACATAGCTATTGGAACCATCAAAATTCTATTCTGAAGTCGTCTACACAAAAGTCACACTACGGTCAACTCTTTCAGCTTAAGGCTCCAACTTAGGGACTAAGTGCCCCATTTCACCTTGAAACTCACCCGAAACCAAAACCAAACACCCATGGCAAGTCACATAACCATAATACAATATAGAGGAGGTAATAAATAGGGAATCCGGGCTAAAATACTCAAATCAACCAGTCGGGTCGTTATATCCTCCCCTCTTAAAACAAACGTCCGTCCTCAAACGAGTATAGAGACATACCTGAAGTCGTGAAAAGATGAGGATAACGGCTACTCATATCATGCTCGGTCTCCCAAGTCATCTCCTAGAGTGGTTGACCCCTCCACTGAACCTTTACTAAAGTAATGTTCTTCGACCTCAACTTTCGGACCTACTCCAAAATGGCCACCAGCTCCTCAACATAAGACAAATCCTTGTCCAATTGGACCGAGCTGAAATCCAACACATGAGACGGATCACAGTGATACTTCCGGAGCATAGAAATATGGAATACTAGATGAACTGCAGCTAGACTAGGTGGAAGTGCAAGCTTGTAGGCCACCTCTCCAATCCTCTCAAGAATCTCAAAAAGTTTGATATACCTAGTGCTCAACTTGCCCTTCTTCCCGAACCTCATAACACCCTTCATGGGCGAAACCCGGAGCAAGACCCGCTCCCCAACCATGAATGCAATGTCGCGAACCTTCCGATCCACATAACTCTTCTTCCTAGATTGGGCTGTGTGAAGCCGATCTTGAATCAATTTAACCTTTTCCAAAGTATCCTGAACCAGGTCAGTACCCAATAGCCTAGCCTCGCCCAGCTCAAACCAACCTCCCGGAAACTGACACCGCCTCCCATACAAGGCCTCATACGGAGCCATCTAAATTCTTGATTGGTAGATGTTGTTGTAAACAAACTCCGCAAGCGGCAAGAACTAATCCCAAGAAACCCCAAACTCCATCACACATGAACGAAGCATATCCTTCAATATCTGAGTAGTGTGTTCAGATTGTCCGTCCATCTGAGCGTTGAATGATCTACTCAACTCAACCCGTGTGCCCAACTATAGCTATACGGTCTTCCATAATCGCGATGTAAACTGCGTACCCCGATCAGAGATGATGAATACTGGCACGACATGAAGTCGGTCAATCTCGCGAATATAGACCTGAGCCAGCTACTATGAAGAATAAGTAGTTACCACTGGAATGAAATGAGCCGACTTAGTCAACCTATCAACAATCACCCATACTGCTTCAAATTTCTTCTGAGTTCATGGGAGCCCAACAACAAAATCTGTGGTAACTCACTCCCATTTCCACTCAGGAATCTCTAGCCTCTGAAGCAATCCATCTGGCCGCTGATGCTCATACTTTACCTGCTGACAATTTTGGCACCGAGCTACTTACTCCACTATGTCTTTCTTCATTCTCTTCCACCAATAGTGTTGCCTCAAGTCCTGATACATCTTGGCAGAACCCGAATGAATGGAGTACCGCGAGCTATGGGCCTCCTGAAGAATCAACTTGTGCAAACCATCAACGTTGGGTACACATAGCCGACCCTGCATCCGTAAAACACTGTCATCCCCAATAGTAACCTCCTTGGCATCGCCGTGCTGATTTATGTCCTTGAGGATAAGCAAATGTGGGTCTTCATACTGACGCTCTATGATACGATCATATAGGGAAGACCGAGACACCATACAAGTCAAAACTCGACTCGGCTCCGAAATATCCAATCTAACACTGGTTGGTCAAGGCCTGAACATCCAATGTTAATGTCCTCTCCGCTGCCGGTAGATATGCTAAACTGCCCAAGCTCTCTACCTTACGACTCAAGGCATCGGCCACCATATTATCCTTCCCGAGATGATATAGGATGGTGATATAATAGTCCTTAAGCAACTCTAACCATCTCTGCTACCGCAAGTTAAGATCCTTCTGTTTGAACAGATGCTGCAAACTTTAGTGATCGGTATAGACCTCACAAGGGACACCGTACAAATAGTACCGCCAAATCTTCAAGGTATGAACAATAGCTGCTAACTCAAGGTCGTGGACAAGATAGTTCTTCTCATGTACCTTCAACTGTCTAGATATGTAGGCAATCACCCTACCGTCTTGCATCAACACTGTGTTGAGGCCAACACATGACGCATCACAGTACATAGTGTAAGACCCTGACCCCATAGGCAACACTAATACTGGGGCTGAAATCAAAGCAGTCTTGATCTTTTAAAAGCTCTCCTCACACTCCTCGGTCCACCTGAACGGAGCACCCTTCTGGGTCAATCTGGTCATAGGTGTAGCAATAGATGCGAAACCCTCAACGAATCGATGGTAATACCTTGCCAAACCAAGAAACCTCCAGATCTTAGTAGCTAAAGACTATCTGGGCCAATTATGCACTGCTTCAATCTTTTTCGGATCTACCTTGATCCTCTCACTCGATATTATATGACCCAAAAATGCAACCGAATCAAGATAGAATTCATACTTTGAAATTTTGCATACAACTTCTTTTCCCTCAAGGTCTGAAGTACGATCCTTAGGCGATGCTCGTGATCTTCCCGGCTCTGGGAGTACACCAATATATCGTCAATAAACATAATGATGAATGATCAAGATAGCGCTGGAATACATTGTTTATCATGTGCATGAATGTTGTTGGGGCATTCCGCATGACATCACAAGAAACTCGTAATGACCATACCGAATCCTGAAGGCAGACTTTGAAATATCCGGATCACGAATCTTCAACTGATGATAGCCTGACCGTAAATAAATCTTTGAGAACACTCTAGAATCATGTAGCTGATCAAATAGGTCATCAATGCGTGGCAATGGATACCTGTTCTTTATTATAACCTTGTTTAACTGTCGATAATTAATAGACATGTACATAGAACCATCCTTCTTCTTTACAAACAAGACCAGAGCACCCCAAGGTGATACACTAGGCCGAATGAAGCCCTTATCAAGAAACTACTGTAACTGCTCATTTAACTCCTTCAACTCCACTGGGTCCATACGGCATGGTGGAATAGAAATGGGCTGAGTGCACGACAACAAGTTAATACTAAAATCGATATCCTTATCGAGCGGAATGCTCAGAAGATCTGCTGGAAATACATCTAGATACTCTCTCACTACCGAGCTGACTCAATGGTAGGAGTATCAACACTAACATCCCTCACATAGGCTAGATATGCATCACATCCCTTCCCAACCATCGTTGTTCCTTAAGGAAGGACACCACCCTGCTAGGAATATAATTCAAAGTACCCCTCCACTCCAACCGCGGCAAACCTAGCATAGCCAACATTACCATCTTAGCGTGACAATCGAGAATAGCATGATAGGGCGACAACCAGTCCATGCCTAAAATAAAATCAAAGTCTACCATGTTAAGCAACAATAGATCAGCTCTGGTCTCGAAACGACCAAGAACAACTAAACATGACTGATATACACGGACAACAATAATAGAATCTCCCACATGCATGGACATATAAACAGGAGAACTCAACGAATCACAGGATATACCCAAATATAGAGCAAAGTAAGATAATACATAGAAATAAGTGGAGCCTGGATCAAATAAGACTGATACATCTTTATGACAAACAGGAACAATACATGAGATAACTGAGTAAGATGCAACTATGTCCCTCTTAGTCGGAAGAGCATAACATATGGCTTGACCTCCCTCTCTAGGGTGACCCCTACTCACCTGACCTCCACCTCTAGCTGGCTGGGCAAGTGGAGTGACAATTGGTGCGATAACCACAACTTGATAAGCTGGGGCTCTTGTGGAATACACGGATCCTGAGTAGCCTGTGGAGGTGCACCCCTCCTGAGTCTGGGGAAGTCACTCACCATATGAAGAGTGTCAGCATACTCAAAATAAGCTTTCGGAGGATGTGGCTGCTGAGACTAGCTCGGGCCTGGTCTGCTGGACTGACCGCTGAAAGCACCCCGTGCAGGAGGTGCACTAGAAAGTGGCGGTGCATAATGGGAAACTTGAGACCTCGAAGTGGCCAAAATACCGCTAGAAGCTGGGAGTGCTGAATGAACAGGACGACTCATGTAGCCTCTGCCATGACATGCTGAAATTGGGGCACGGGGACCACTATATGTGCCAGAATCTCGAGGCCTCTTGGCCTCCCTCTCCTCTCTCTCCCGGCCCCACATACCCTCCAATCTCCGAGCGATCTCCACAACCTGCTGGTATGGGGTATCACTCTACAACTCTCGAGCCATGCTGAATCTAATACTGTGGTTGAGCCCTTCGATAAATCGACAAACTCGCTCCCTGACTGTGGAGACTAAGGCTGGTGCATATCTGGACAACTCGCTCAACCTGACAGCATACTCTGACACGGTCATAGCACCCTAGTGCGACTGCTCAAACTCCACGTGCCATGCATCATGAAGGTTGTGGGGAACAAACTCTCTCATAAACATCTCTGAAAAGGGAGACCATATGAGCGAAGCTACCTCGTCTAGGCTACCCAACTTGTACGCTCGCCACCACTGATAAGCCGCTCCCTTAAGCTGGAACATAGTGAAAGCAACTCCACTCATCTCCACAATGCCCATAGTACGGAGAATACGGTGGCACTCCTCAAGAAAACCTTGTGCACCCTATGAAGCTAAGTCGCTGAAAGTAGGAGGGTGATACTTCTTGTACCTCTCGAGCCTGATTTGCTTCTTCTTAGATGTTGCTGCCCTAATCTCGAGTTGTACTGGGACAACTAGCTGCACTGGTATGACCTCTAAGACCTAGTCAACTTTGACCCGTTGCTCTGGGGTACAGGCTACGAGAGTCTATGCTCCTCCCCCGGCCTGAGATGTGGCAGGAGCAAGTGAAATCAACCCCGCCTGAGTTGGAGTGCCAAACATACTCAAATATCGGGCGAGGGTCTCCTGAAGTGTAGGGGCAGTAACAGGCATCTCAGGTGTCTGCCCTCAATTGGAGCTACTGGTGGCTCCTCTGTCGTAGCTCGGGCAGGTGCTCTGGTTGCACCACAGGCCCATCCTTGGCCTCTACCCCAGTCCCGGTCCCGGCCCCAGCCCCGGCCTCTCGCGGCTCTAGCAGGGGCATGGGTGTTTGATCATCAAATCCAGTTTAGCGTATCCTCACCATCTGTGAGAGAATAGAAAGATAGAGATTTAGAATTTCGAAGTCAACAAATTCGCACGATAAGGAATCAAAGAAGTGAAGCTCTTCCTAATAGTTCCATAACCTCTCAAAGATAAGTACAGACATCTCCGTACTAATCCGCGAGACTCTACTAAACTTGCTTGTGACTTATAACACCTATGAACTTAGAGTTCTGATACCAATTTATCACGATCCCAATTTTCCTCTGTAGGATGTCGTGATGGTACCTAGTCTCTAAGATTAGGTAATCCTAACATGATTGCGGAATATAACTGAAATAACGATAAAACTCTCAAATACTCAACAACTATTATAAGGAAAACTTTGCAACTAACCATAAGCAAACTTCCCAAAATATGGTGATAACAAGTCACAAGCTCTATAAGATGATACTGAGCATTCCTATACCTCAGTGTCTATAAAGGACAAGAAAAGAAAAATAGACTAGATAGAGGGTGACTCCGAGGCTTGCAGACGCCGGTAGGTATACCTTGAATCTCTGAAACTGGGCTCGTCTCACTGGTGCCTGGATTGGTAGGAGTTACTTGGATATGCACAAAACGATGTACAAAAGTGTAGCATGAGTACACCACAACGGTACCCAGTAATTACCAAGCCTAACCTCGGTAGAGTAGTGACGAGGTCAGGTCAAGGCCCTACTAGAATAAATAAGAAACTGAACAGGTATATAACAATGAAATAATGATAACAATAGAAATGAGACGATAAAGAAACACACCGAGATTAGCTACACTGAACTAAGGCAAATAATGCATCACAAAAGAAAAACAAGGAATGCTATGACACAGAACAAAGCAACAAAACACAAGTGAAGTAATAGAAATGTATCAACAAGAATCACTACTGAGGTACCGCCTCGTAGTCTCAAATAATAAAATATTTCACAATCTTTCTTTATATCACCGCGGGAGCCTTGCATTTAGTTTTGAAAATTAATTTTCTCGAAATAACTTCCCGCGTTTAGCTCACCTTATCACACCACGTGACTTCAATAGTTTCCCTACTAGCAACACGCGTATCAAGCCCACCTTATTTCACCGCATGCGTTTCAACACCAAGCCTTATACCACCGCATGCGTATCAATATCACAAAGTATCACAAAGCGCACCTCAAGTACCTAATATCACAACTTGCCAAGAAACCAACAATAATAGTGTTTTCACAACAAATAGCCCATGGCTCAACCACAATATGCACAAGAGTCTCACAATAACAACTGGAAGTGAATAACTCAACAAGAATAATATTTCACAACTTTACAACTTTTTCTCAATGTAAATCACGGCCTTTATAACTCAATACCAATTTCAACAACAAGATATTCCAAAAATAACAACTTCAAGTAAGGAACCCAACGATTAAATAATGAATAAGGAATCGAGGAAACAATACTTCAACTAATCATGTAAAGGCAATTAACAAGGAAGAGATAAGACAAGTAGAGCATGTGAAGATAGACTAAGGATTATGGTTATAACATGTTAAGGTAACTCTATTAAGGCATGAAAGGAAACTACATAATTAAAACCGGTAAATTTCCACATTTAGCGTATGTACACACTCGTCACCTTGCATACACGGCTTTCACATATCACAATTAATGCAAAACAACACCAATCCTAAGGGGAAGTTTCCCCCACACAAAGTTAAGCAAGACACTTACCTCAAAACAAGCTAACTTAATCCACTAGTAAGCTTTTTCCTAGATTATCCAATTTCGAACGGCTCGAATCTAGCCAAAATAAATTTATTCCATTAATATAAACTATAGAAAACTATTCCGAACAATAAAGTTATGATCTTTACAAAAAAACATAAAGTCAACTCAAAAAGTCAAACAGGGCCCGCATCTCGGAACCTGACCAAAATTATAAAATTTGAACACCCATTCGATAACGAGTCCAATCATACAAGAATTACTCGAATCCGAACTCAAATCGCCTTTCAAATCCCCAAAATTTAGCTTAAGAAATTTTCACAATTTTTCCCCAAATTTCCAACTCAAATCACTAATTAAATGATGCAAATAACAATGGATTCGTGTAATATAATCAAAACCAAGTAAGAATCTATTACTCTCATAAATTTCTTGAAAGTATCTCAAAGAATCGGCACATACAGAGCTTTCTAGGTCCAAAAATGAATAATGAAATCAAACCCTCGAACTTAGCCCTATTCTGCCTAGTGAATTCGCATATGCGAACCCACAACCGAATCTGCGGAATTTTCATCGCAGGTGCGGTTCTCACTAAGCCCAGCATCCTCCGCTTCTGTGGACCAAATCGCGCAACTGCGTGTCCGCTCCTGCAGAACATGGGCGCATCTGCTCTCTCGCGTCCTCGGAGGAGGCTCCGCTTCTGCGACCCCAGGCTTGGCCAGCCATTGCCGCTTCTGCGCTCCCCACTCGCTCCTGCGAGTCTGCTTCTGCAGAACTTTGACCGCATTAGCGGTCTGATATGGGCAAGCCACAGTTCACTTTTGCGATCAGCCTCTCGCATTTGCATGTCCGCACCTTCGGTCAAACCCTCCTCAGGTGCGATGACACCAGAACAGAAGTGCTTCAACAATGCATTAAGTTCAAAATTGTTCCGGATTCAATCTGAATCACACCCGGGGCCCCCGGGACCTCATCCGAACATACCAACAAGTTCCAAAACACATTACAGACCTACTCGTGGCCAAAAATCACATCAACAAATATCGATTATACGAATCGCAACCCAATTCAAGCCTATTGAAACTATGAACTTCCGAATTTCAAAACTAATCCCGATTCATACCGAAACAACTCCGATTGACCTCAAATTTTACACACAATTCATAAATAACATGAAGGACATATTCCAACTTCCGGAATCGGATTACTATGCTAGATTAGTGTCACACCTTACCAAAAAATTTGGATTCTCTAAAGTTAAGTCACTCACGTAAATTCTCCTTTTCATGCTTTCCACTTCAAAGATACCTTTAGGTTGCTATTTCAACTAATAAAAACTTTGAAAGTCCTTTCATTATTTTCTCAATTGTTGATTCAATTATCGATTCTTAGATCACTCCTCATTATTGATTCCACCACTTCCCTATGGAAGTATTACCAAGAAAAGATGACTATCTCGTTCAATTCTCAGTCATGAGTATTCTCAGTTAAATGTAGTGCATATGCATCACCTTTTAGGATATACTATATCTCAAAACCAACACAGTCAATCGATATTATTTTTCTTCCATGACTGAAGCAAAACGTAATTCAAGCTAATATAATAAACTCAGTGCATGTCCAAGATAAAGTCACCTTTGGGTGATGTAAGAAGCATACTCTTTTTTATCCTTTTTTTTTTCTTTTTTTGTATAGAGACGCGCTATACTAAGCCGAGTTGTTTGGCGCCAAAAACATACAGCCAAATCATTATTTGTCTACTTGACTTTGAAAATCCAGTAGAAGTTGAATAATGTTTTTTGTAAACATGAATAATTGAGTGAAAGTGTGACTAAGTTCGATGAAAAGAACTATCTTTTCATTACATAAGGAGAAACAAGCTAATGAGTGCTACCGTGATAAATGACAAAAATGCATGTTTTGAACATGTTTTCATATCGTTTTGCACGTGAGTTGCGGGAGATCACATGCTTATAATTGTGAAAGTGCTCATTACGTGTTTTTTGTGTGTAGAAACGAGCTTGGTTGGAAGTTGATGAAAATAGGATAATTTGACGCAAAAAGAAGTGGAGAAGCAAAACCTGAGAGCGTGCGACAATTGGCACCTCGTGCGATAGGCGGGCATGCTAGGGCCTTAAACATGAATCACAACCAGTAAAGTATAGCACTTGGCACCAGCTCCTACGCGAGGAAAGAAAAAAAGAAGGAACTGAGAGCGTGCCAGGGGGTCTAGTGTCATGCGAGCCCTAGGCACGCGACTCAGTTTTTCTGTCCAAAATAAGAGAGCACAAGGTTGCCTCATATCAACCCTATTCCGTATAAATACAAATTGGATGCATTTTTGAAGGGTTACACAACACCTTAGAACGCAAGAACAAGCCAGGAGCATAGCGGAAGATTCAAAAACGAGTTTAATCTATTTTCTTCATTTTTTATATCATTGGTGATGAATTCTAGTAGTGTAATCATGCAGACTATTATGAATAGTTGATTCTATTATCTAAGATTTTGATAGAACCTTTTGAACTTCTTTACTTGTTCAATTATATGCGTAATTATGTTGATCGAAGAGCCCTCAATTGACTGTGCCTATTTATTATGTGATGCTTGAGAAAAGAATGTATATTTAGGTAATTATTAAACAATGTCAATCCCTAAGTGTATGAGAGATCAATATGGTGGGTTTAAAAGTAAGATTAGAGATAACGAAGCTTAACATGGTCAAAGTAAGCGATAAGAGATTGCTAGAGTAGTTCGAGAGAATATATCTAGTAAATTACCGTGATTGCTCGAGAGAGAATCAGGATAAGTAAAGTGCTCACAATCGGTAGAGGATAATTAGGTGATCGAGATTTTAGTTAACATAGCGAGAAGGATTTCGACAATTGGGGAAATCATAACTTTAGGTTTCCGTAAACTTATCTACTACTCTTGCTCAATAAGTTGATAATTTACTGCATTTCGTTTAGTTGCAATAAATTAGTTAAACAATAAAAAATTATTGTTTGAATAATTTGGAGAGTTGATTTGCTGAATTCTTATGATAGGTTAAGTTAGGATTGATAGGTTAATTCCCTATGGGATTCGACTCTTTATTATTAAATGGAATTATATTTGTAACAATCGCTAATCCTTTACCTAGGCATAGTTGGGCGTGATCATTGCCGGAAGCTCCTGTACAGTTTTATGAGCAAAACACTGCTTTCTTTGTTCCAATTAATATAACATGTTTCCAATTTTTTGAGATTCCTTCGAAACATTAAAACAATTCTATTCACAATTTTAGGTTGTGCATTCGCAAACTTTAAATGTTTTACATTCACTTAATAATAGAATATCAATGTGCAAACTTTCAATGTTTACGTTCCTTCTTACTTGATTATTGACTAAGATCAAGTGCATTTGCTACATTCATGTTTCATCAAAGAATAGGTTCCCTTTTTCATTATATTATATTCTCAGCGTGATTGAACTTTCGATTCTATTATAATTAATCCATAGTCGTAGAGTTTTTATTTATCTTTCAGATAACTTTGAAATTAGAAGGTAGGGTTGGGTAGCTAGGGCCATGGATAGCTTATTTGAGTGGGCAAAAAGTTCCAAACACCAAATACTTTAAATTAGCTTATAGTATAAAGAAAGATAGAGTTGGAATTAAGTGGAATTTTCTTTACTACTATTTCCTTATTAACATTTTAAATTTATAAATTTTCAAAAAATTAATCTAATTAGCGCATAATGATTTGGCATTGTCTCTTTATATTACAAAGAAAGTACATATAAATGTTGAAAATTAGAGTAATAACTATCTTTAATCATCGAAAAGAATACATATGTACAACTAGGGCCAAACAGAAGTTTTCCATATATGATTGGGAAAAGAATAGTTTCCATAAGTAATTAGCCAACGTAAGCCCTACTTGTTGCCTAAGTAATAATTAACCAACGTAACCCCTACTTAATTGTTTCCTATGTAATAATTTCCTAAATGAAGGTACTTCAAACTATAAATTCAAAGTAATACTCTCAAACTTCATTCTCTCTCTTCAAGTTATTACAGTACGTTCTTTTCATTCTTGTTCTGTTTCATTGCCATTCAGTTGTAAGGTAAAATATTCAGAACAAAGTTACGTTCTTGTTGAGATTCGTGGAGCAGTTACAACAACTTGGTCAAGAGGGTTTCCGTTTCCGTCCCATCGATTCAGAAGGACTTATGTTCTTGTTGAGATTCGTCGTTGGACAAGAGATGCATGATTCTGGATTTATTACCACTAACGTTGATGTCTATGGCAAACAAGAATCTTGGGAGATATACGACAACGGAGTACCCTGTGGTGATGATGAGGACATCAGTAGTTATCGCTACTTATCACAAAGCTGAAGAAGAAAAGCAAGGCGAGGTATCATCGTGCTGTCGGAAACAAGGGAACTTGGAAACAGGACAACAAGGGCAAACCAGTTCACTACAAAAATATGGGAAACGCATCGTCAGTGGTTAATATTGGATACAAGACAAATTTGTCTTACAAGAATAAAGAGTTTTACCCTGAAGATCAGAAAGATGGACATTGGCTCATGAAGAAGTAGGAGCTTTCTAAGGTTATTCTTCACAAGTTCGGCCAAGACTGTAGAGATTATGTTCTTTGCGCCATCAAGAAGCTGAAGCACGTTAACAGTTCATCTGAAACTTCCACAATCACGACGTTGAATAATGATTCTGATGAGGTAACGAGTTCTGTTGATGACTTGTTGGCTACTAATAATTGCAAGGATTATTATAATATGTGCAAGAATTTGGAACACTCTGAAACGATGGCTTTTCAAGTGATGAATAATAGTGTTGATGAACCATTACAAATAGTGGACGAACCAGCTGAAGGGACTACTTTTGAGGCGCCTGAATTAGATGTGACTGATGATTTGTATCAATGGGATGGAAAGGAATTGGACAAATTAAATCAGATATTAGATGATGTGCCCGAGGTTGATGTAGAGGCGAATATTGTTGAGCCATTAGCAGCAGTAGTTGAACCTACAGAGGCTGCTTATACTTGTGGGCAACATTCTGTTGAAGACACGGGCATGCTCAATTTGGATCCTTCGATGCCAGATATGAGCAGCCATTCAGCACATGTTGAATATTCTGAAGTTACTTATATGTCTCGAATGAATTTGATGAGCTTTGATCAGTCAGTGCCCGAAGATGTGCTTGGCTTGAATGAATGGGATATAATGGATTCTTCGATGCCAGATATGAGCAGCAATTCAGCACATATTGAATATTCTCAAATAAATTTGGAACACTTTTGACTCTGCAACTATGGCTTTTCAAGAATCACATCAGGCTGTGGAATTACAAGTGCCTGATGACTTGTATCAATGGGATGGAAAGGAATTCGACGAACCAAATCCGATATTAGATGTTGTGCCCGAGGTTAATGTAGAGGTGAATATTGCCGAGCTATTAGCAGTAACAGCGGAACCTACAGAGGCCACTTATCCTGTTGAAGCCACGGCCATGTTCAATGTTGATCAGTCGGTATCTGATACTTCAGTCCACTATTCAGAAGTGGCTACTTTTGAGAAGGAACATGAAGACCAGTTATATTGGTTGTCTAGGATGGAATTGGAAGATACAGATTACGATGATAGAGCCAAACGAAGCATTTCAACTAGCTAGCTCCGTAAATCTTTATTCTAGTAGATGCATGATTCAGCATTTATGAATGTATATGATTGTATTCGTTTTAGTTTTTTAATGAAGGCCAACTGCTACTTAGCTTTCTTTTGTCTTGATCCGCTTTTAAGTGTTTCATCTACATTAACAAATGTTAAAGGAGTATAAGAAACAGTGATCTCAATTGCTTATATGGTGTTAAACTTACCTCTGCATTTGCTTCCGATTCATTCAAATAATTCCAGTTTCCTCTCTACTTTTCGTTCTAATTCATGGCATTCATGCTCTATAATCAGTTCAGCTATTTCATGTCCAACAGGGAAAACACAATGTAGTGCTATGTTAATCAATTTTAAATCCATTACACAGTCAATTCAACTCCATTCTGCAAAGACCAAGGTTGCTTATTTTATTGGATATAAATGGTTTTTCTCCTAAGTTGTGTAGTGAGTAACTCACTCAGTTTATACCTCTGCATTTGCTTCCGATTCATTCAAATAATTCCAGTTTCCTCTCTACTTTTCGTTCTAATTCATGGCATTCATGCTCTATAATCAGTTCAGCTATTTCATGTCCAACAGGGAAAACACAATGTAGTGCTATGTTAATCAATTTTAAATCCATTACACAGTCAATTCAACTCCATTCTGCAAAGACCAAGGTTGCTTATTTTATTGGATATAAATGGTTTTTCTCCTAAGTTGTGTAGTGAGTAACTCACTCAGTTTATCTCATGACTTTTTGTAATTCAGAGATGGCTGATATGTTGGTTAATAAATGGTTTTTTTGTTTGTAGTAGGATACGATGGGAATGCTCTGCATTTTAAAGTTGCTTCCTAAATCTTTTCAATTGAAGTGTCCAAATTCAAAAAGAAGCTTTTGGTCCCTTGAGCCTCATCTAATTCCTCATTCTGAATCAATTTGCACCCTCTATAGCATTTTCTTGAAAAAACTCAATAACAGACTTTACATCACTATCTTTAGAAACTCAGTGATCACATAATAGCAGGAGAGTTTAGAACTGCAAGCCAAAGTCAGCATGATCTTTAACATAAAGACCAGAACCAATGATTACAATGTTAGTCAATCATCGGTTAATTATGACAACAGAATGATTAGTGTCAGTTGACATTGTCACCTGTGTTAATAGAGCAACTAATAATAGAAGAAAATTACAAGTTGGATAACTATAACCAAATGTATTTCATTCTTTAAAAGAAATAAATGAAACTAATTGAGTATGAAACTGGATATGGAACATGACAACCTAACTAAATTTCTTCTATACAACCAAAAGCCTCATGGAACAGATTGTACAGCCGCTAAAAGAACCAACAAAAGCTATTTTCCTTAAGAAGTAAAAGATCTCCTCTTATGTACATTACTATGGAATCTGAGCAATTTCGACCAAAATTTTATGCAGCGACTGTGGCTTGGAAAAGAATGGACAATGGTCACTGCCTTTGATCTTGAAGACACCTTCAGGAGGGTTTTCCCTCACAAGTTTTTCTTGGACATCAGGTGAAAGAGCATGATCATCCAATGTCTGGACATAAAATCTACGACTTGTTCCATATTTTTCAGGTGTCAACGATAGCTTCTCCATTATTGGACCAAGAGGAATTGGTCTCATCGAAACCATTGCCAAAGCAACATCCTACAGAAAATGACAGCACCATAAACATCTGAAGAAACATCAAATACTTTCCAGGTCTTTCTTCATAATAATTTTGCTTCCAAAATTACGTGTTATTTGACTCTGGGAAGATTAAGTCAGCAATCAGAAAGGAGATTATGTTCCACTTCTCTATAGTTTTATCACAAGCGACCAGAATTGAAAATTTCAGTTATCTAAGCATATCTTCAGCAGACACAAAGCTATTTCCTCTTTTTTGTAATGCTTACTATATACTCTTGTAGGTGCTTTTTTAGTATCCCTTCTATGATATTGTGCTTGAAACCAGCGCAAAAACAAAATCTCACTCACTCTCAGATAAGTCGCTTTGGAAGTAGCTATATACTTCCTTGGAAACATTACTTCCTATTGGAACTGCTTAGCTCAACAAGCATAAACCAACATTGTCATACAATTCAGAACAACGAGAACACACTCTAATATATTTTTTGTGAAATAGGCATGGGATAAAAGTCGGGTAGGGGTAAGGTCTGCGTATACACTACCCTCCCCAGACCCCACTTGTGGGATTTTACTGGGTCGTCGTTGTTATTGTTGTTGTAGGCATGGGATAAAAATTATGTACCCCCTTGATCCAAAATGTTTTCTCCATTTTTACTACTCAAAAACCAAATTGAAATTCAGCCAAGGGCATCTTCAAATAGATGATGCAACTTTCGAAATTTATAAATCCATTACCTTTCTGTGTTAGTTTATTACTTTTATCTTTCACCCTACAATTATTTTTGAACTTAGTCCTAAAGCCAAATCCTGATTTGATCCTTGGACGTCTGAATCTGGGGCAAACATTCGGGATGGAAGGACTACTTCACCATCACTGAATGTTGGAAGTGCTTCTATTACTTTCATTTTTCTTTTATTCTTTTGACATGGAGTTGCTTTAATGTCTTTGACCCCAGAAATGCTTATGCCATCACCAGAAATATCCTGTCCTACTGCCACTCTCGCTCCCAGTCCCTTGCAAAGAAAGGGAAAGGTGAGCGGAGAAGATGAATTAGCTAGCTGATGCATCTGCATTTTTCAAGTACTAAGCCATAGCTTAACACACTAGAAACCACATGCATTTGCAGCGCACTAGGAATGACAAATTAGCACGGTAAGAACTTCTGCTGATTGTATAATGGAAGTACCTTTGCAGGAGATTGATTGAAATATAGTCCATGCATCTGCTCCTTCTCAAACATGAAGCCAGTAGGAGGCTTCTCTTTACCATTCCCATAAATTAAAAACTTAGACTCCTGCATGAAAAGCTCTGCGGACCCAAGCTGCAAAATAGACCTCAAGTAAACATTATGATGGAGGATAGATATATAACAATATTTGACTGACACTATAATAGCATTTCAGAAATATTCTGGGGAGTGAATGATGAGATATTCAATTGCTCGGTTATAATGAAAGAGCCTATGAACCAACCAGTGGTTTAACGATACGTATCCTGTCCTTTTTGACCTCATCAATTCTGCCTGATGCATATTACAACATGGAAGAACTGAATTTTTCATTCAGTGTTCAAACTCATTTGTTCCTATTCCACTTTGCCAAAGAGTTAAAATTCCAACTTTCAACTCATTATAAAAGATCACTGAAGAACATGAACTGGTCAGTATGAGGCTGGATTGCGATGTGGAACAGTTTAAATGCTGAGAATTCCGATCAAAAGCTTACACCGCTCATGTTCCCCTTTTTTTTTTTGATAAAGATTTTATTAAAAAGGTACATGGTACAAGTTACATCAGTCCAACATCTGCCACTAACATGCAACTACAAATCTCCTATCTCTTCTAAATCAGTCCAACACCGCTCATATTCCCATTTTCAGTTGTTTTTCTTTTTCTTCCCATATCCGGGGTCTATTCTCTTGTAGAGGCCTCTATATATCTGTGTGTTTATATGTCATCAAGATAAGATGATCTAGATCACAAGTTCAATCAACATCGTCTCATAAAAACAAGGATAAAATTTTAGGAAAGAGAAAATAGACTTTTGTAAAAGCTTGAACATGCTTTCAGCCAAGAAAACTTGGTAAGGCTCAAGGTAGAGAAGAAGCACCGCGGAAACTTGTTGCCACAAAGAAAAGAATCATTTGTGTATGTTGGCTCGTTGATATTATCAGCTCTACTTCATCAACAAATAAAAAGTCCCAATGTTGTATGGAGCTGACTACTCATACAAAGAATTTGCTAAAATGAAGTGTTCTGAAGCTAGTGCTGATGTGTAACATTTTAAAGAAAAAGTAAAATGTTTTAAAAGGGGATCAGTGAACTCTAAATCTCTTCCCCCCAAAAAGATCTACTTTCTGGACCTTGTTCCACATACATTGCTGTATTTCTTTTGCAAACTTTATTATTTTTAGCACTTTAAGCAACAAAAATAGTATAGCAACTCTATGAAATCCCAACCAAAATGAAATGGTGCTTTCAGGAGCCATGACTGCAAACTCGGGACCAATTTTGAGACGACTCATGGTGTGGTAACTGTATCTTTTTCCACATACACACTGGAGCAATTTTTATTTTGCTCAAAGTACTTCTAGACTACTTCATCTAAACAAAAGTACTTTTAAAAACTACGAATTGCAATAAAACATAATTGTTCAACAGGTTAGCAAATCAGCAACAAGTTGTCAACAACCGTTTTTCTAGTATTTGTTACGTTTTTGGTCGTATAGGATATGTACCTCTCCGGCAAACACATTAAAAGGCCTCTGTCCATCAGATATCATTGTAGCACAAAGAAATACTGCTTTGGCAATTTTCTGTGGGTAAAGCTCCAAAGCATAGCAAACACAAGCACCTCCAACACTGTGACCTACCAAAATTACCTAAAGGAGGACACAAAATCATTTTTAGATTAACATACAAAGTTAATCTTTCATAGTTAAAATTCTACAAGAATTCTGCTCATACATTTTCATCCTCCGGCAAGTTCTCCAGATAATCAATCAATGGTTTTGAGTACTCCGCCAGTGTTGTAACATTTTTTGTATCTGTCAGATCAATCCCAGATCCAGTGAGATCTACGGTCGTGGGCAGCAATCCAGTTTCCTCCAATAAAGCAATATTTTTGTACCAACACCAAGCTCCAAATCCTTCTCCATGTACCAAAACGAACTTCTTTGTCTTGATGCTCTCCAAACATTCTGGTAACTTTACAGCATAAATATTTGTAAGGCAACAAATAGTGACACATGTAATTTATAAAATAAATAAAAAGGAGTGACACGAGAACATTCTGGAGTTTTTCTAAAAGATGTTGAAGGTTATTGTATCATCAATCTGACGAAAGTGTAGTCCCGCGACTTCCTCATCAATTTACATGAAATTCTAAGCATATACTGTTCTTCTTTCATTAAGCCTGGTTAAGCACAATAAACACATTATGCACTGCCAAGATTTCCCATTTTCGACAACCAGTTAGCATTTAGCTACAACAAAACTATATTTCTACTTTAAATAAACAAATCGAGAATTCTATTTTTTATCAAGTCAAAAGTTTTCATTGCGAACACCTACTGGTAACAAAAGTATGTATAAGTTGTTTGTGTCTAAAAGATATGATATTCAGTATTTTCGTTTTATCTTTTCTCACAACTGCTGTGTAAAAGCCCGTAGAAAGTTGTCTTGCTCAACCTAGATCTAATTTCTGTTCTTCCTGTAAGTTGTTTTTATTTACATCACATAATTTAGTGAAAATACAGAATGCAGAACAATAATCTAAGAATTAACAGATAATATATAAGCTGTGCACTGAAATCTGAAGTAATTTTATTCCTGGTAACCTTTGCCGTAGACTAATGGCAAAGCAAGGTGCAATTATATATAAAGTTGCCCATTATCTATAATGTGAATTGCAACTACTCACATAATCTGCTCAGGTATACTAATAGTGCTACTATTTCCTGTGACAGAGCAAGAATAAAGGGACATTGCTTTTGCTTTTGGGTCCTCGTATCAAAGTATACACAAAGAAAAATTACAGCCTATGCAATAAATTAATATAAAAAGAAATTGTTCCAAGATTTTTCAGGCCCGGGGCGGAGGCAGAGCACAGGATGCGGGTTCGGCCGACCCAGTAGCTTTTGTTCAAACCATGTATTTGTTTTAAGAAATTCATTGGATATGTAAAACTTATTAATTTAGAACCTAGTAACTTGAAAGAATTACAATCTCGAACCATAAGGTTCAAATCTTGACTCCGCCTCTGGCCCGGGCAATATTCAACCCTACACTTCCAGAACCAAAGGAAATTCCAAAAACAAAAACAAAACACAGAGGAAATACTTAATTAAGAATCTAACAAACATGAATCTAGCGTATCACCAAAAATAAGAAGAAAAAAAACGTAAAAGAAAGGTAGGTTCTGAGAGTTTGCTTTGTTCTTTCTTTTCTACTCCACCTTTCTAAAGAAGATTTCAAAAATGGGAAAAAGGTGAAAGGGGATAAAGTTTTTACTTTTTGCAACAAAAAGTGCCTTTCTCTTCTTTCCCTTTTTATTTTACACTTTCTCACACTATCAATCATTTCTACCACCAATTCCACAAAATACAAAAAGATAGAATCAGTGTTCCGCATATCAAACCCATCACAGCAAAAATGAAATAGACCAACATTATATCAAGAATCTAAAAAGAGAAACATCATTTCTACCATCAATTTTACTAAATACAAAAACAAAACAAAAAAGAAAAAGGGATAAAAAAGCTAACTTTTCCACCTCTACCCCATCAAACTCATCATAGCAGAACTAAACTAGACCAAAAAAATAATTAAACAAATTTTCCATCCAGATCCCTCTCAGACCCAGTCTTACAATACTAAAAAAGAACAAAAAAGAAAAGCTAAAGCAACTGTATAAAGGAAAAAACTTGACAAATTATATACCTGCTGCTTAAAATTGGGGGCGGGATCAGAAGAATCAGTGCGACGGCGAGAACTAGTGGATCCTCCAATACGTCTAGACATTGACCCCTCAAATCTTTGAGACAACTGATGCTGCTGAATTGCCATTGCCAAAGCTTGTCGATGCAATAACTCCTCTTCTACTAATGACCTCCTCTTTGATCTCTCCATTCTTTTACTCCTTGACCCTACTCCATTCCTTTCATTTTCCTTCTTTATCATGCAAATAAATCGATTTCCCATATCTTCTCAAAATTCAATTTTGCCTCAAAGTCAAAACCCAGAAACTGTTTTGCTTAAAAATACGTGAAATTGGTGAAAATCGAATTTTGTGCACAACCCAGATTCTAGTTTGCTTTAAAGTTCAAGAATATATGTGAATCTCAACTGCAAAATGGAATTTTTGTGCAAAACCCAGATACTGTTTTGCTAAAAAAAAATGTGAAATTGGTCTGACAACTTAATTTTGAGCACAACCCAGACACTATTTTGCTTTGAAGTTTAAGAATATGTGAATTTTCATAGCAAAATGAAACTTTGAGCAAAACCCAGATACTGTTTTGTCCTCAGATATGTGAATTTTGACTGCAAAATTGAGATAGTATTATTTTTTATCCAAAATGGCTAAAACTTCACTGGAATTGAACTCTAAAATGGGAGTAGCAGAGTGCTGAAAAACTGGAAGAACGACGACGTTTTAGAGGAGTAGGTGGTGGTGGTGGATTTTTAGTTCATCATTGATTTGATTGTGAACGGAAATTATGGAACCTTTTAACTTCAACAGCATATGCAAGCAAATTTAATGCTGTTTTCTCTTCTTTCTTTTATTTTCCTTTATTTCCTTTATTTCTTTTCAATGTTTAAATTTTTTTTTGTTTCCTCTCAATGTTTAAAATTGAAAATTCGCACTCTTCCCCCTATTAGTTTCCCCAGTTTTTTATTTTGATTTAAATTATTATTTTTTTCCTGTTTCAGTGCTGTTGAAAACTATAGTATGACTTTGTGCTGAAATATATGACTGAAAGTTGGAATCTATATATTCGTTAGACTTTTGTGTTCTTTTTATTCTTCTTATTAGGGCAGTTGTCATTTTTGTCTCTAATGGAGAAAAGATAATAACACGAAAGAGAGATTTTTCGAATGACATTTATAGCCTGTTTGGCCTTTTTTTTTTTTTAATAGTCTATTTGGCCAAGTTTCTTTTTTTTTAGCATATTTGGCCAAGCTTTTAAGAGAAAAAAAAAAATTAAGTAGAAACATAAGCTATTTTTGAGAAGTTGAAAAAAATAATTTTTCCCCAAAATTACTTTTTAAATAGCACTTTTAAAATATATTTAGAAGCACTTTTTAAAAGTTTGGTTAAACATTAGTGTTTCTTAAAAGTGCTTTTTAAATTGATTAGTCAAATATATTAGCCTCTTTGGCCAAGTTTCTCCAAGGCTAAAAGCACTTCTTTTTTAAAAAAAAATATTTTTTTTTTTCCAAAGTTGTGTTTGGCAAAGCTTTTAGAAGGAAAAAAAATATTTTTGAGGAGAAGCAGAAGCAATTTTGGAGAAGTAGAAAGCACTTTTTAAAAATTTGGTCAAATACTAATTGCTGATGAGAAGTATTTTTCAAATTAAAACACAAACTAAATCTCACTAAAAGTATTTTTGAAAAAAGTACCTCTCAAAATAAGTTGATTTTAGAAACTTGGTCAAACAATATAATAAACTGCTTCTACTCAAAACACTTTTCAGAAAAATATTTTTCAAAATAAGCTGATTTTAGAAGTTTGGGCAAATAGGTTATTAGTCCATTACAATTGTAAAGGCTGTTGTCAAGGAAAAACTAAAAAAAATTAGAGTAAATTATTTTTAAATATAAAAAAATATACTTTCTTTAAATTAAATAAAGTAATAAGCAAATAATAGCATCTAAATGGCGGGGATAGTAATTATTAACACCGAACATGATGATAATTATAAGTTTGAGATTTGCGTTTGACGTATATGTGAATTAATGATGGAATATGGGAACATTAGAATAATGAAGAATTAATGAGGAGATTAAGGGTGAGATTGTCTTGTTCTCATTATTTTTTGCTTTTGTTTGCCAAAAGGTAAGATTCTCTATTAATTAGACTATAATCTAAATATGGACCATCTAAGGATCAATGTATCTTACTTTAGTATATATATAAAATTACTAATTCCATCATCTTAATTTGTTTGAGACTACTCAACTTGACATAGAGCTCTCTCTAAAAATTTCTTTCCGTCTACACTACCTCCAAACTCCGCTTCCTTTCAAAAAATCAGTTCAGCTGAATCTACAAATGTCAACGAACATCACAAATTCCCCGCTTGAACCGCCTGTTTTAAGCACCATGCACATCGATACCCTCACAATACAAAACAATACCTCCCTAAAGAAGAAACAAACCTTCGTTCAACTACTGCTTTCACACAATCAATTCCATCACTTATCAAGTACTTGTCGCACAACCCACTCACACATCGACTTATTGGATGAAATAACAAACGACCAAAACCAAGAAACTTTTATTCTGTTATCCTCCTCTTATAAAACTTGACTATACTCTCCTTGGAAATTTTCAGTTATAATTAAAGTGTTTGGAAGAAAGTGGGACACCAAACTTTACGTACAAAATTGTGTATCCCATGGCAACCTGCTGAAGATCTACTACTCATAGATTTGGGATCAGATTTCTTTCTTATCAAATTCCAAAAACAGGAAAATATGAATAAAGTACTACACAACGAACCTTGGTTTATCTTTAATAATTTTGTTTTCGTCCGAAAATGGGAACCTAAATTCATTGCCTCCGCTGCCCAACTCACCTACTCCTCCATTTGGATCCGGCTACCTGAACTACCCACAGAATTTTATGATTTTAACATCTTACAACGAGTTGGATCAAAAATTGGCACACTTTTAAAGATTAATACTTGTACGTCTGCTACCACTAGGGGACGATATGCACGAATATGCATTGAGGTACCTTTGGAACAACCACTGAAAATATATATTTTTATTGGTATGCACCGCCAACAAATTCTCCATGAGGGCCTCAACATGTTCTGTACCTTATATGGAAGGCTTGGACATAACAAAGCCTTATGTACCTTTCAACCACCACAACACACACAAAGCACACCTCCCGGCCATCCCCATCCAACAACTAACTCTACCACCATTACTCATCTACTCAATGAGAATGAAGACAATCAAAAGCTTGAAAAATTGTAAGTTTCCCATCCAAAAATAAATCCCAAAGTCCATCTAAACGGAAAGGACCTATGCTACCACGTACCAGACGACAAACAATAACACATCACATCAATGCTCCGACGGCTGCTAAGATGGTCCCCACATGTAATCTCTCTAACGAACAACTCCCAAATCCTGCTCCCAAAAAAAATAGAAAAGATGTTGTTACCCCTCCAAAATATTTTAATAATTCCACATTAGACCTCTTAGGAGAAATGGATGACACCTACATGCTTGACTCTAATTCCTATTGCTTAAGCCCAATTCAGCAAGTACTCAAGCACACCCCATCGTCCAGCCCAAAAGCCATCCCTACCCTTGCCATACCCACACTAGGTATAGCCTCAAACCATTAACTTACTGCCCACATTGAACAACATTCTTCCTCCATGTTAAATATAACCCTTGTGAATAATAGCCAGGTGGAAACTAACTCTGCCACAGGACCATTAACCGCCACGTCAGTAAATACAACAAATGAATCCTTCTCAACACAAATACATGATTCTCTACACCCTAATACAACACACAATACCATGCCTATAGCCCCTACTGCGACAGGCCAGTTCCAAAATGATAATTCATCCAACCCAACCATATTATCTTTTATAACCCATCTCACACACAACGCTACACATACAGAAGGATCACGTGCCCACCCTACTCCATCAGCTATATCACCTCCACCTACATCTAATCAACCGCACCAATTACCCTCTAAAATTACTTCTTTCTCTGCCGCATCATCATTAAACTCCATTTCCAACTCCAACATCACTACAACAAGTAAAGAGATAGATACACCTCCAATCCTCATCCATGAACAGATTACCCCTCAACCTCCAACATAGAAGGACCACATCAATACAAACCTGTTACAACACCCCATAATCTTGAACACCATCACCATGCAACCTTCAAAACAACCTTCACAACATCCACCACCAATATACATATCCCAGTACCCACCAATTCAAACATACCCTCAATCATAATTGGAAATGAGCCTTTAGGAATATGCATTAACATTCACGATGGAGATTAACATCAAAAATATGATCATCATGATTCAAAATCCAACGGACGTCGCTCAAATTGTGACGTAGGGGATGAGGATGAGGGTAGACCTCTACAACAATACCTATGGGACATGCATCCACCATCAACACTCAACAACTACCATTACTACCCCAGTGTCACCACTGTATCAACAACAGGAAAATCTTCACCCTCACAACACCTACCAACCACTTCAACATGCAATGGAACCAGAGTTTCGAAGGAATTTTTGATCTTTGATCGAATACCATGAGCCAACACTAGTGGCACTATTGGAAACTCACCTTCAACTTTCATACTCATCTTCGAGATGAATTTGGCTTTACCAATATGGCACAAGCACCCGCGGAAGGACAGTCGGGAGGCATTGCTTTGCTTTGGCATGATGAACTCCTACATCTCGACCAAGTAACAGTCACGTCTCAACAAATTCACGTTGTAGTCCAGGTACCACCAAACCCTAATACTTTGCTTCTTTCTGTAGTTTCGGCATAAAATGATTTAGGAGCACGTTCTACACTATGGGCAAATCTAAAAACATTGCATGACACATTAAAAATGCCCTGGTTAGTCAGAGGATATTTTAATGAAATAGTACGTGCATCAAAAAAATTTAGGGGTAACCTTATCAACAATACCTTTTGTGATAAATACATTCAATGTCTTAATTATTGTAACTTACTTGATTTAGGATACAAAGGTCGTCGTTACACCTGGACATATTGTGTACGGTCAAAACCGATTCTCAGTCATAATGACCGGTCGAGACAATGATATTTCAATCGAAAGGTATCCACATGACAAGCTCGGACGAATTCTAAAGTAGGGACATCGAGCTTCGTGCTATAAACGGCAAAACTTGATATCATTATCGAGCCCGTGTTTGAATCGAACTACGGGGCAACACCGATCGATACGGGCCCCGAATATCGATGCCCAAGGCAGAACCGAGCTCGAACCAAGACTGGGGTTTCGACCTAACACTGAGCTCGAGCCAGTGCTAAGCTCGCAGACAAGAGCCGTTATAACCGTACCGAGGGAGAGAATCTTGGCGAGAATCAAGGAAGAAATAAACCATCATGGGTCATCTACTATATGCATTATTTTATTATGTTGTTATAGATAAAGCAGCTATCCTCTACTATAAAAAGGGGGATAGACTGTAATAGAGGCAAGTTCTCCAAGATATATTAAGATTTTATTGTGCTCGTTTTTCTAATTCATTTCAGTCTTTCCGTCCATCATTCTCATTTTATAGAAAAACTACATGTATTGTTATTTTGTATCAAAGGGATTCGCATACCCTTAGAAATATATCTAAATTTAATGTTATCCGATTTTTCAGGTAAACAGTTTGGCGCCCACCGTGGGGCTAAGGGTAACAGTGATTGTTTGATATAAATCTACAGTACACTCCAGCTTACAACTTCAAAATGGCTCTACCTATCGACCTCGAAGCTGGCCTTCAATATGAAACCAACAACTTGGCGCCCGGGGCCGGAAGGCTACCTGACGACGGCAACGAGGCTCGAATCAAAGAACCCAAAATTCGAGCCGAAGTACCATTGGATATCAATTCACAAATAGCTCTAGAAGCGAATCAGCGTTTTGAACCAGAAAGAAGCGTTCAGGGCGGTGCTCGACCCATAGCCCGAGACACCTACAACACGGGGGAAATCGGGGTCAGCTTGCGTATGATTTTCGAAATGTTACAAGCCCAACAAATAGCGATAGCTCAGTTGCAGAGCCGAACTCATATGCAAAGCAGGCCGAACTCTAATCTGCTTCTTCGAGAAGTCACCCCCAGAACAAAGCTCGCCGTAGTGAAATCAAATGAGCAGGAATTGGGGACCGCTCCTGAAATTGCTAAATTGCTCGATGAACTCACAAAACGAGTCGAAGCCAACGACAAAAAAGTGGAAACGTATAATGCTAGGGTCGATCAAATCCCAGGGGCTCCGCCAATGATAAAAGGGCTCGATTCGAAAAAATTCATACAGAAGCCTTTTCCCTCGAGCGCGGCCCCAAAACCAATCCCCAAAAAATTCCGTATGCCCGAAATTCCCAAATATAATGGTACGACCGATCCTAACGAACACGTCACCTCCTACACATGTGCCATCAAAGGCAAAGATTTAAAGGATGATGAGATCGAATCCGTGTTGTTGAAAAAGTTCGGAGAGACCCTCGCAAAGGGAGCAATGATCTGGTATCACAACTTACCACCAAATTCCATCGATTCTTTTGCCATATTAGCGAATTCGTTCGTAAAAGCACATGCCGGTGCCATAAAGGTTGCAACAAGGAAATCAGATCTCTTCAAAGTAAAACAAAGGGGTAATGAAATGTTGAAGGAATTCGTATCCTGATTTCAAATGGAACGTATGGACTTGCCACCGGTCGCAGACGATTGGGCCGTACAAGCTTTCACCCAAGGACTGAACGAGCTAAGTTCGACAGCATCACGTCGGCTGAAACAAAATTTGATCGAGTACCCAGCAATAACTTGGGCAGATGTACACAACCGGTACCAATAAAAAATCAGGGTTAAAGATGATCAATTGGGAGCTCCATATGGGCCCGTACGTCAGAACCACACAACCACTAAAAATCAAAGGGAAATCAACAGAGAACAAAGGTCGAACAGAGACCGATACCAACCGTACGGCACAGATCGGATGAACAACGGTTCAGCACGTGATGCGGTTCGGAACAACCGGACTGATCGGGACAAAATTCTCGGGGACTTATGATCAAGAGCGGCTTTGATAAATATGCCGATCCTATAGAAGTCCCTCTATTATCGGAGTATAACTTCAACATTGGTACATCCGCCATCGTATCGGCCATCGGATGCATCAAAGACACCAGATGGCCTCGACCCATGCAGACTGATCCTGCCCAAAGGAATCCTAATCAAATGTGCGAATATCATGGCACCCATGGCCACAGAACGGAAGATTGCAGGCAACTAAGAAAGGAAGTGGCCCGCTTATTTAACAAAGGACACCTTCGGGAATTTCTGAGTGATAGGGCGAAGAACCATTTTAGGAATAAGGAATTCGGCAAGCAAAATGAGCCAGAAGAACCGCAACACGTCATTCACATGATCATCGGCGGTGTCGATGCCCCTCAGGGACCGATGCTTAAACGCACTAAAACATCGATTGTGAGGGAAAAGAGATCTCGAACTCAAGATTATACACCCATAGGGACTTTGTCCTTCAGTGATGAAGATACAGAGGGAATCATCCAACCCCATAACGATGCATTGGTAATATCCATACTCATGAATAAAACTAAGATTAAGCGTGTGTTAATTGATCGAGGTAGCTCGGCCAATATCATCAGATCGAGGGTCGTAGAACAACTCGGCCTGCAAGATCAGGTCGTACCCACAACTCTGGTTCTAAACGGATTCAATATGGCATGTGAAACCACCAAAGGCGAGATTACCCTACCAATAAGTGTGGCCGGAACAATCCAGGAAATAAAGTTTCACGTGATCGAAGGTGATATGAGATATAATGCCATTTTCGGAAGGCTGTGGATCCACAGTATGAGAACCGTACCCTCGACCCTACGCCAGGTCCTCAAATTCCCAACATCGGGAGGTGTCAAAATAGTGTACGGAGAACAACCAGCCACAAAGGAAATGTTCTCCGTCGAAGAAGCAAAATCAATATCCTCGTCTTCGCCGATAAAAGGACCAGGTTCAGAAGGAGACATAATCGGAGAGCAAAGCGCCAAATAGCAATCACAGACATCGGCTTCGACCCAGCCAGGTAAGCAAAACATTGAAGAAGATGATGACGACCGATGGATCCCTCGATCCTTCGTAACCCCCGATGATTTCGATGCCACCAAATCAACAATTGAGGAACTGGAGCAAATCATACTGATCGAACACTGGCCCGAACGAAAGGTATACCTAGGAACGGGTTTGATCCCCCAACTCAGGAAGAAACTCATTCAATTTTTTATCAATAACATCGACTGTTTTACCTGGTCCCATTTAGATATAACAGGGATCCCGTCGGACATAACAGCGCGCCAGCTAAGCTTGAACCCTAGGTTCAGACCGGTGAAGCAAACTTCTCAAGATAGGGTCCATTTGGGAGGTAAAATACCCCGAATGGTTAGCCAATGTAGTTGTAGTACCTAAAAAGGAAACAAACTTAGAATGTGTGTGGACTATAAGGATTTGAACAAAGCATGCCCCAAAGATTCCTTTCCACTGCCCAACATCGATCGCATGATCGATGCCACGGCCGGCCATGAGATCCTCACCTTTCTCGACGCCTATTCCGGGTATAATCAAAATCAGATAAACCCGGACGACCGGGAAAAGACTTCATTTGTAACCCGACATGGAACGTATTGTTATAACATAATGCCCTTCGAGCTAAAAATGCAGGAGCTACTTATCAACGCCTAGTAAACAGAATGTTCGAAGAACAAATAGGTAAAATAATGGAAGTCTATATTGATGACATGCTAGTTAAGTCCCTGCATGCAGAGGACCATTTGGACCATTTGCAGGAAACGTTCGAGATTCTGCGGAAATACAACATGAAGCTCAACCCCAAAAAATATGCTTTCGGGGTCGGTTCGGGCAAGTTCCTCGGCTTCATGGTGTCAAATCGGGGAATTGAGATCAACCCCGACAAAATCAAGGCCATCGAAGACATCACCATCGTGGATAGCGTGAAAGCTGTACAAAGGTTAACGGGAAGAATTGCAGCCTTAGGCCGGTTCATTTCAAGATCATCAGATCGAAGTCACAAATTTTTCTCCCTACTCAAAAAGAAGAACGACTTCGCCTGGACACCGGAATGCCAACAAGCATTATAGGATTTGAAACGATATCTATCGATCCCACCACTGCTTCACACTCCAAAAACCTACGAAAAACTATACTTGTACTTGGCGGTATCGGAAGTCGCCGTAAGCAGTGTTCTAGTTCGAGAAGTTCAAGGTACACAATTTTTACGTGAGTCGGACCTTAGGAGAAGCGGAAACTAGGTATCCGCACTTAGAAAAATTGGCACTTGCGCTGGTAAGCACATCTAGAAAGTTAAGGTCGTACTTTCAATGTCACCCCATAAGTGTATTAACCACCTGCCCACTCCGTAATATTTTACATAGGCCCGAACTATCAGGCCGATTGGCCAAATGGGCCATCGAACTCAGTGGGTACGATATCGAATATCAACCCCGTACGGCCATCAAGTCTCAAATTTTGGCAGACTTCGTGGCCGACTTCACGCCAACCCTCATACCCGAAGTCGAAAAGGAGGCATAGTTTTGAAACCCCCACAGGTAACATTATTAGGCAAGCTATTAAAACTATCAGATTAACTAACAACGAGGCCGAGTATGAAGCCATGATTGCAGGTCTCGAACTAGCTACAAACCTGGGAGTAAAAATCATTGAGGCGCATTATGACTCTTTGCTGGTTGTGAGTCAAGTAAACAAAACCTTCGAAGTCTGAGAAGGTAGGATGCAAAGGTATTTGGACAAACTACTTATCACTTTGCACCATTTCAAACAATGGACCCTACGGCATGTTCCACGAGAACGGAATAATGAGGATGATGCTCTTGCAAATTTGGGATCGTTGGTCGAGGTAGATGATTTGAGCTCGGGGACTGTCGTTCAACTTTCAAGATCGGTAATTGAAGATGGGCACGCCGAAATAATTTCTACTATCTTAACCTAGGATTGGAGAAACAAGTATATAGAATACTTAAGAAACGGAAAGCTCCCTTCAGACCCTAAAGATTCTAGGGCCCTACGGACTAAAGCTGCTCGATTCACGTTGGCTGCGGACGGAACACTATATCAAAGAACATTCGATGGACCGATGGCAGTATGCGTGGGTCTTGGAGATACCAATTACATCCTCTGAGAAGTACATGAGGGCACTTGTGGCAATCACTCCGGTGCCGACACATTAGTTCGAAAAGTGATCAGAGCGGGGTATTATTGGATCGATATAGGCAAGGATGCGAAAGAATTTGTTCGTAAATATGACAAATGTCAAAGGTTTGCGCCAATGATCCATCAACCCGGAGAGCAACTTCACTCGGTCCTATCCCCATGGCCATTCATGAAATGGGGAATGGACATCGTCGACCCTCTGCCATCGACCCCAGGTAAAGCCAAATTTATTTTATTTATGACTGACTATTTTTCTAAATGGGTTGAAGCACAGGCGTTCGAGAAAATAAGAGAGAAAGAAGTTATAGACTTTATTTGGGATCATATCATATGCCCATTCGGGATACCCGCCGAAATAATGTGCGACAATGGGAAGCAATTCGTTAGTAGCAAAATCACAAAATTCTTCGAAGATCACAAAATAAGGAAGATATTATCAACACCATACCACCCCAGTGGGAACGGTCAGGCCGAATCAACGAACAAGACTATTCTTCAAAACCTGAAGAAGAGATTGAACGACGCAAAGGGAAAATGGAAAGAAATCCTGCCCGAAGTCCTTTGGGCATACCGAACAACGTCAAAATCCAGTACGGGGGTGACTCCATTCTCCTTAGTATATGGTTCCGAAGCATTAATACCAGTCGAAGTCGGTGCACCTAGTCCCAGATTTCGATTCATGACAGAAGAATCAAATAACGAGGCTATGAACACCAACCTTGAATTATCGGACGAAGGACGAGAAGCTGCCCTCATCCGATTGGCCGCCCAAAAGCAACGAATCGAAAGGTATTATAATCGAAGAACTAAACTTCGCCATTTCAAGCCCGGGGACCTAGTATTAAGAAAAGTCACCATCAATACTCGGAATCCAAATGAAGGAAAATTAGGACCAAATTGGGAAGGACCATACCAGGTGCTCGAGAGCATGGGAAAAGGATCATACAGGCTCGTCATCATAAACGGCAAACAACTATCAAGCAGTTGGAATGTATAACATCTAAAACGGTACTACTACTAAGGTACGACCTTTTCATATTCATCTAACTGACCCATGCAGAAGTCTGAACAAGAGCTGAAGAAGATCTTTCGCTTAAAAGCACGCGTTGCACTCTTTTTCCCTTAGACCGATTTTCTCCCAAATGGGTTTTTTGGCAAGGTTTTTAATGAGGCAACCATCGATCGTGTTGCACTTTTGACAATATCCGAAGCCTCTTTCAAACCGACCTCGAATACCGAGGGGGCATCAGGGCCCTCAAATACATCTAGTTCAGATGCAAGAAAGTCATGTCACAGCAATAGGGTTCCAACAGGAAAAATTGTAAGAGCCAAATGGTCAAAATGAACCATGCTCATATAGATTGGCCCAAACATAAACACATGTGCAATGACTTGAGATTTATTGTGCAACCAGAATTGAGCCTACGGGCTACTTTCATTCCGAGTTCGAAATAATCACTCGAATATTAAGCCTACGGGCTACTTACATTACTTCGAGTTCGAATTATTCACTCGACTAAGCCTACAGGCTATCTTTATTTCGAGTTCGAGCAAACACTCACTCGACCATTGCGCCTACGGGCCACATTATCTCGAGTTCGAAACATTCACTCGACTATTACGCCTACGGGCTACTTACATTACTTCGAGTTCGAATCATTCACTCGACTATTAAGCCTACGGGCTACTGTTATTTCGAGTTCGAGCAAACACTCACTCGAACATTGCGCCTACGGGCCACATTACTTCGAGTTCGAATCATTCACTCGACTAAGCCTGCGGGCTATCTTTATTTCGAGTTCGAGCAAACACTCACTTGACCATTGCGCCTACGGGCCACACTATCTCGAGTTCGAAACATTCACTCAACTATTAAGCCTACGGGCTACTGTTATTCCGAGTTCGAACAAGCACCCACCCGACCATTACGCCTACGGGCTATAATATTTCAAGTTCAAAACATTCACTCAACGGCTAATAAGCTACTCTTACTCTGCGTTTACATTAACTTAACCAGTACATTACACCTACGGATTATGTTCCTTCAAAGTTTGAATCATCGACTCAACAAGCAAACCCAGGGGCTACAAATCTGATCGATCAGAGAGATTACAAGGTCAACATTCGATCAAAAGTCTTCACAAAACAAAAACAAGTCGACCTTATTATACATATATATATATACAAAAATTGCCTGCGTGATTAAATTGCAAACATGAAGAATTAGAAATTAAGCTTCCTGGTCGAGCTCTTCCCCGTCCTCAGATCCGCTTTTGCTACCATCATCATCATCATCATCATCATTAGAGGCCAAGGCTTCGGCTTCCGCTTCGAGCTCTTTTGCCTTTTTTACATCTTCGGTAAGGTCGAAACCTCGAGCGTGTATCTCCTCGAGGGTCTCCCTCCGAGACCTACACTTGGCAAGTTTGGCAACCCAATGAGCTCGAGTATCGGCGGTCTTCGCCGCTTCCCGGGCCTCCATCTGAGCAGCCTCACCATCAGCCCGATATACAGCAATGGACTTATCCGCCAAGACTTTCGATGACTCAACCTCCGCCTTAGCCTCAGAAAGTCGTGTTTCAAGCTCCTCGATCTTCTTAGCTTGAACCGACTCCTTTTGCTTGGCACTTAGAAGTTGAACGTCGGCCGATAATAATTTTGTTAAGATGGTTTCTTTTTTCGCTGCCAGGCGGTCGAGGGTCTCCTTCCACCGATTGCATTCAGCTCGGATTTGATCGACTTCTTATCGAAGTAACCCGATCTTTTCGATCTTCTACTGCAACTGAGACAATGAACGGTTAACTTCCACAGTTGAGTCAGACCCATACTTTAACAGAACGAGGCTCACCTGCTTATCGAGCTCGACCCCTTCTTTATGGATCTTAGCCAAATCCGCTTGGAGGTCCTTTATAGCCTCGTCCTTTTGGCTGCAAAGAAGCCACAGGGCATCTCTCTCACCTGAGACCTTTCAGAGCTCGCCCTCACACTGGCTAAGATCGGCTCGAAACCTACTAATGGCCTGTACAGTAAGAAACACGAGTCAAGTATGGAAAAGAACAAAGAAACCAAGTATGGAAGAATCATTACCCGAGTAATGAAACGCTGAGCTTCCACTAATAAAAGAGAAGCGTCACCAATATCGGAACCATCATCGACTCCAGTAAAACAATCCCTAAAAGGATCCCCTGCACCAGAGCCTTCGCCGATAATGGGAGCCTTCAACTCTCGAGCTTCCTTCAACGCCTTCTCAGAAAAAGATGGAAGAGAAGGCGAATGACCCATTGTCATAGCCCCGAGCAAATCACTCGGAGTACTCCGGTCGAGACTCAGGTCTTCGAAAACAACCCCGACAGCCATAGCCGCCATCGGCTCGGGAGTTCTGGCAACCTCGATGGCCTCCGTAGATCGGACTACCAAAAAGCCGAGGAGCTATTTTCTTCTTCTTCTTCTCTCAGTCGATGGATCGAGTCAATCGAAAGGGAAATTACTTTTCTCCTCACCCTTCGAGTTTTGGGCTTGGGGTCCTCTGACTGAGAGGAAGCTCTTCGCTTCTTATCTTCCCTCTGTTTAGGGACTTGGGACTTGTTTCCTTCTTCACCGCTCGAAGGCCTCAAAGCGGCATCCCTGGTTACGCCTACACAAAAGAAAATCGGTAACGAATATAACGCAAAGAATACTTCGAAGGAAACAAAAAGCAAATCTCACCATGGTTCTTGGCCTCCCATCTGCCTTTTGCCAAATCGCGCTAAGCGCTTTCGGCGTAAGAGGAGGTCGAGGCTAACTTTCGAACCCAGTCCTCGAGGTCAGGCACCGCTTGTGGCATCCAAGGGGCAGCTGAACATCAGGGAAGGACATCCGAAAAAATTGGAAAGGGACATGAAAAGTGAACAAAAATCACTTACGGTCAAAATTCTATTCTTCAGGGAACGACATCTTCTCCTCCGGAATGAGATCACGGGTCCTCACTCGAATATAACGACCCATCCAACCCCGATCCTTGTCTTCATCGATGCTCGACATCAAAGCCTTCGATGCCCGACGATGGAGTCTGATTAGTCCTCGAAAGATCTGAGGCCGATACAGTCGTATGAGGTGGTTCAGAGAAAAATCCAACCCCTCCGGCTTTGATAGAGAAGAAACGCAACAAGATCACTATACGCCATAGAGAGGGATGAATTTGGCCAAGGGTGACTTGATACCTTTTGCAGAAATCAATAATCACCGGGTCGACGGGTCCCAGTGTAAAGGGATAAGTATAAACACTTAAAAAACCCTCCACGTAAGTGGTAACACTCTCATCGGAAGATGGAATTTGCAACACGACCTCGGAACCCCAGTTGCAGTCTTTTCGGACGGCCTCGAGGTGATCCTCCGTTAAGGAGCACGTATACATCGATACATGTTCACATCGACCAGGAACGGAGGAAGGATTCTCCACCTTAAAATCGGTCTTCAAAGTGCACGGGCCAGGAACATAGTCATGAACTGACGGCTCCACCGACGCCTTATCATCAGACGGCCGTGAGGAAGAAGCTTTCTCCTTCTGAGGTACGATTTTGGAAGTTTTCTCCATTGATATGAAAGGAAAGAGTGCAAAGGAAGGTGAAGAAATAGATAGCACCAAAATTCTGGTATGGGCGGCCCCGTAGCAGCGAAATAGAGAGGATAGATAAGAAAGTTTGGAAGAAGAGAAGGCGCAAAAGTGGTAAAGGTTGTATGGAAAGACTATTTATAGGCTAAGGCATGACGCTTCGGTATCAGAGGTGGCCGACCACCATCTGACACATATTAAATGCTTCGGTAAAACCGAGTCGATAGGACAGCTATCACATACGTCAAGATCGGGTTCGATAGAAACGTCAGCATAAATTTGATCGAGCCGCAAGAAAATCATATTGTTCCTCGCCACATCCTTTCCGAGAAACGAGAGGACTATCTGTGTACGGTCAAAACCGATTCTCAGTCATAATGGTCGGTCGAGACAATGACATTTCAATCGAAGGGTATCCACATGACGAGCTCGGATGAATTTCGAAGTAGGGACGTCGAGCTTCGCGCTATAAACGGCAAAACTCGATATCATTATCGAGCCCGTGTTCGAATCGAACTACGGGGCAACACCGATCGATACGGGCCCTGAATATCGATGCTCCAAGGCAGAACCGAGCTCGAACCAAGACTGGGGGTTCGACCTAACATCGAGCTCGAGCCAGTGCCAAGCTCGCAGACAAGAGCCGTTACAACCGCACCGAGGGAGAGAATCTTGGCGAGAATCAAGGAAGAGACAAACCATCATGGGTCCTCCACTATATGCATTATTTTATTATGTTGTTATAGATAAAACAGTTATCCTCTACTATAAAAAGGGGGATAGACTGCAATAGAGGCAAGTTCTCCAAGATACATTAAGATTTCATTGTGCTCATTTTTCTAATTTATTTCAGTCTTCCCGTTCATTATTCCCATTTTATAGCAAAAATACCTGTATTGTCATTTTGTATCAAAGGGATTCGCATACCCTTAGAACCATATCAAAATTTAACGTTATCCGATTTTTCGGGTAAATACATATAAAAGAAATTTGGCCAATGGGATTCTTGAACGATTAGATAGATTTGTTACTAAGTTTGAGTGAATTAATTTGTTTCCAGAAGCAAATGTACAACATCTTCTTAGAACGCACTTAGACCACTGCCCATTATTAATTAATTTACAACACAAATTTCATAGGAAAAAAAATTCGATTTGAAACTATATGGACCTCGCATCCCCAATTTCCTTCCTTAACCACTAGTAGTTGAACTCCTAACAAGAATTTATTAATTGCAATAGAGGATTTCACAGAGGAAGTACATGAATGGAATAAGTATTCTTTTGGTAACATTTCTAGGAAAACAAAAAATATCCTCGCAAAACTAAAGGGTATCCAATCATCCCCAAGATGACCTACAAGTACCTTTCTTCACTAATTGGAAATAGATCTTATTACCAATATAATGACACATTACGTCTTGAAGAGGAATTTTGGAAACTAAAATCCTGTGTTAATTGGCTTCAACATGGCGATGCAAATACCAAATTCTTCCATTTAACTACTCTCCAAAGAAGAAGAAGGAATAGGATCACAGCTCTAAAATATACCGAAGGAAATTGGATATTTGAACAAACTCATATCAATGAACTTATACAATCTTACTATAAAAATCTCTTCACAACTACACATACACACTCTAACAAAAATTGCCTAATGTCTCCCTATAATTCAATTTCTAATGAGGACCAGTATAAACTCGCCCGTGCCCTCACTAAACGGGAAATTACTACGACAATTGACTCTTTTAAACCACTCAAAGCTCCAGGGCCTGACGAGTTACATCCATATTTCTATCAAATATACTGGGCCCTGATTGCAAATTCCATCATCTCTTTTTTGCAATCAGGTATTCAATACTCAACACATTCCACCACAAATAAATAAAATATATCTACGCCTCATACCAAAAGTTAAACACATTCGTCCATACCCAATATCGACCAATAGGTCTTTGCAACAATCTTTATAAAATAATTACTAAAATAATTGTTAACAGACTTAAGCCTATTTTACCAGATATTATTAGCCCAGAACAGTCTGCGTTTTTAAAAGGGCGTCGTGCTTCTGACAATGCTACAATAGTCCAGGAAATACTAAACTCCTTTAAAAAGAAAGTAGGTAAACATGCCAATTTCTTACTCAAACTGGATTTAGAAAAAGCTTTTGATAAAATGGAATGGAATTTCGTTAAGGAAACATTACACTACTTTAATTTCACTAACCAACTAATTTTTCTAATTATGTCTTGTATCACTACCTCTACAATATCTATATTACCGAATGGTCACCCCACCCCTTCTTCACACCATCCAAAGGAATACGCTAAGATGACCCTTTATCCCCATACATCTCTATATTATGCATGGAGCATTTATCGCGTCAAATACACACGGCTGTGGATTACAAACAATGAAAACCTAAAGACCCTGAAATCTCTCACTTAGTATTTGCTGATGATATCACATTGACTTCCCGTTTAACAATCACGAGTGTTCATTCAATTATAGATATTCTTAACCACTTCACCCAAATATCATGGCAAAGTATTAATTATATAAAGTCCAAAATATTCTTCTCCAAAAATATCACACACTGACAAAACAATTGTACTTGACTCTTTTAGCATGAAAGAATGAGTCCAATTTGGGAAATATCTAGGTTTCGCCCTATTTACACAACGAGCAAAAAAATCAGATTTCCAATTCGTGTTAGATAATTTTTAAAAGCAAAATTAGCAGGCTGGAAGTTCATATGCTTACCATGGCCGGCAGAACTACTCAAATCAAATCCACTTTAAATATACTCCCCGATCAAGTCATGCAATACACTAAAACACCAAAAGAAGTAATCTCTACTATGGACCATTATCAACGTAATTTCTTATGGGGCAAGAAAAAGTTACATCTCCTAAAGTGGAATACAATTCAAAAGCCAAAATGCCAAGGGGGATTGGGTATCCAAAACCTAACAATCAAAAACAATGCATTCTTAGGAGACTTAGCATGGCGCCTTTTCAAATTCCCGGCCACACTTTGGGCATCATTACTTATAGCTAAATATACACATCACACCACCACAAACCAACTATCCCAGATTTGGAAAGCCATCCAATTAGGCTGGAATTTTTGCCAACAAGGCATTGTGTGGAACATTGCCACGGGTCGGAATATCAGATTTTGGACTGGCCCATGGATAGGGCCAACCATCAAACTCAGGAATACTATAGAAGGACCCCTACCAAGCCAAGAATTAGTCCCACGGTTAGTCAACATTTATCCCACAATATGATCAACATCAATTATTTATCATTTGAGCTGCCACTAGAAATTGTTAGTTCAAGTCGCCAAATATGGAAATTACAATTACCACCTAAAATCATCTATTTTTTCTGGTTAATTAGTCACAAGCGTCTACCAACAGTGACTCATCTTTATAAATTACATATTACCCCATCCACCCTTTGTATCATTTGTCTCCAAAGTGAAGAATCAACTAATCACTTATTATTCACATGTTCCAACGTACACACTATATGAAACCAACTGGGCCTAACCAATGTTATACACACTCTCGACTCCTACGCCGACCAACCAATTAACAGCATCCATTCACTCATTCATATATACTCAACACACACTACCCCTCAATCTCCCCGCACAACTCTTAATTCTTTATGCACTATGGCATATATGGAACTGTCGCAATAAGAATATTTTTTAACACTGTTCACATCCTCCAAACACTGATGGGTCGTCAAAAGGGATACCACCAAAAAATGGACTAGGTGGGATATTTAGAAGCTCCACAGGTAGCTGGATACTCGGATACACTGGCAATCGACCAACGGGCAACTCCACATACATGGAATTATGTGCTCTACTAGAAGGACTGCAAATAGCACGGCACTATCATTTCACACCACTTGAAATCAACGCGGATTCAACAGAGGTAATATCTATGCTGCACAACCATAGCATGCACTATTCATCACTACTCCTTGAATGTAGGTACTTTCTTCGTCAACTGGGTAGCCCATATATCGTGCATATATACTGGGAGCAGAATCGTGTTGTAGATAAACTGGCACAATATGAAGCCACACAAGAAATGAATGAGCCCACAACTCCTCTACATCAACCACCAACTTTTTTGGCACATGATCTGATGGAAGACCAAACGGGCACTGACTACTTAAGGAAAACAAGAGTGCCGGAACCAGTAACTCCAATGTATTTTTGTCTAGATGACCACGATAGTGGATGTAATAGCATAGCACCTCCTATAGACCCTTCAAACAGCCATATCACTACTTATTATTGCAATAGGCTTCCAAACTCGCAACATGCTCCTTGTACTAGTTCTCATATTTAATATAATATAAGCTTCGTTTGTTGGCCAAAAAAAAAAAAAGACATAGAGTTAAGAAGGAAATGAGGATCTTTTGACGCATAAATTCATACTCCATTCTAACTTGACGTAGTTTGAATAGTTACTGAGTTAAAAAAAAAAGTGAATTTTTTGAAATTATTGATCTTAAACATATTATAATATTTGTGTGCCTCGACAACTTTTGAAACCTGTAAGTTTTACATGCTATAATATTTGTATAGTTATAGAAGTTTTGAAAAGTTTAAAGTTAAATTTATTTTTAAATATATAGATGTATTATTTTCTTTAGAACAGACTAATGAATAAAGAGTGTTTACGTAAATTGAGATAGAGAGAGTATAAACACTACTAAAAAATTAGATTTTAGCGACGGACAAGTTATGTAGCTAAACATAAAAATCCGTTGCTAATCTCATTTAGCGACGGATTAGCAACGAATTATCAAGAAATTCTGCTAGCTACGAGCGTTTTAGCGACGACGTTCGTTGCTAAAATCCTTTTTTTGTAGTGAAAAATATCAAAAGGACTATTTTAGAATATATTTTTTCCCCATTCAGTATTTAACACCCCTTTGGAACCTCGATCAATTCAAATTTGCGTCGTGTAAAGCCATTCAAGGGAAAAGCGCCTCTACAACAACAACAACAACCCAGTATAATCCCACAAGTGGGGTATGGGGAGGGTAGGATGTACGCAGCCTTACCCCTACCCTGGCAGGGCAGAGAGACTGTTTCCGATAGACCCTCGGCTAAAGAAGGTGAAAGAAGCCCTGATAGCAAGTAATAGCAAGACAAATAATTAGAAAACTAAATCGAAGATAGCAACAGAGAATATGAAAGAGGTACCAATAACAAGTAATAGCAAGACAATATATTTAAAAAATTAAATCCAAGGCATCAAACGAGAATATGAACTAAGTACTGCCAGCAAACTATGGAATAACCTATGACAAGTAATAACAAAGCAAGACATGCGAATATAGCAAACTAAGAAAAAAAGGGTATCGTACTAGCACTAATAGCCTGTTTGGCCAAGTTGAAAAAATCAGCTTATTTTCATAAATGCTTTTTTCAAAAGTGCTTTTCGAAAAAGTACTTTTGGAGAAAAATAGTTTGTGTTTGGATAATCAATTTGAAAAGCACTTTTGAACAATAATTTGTGTTTGGCCAAGCTTTTCGAAAAGACTTTTAAGTGTCAAATTACAAATAAGGACATGAAGAGATTTTCTTAATAGTTAATATTATATAAGTAGATAAATAATTATAAATATTTATTATTAAAGATAATAATTAAGTTTTTTATTTTATTTAAGTAAAATATTTAAAAAAAATTGAAAAGTACTTTATTCTTTCAAGATAATTTAAATATATCAAAAAATCATTCAATAAATATGAAAGTTCATCCCAAAAGTCATTTTATATTACTTAATAGTTTAAATTAAGTAAGGTTATTTTGATATATATAATATTTTACAAAGGGTATTTTTGGTAGGAAGAAAAGTCAAAACTGCTTTTGCTTCTGCTTCTGGGGACAAGCTACTTTTTTTCCTTCTTCATAACTGCTTCTACTTCTAGCCAAAAGCACTTTTTCCAAAAAAAAGCTTGGCCAAACACCTCAAATTGAGAAAAAAATACTTTTTTGAAATAAAAACACTTTTGACTTGGGGAGAAGCTTGACCAAACAGGCTATAATACTATCAAACTATAGAAGACAAAGGGAAACACACGACTACCTACTAACCTTCTAACCTAATCTTCAACCTCCAACCCCTTCTATCTAGGGTCATGTCCTCGGTTAGCTCAAGATGCGCCATGTCCCTCCTGATCACCTCTCCTTAAGACTTCTTTGGCCTACATCTACCCATCCTCTCACAACCCAAGGCCAACCTCTCACATCTCCTGACTAGGTCATCTGTGCTTCTCCTCTTAATATGTCCGAACCATCTCAACCCCGCCTCACGCATCTTTGCCTCCACAGACGCCACTCCCACCTTGTCCCGAATAACTTCATTCTTAATTCTATCCAACCTAGTATGCCCACACATCCATCTCAATATCCTTATTTCAGCTACTTTCATCTGTTGGACATAGAAGTTTTTGACTGATCAACACTCTACCCCATACAACATAGTCGGTCTAACCACTACCTTGTAGAGCTTACTCTTAAGTCTCAGCGGCACATTCTTATCACATAAGATACCGTAAGCGAGACTCTACTTCATCCACCCTGCTCCGATACGGTATATGACATCCTCATCTATCCTCCCATCCTTCTGAATTATAGACCCCAGATACTTGAAACTCTCTCTCCTGGGATGACTTGCGTATCGAGTCTCACATCCCCGTCCGCCTCCTGGGTAATACCGCTGAACTTGCACTCCAAATATTCTATCTTGGTACTGCTCATCTTGAAACCCTTAGACTCTAGAGTATGTCTCCATACCTCCAGCCTCTTGTTAATGCCACATCACGGTTCATCAATCAGGACTATGTTATCCGCAAATAACAAGCACCAATGCACCTCCCCTTGAATGTATGTCGCGTCAATGAGTCCATTGCTAGGGAAAACAAAATCGGGTTAAGTGATGATCCTTGATGCGACCCCATCTCAACCGAAAAATATTCATAGTCTTCTCCTACTGTCCTAATCCGTGTCTTAGCTCCATCATACATGTCCTGAATCATTCTAATATACGTTACAGGCACCCATTTAGCCTCCAAACATCTCCATAGAACCTATCTCGGGACTTTGTCATAGGCCTTCTCCAAGTCAATGAACACCATATGCAAATCCTTCTTCATCGCCCTATACTGCTCCACCAATCTCCTCACAATGTGAATGGCCTCAGTAGTCGACTGTTCCGGTATGAAACCAAACTGGTTCTCAAAAATGGACACAGTCCTCCTCAACCTCCCTTCAATCACCCTCTCCCACACTTTCATCGTGTGGATTAACAACTTAATACCCCTATAGTTATTGCAGTTTTGGACATCCCCCTTGTTCTTGTACAACGGAATCATCGTACTCTGCTTCTACTCTTCGGGAATCTTCTTCGTCCTAAAAATGACGTTAAAACAAAACATGTCTACTACTAACGAAATTGATCATGTGGCTGAAAGAATTCAAGAAAGACAACAAGATGAAACTTTGCCACACCACACACCCACATCAACTCTACAACGCTCACGAGAAAGTTCACCTGAAAGGTCTGTTACTCGAAATGATAGGCAACAAGTAGGAGAACAAGCCTAGCAGAAGGAACAAAAGCGGGGCGAATACCACGAGCACCAAATCCTAAGAACAATGAAAAAGGTTAGAATAAAAAAAATACAATAAGGAAAAAAAAATACCATGGATTTTTACTTTCCACCCAAACTTCTGGAAGAAAAATTTCTATGATCTTTGTTCCATAGGGGCAGCGGTCAATATTATTTTCATCCAATCACGAAAGTCAGGAAGTTCACAAAAAACTTCCATGACTGCTGAAAAGTAAAAAGAAACACGTGTAAGAAAATTGAAACCTTGAAAGAAGCAAAAAAGTAGAGAAAATATACTCACGTGCAAAGTTCCACTTCTCAGGGAAGGGCATGTTTTGATCACCCACTAAATCACGAGTGGGAACAACCACGAACCGGACATACCAGCCACGATCATGATCATCCTCCAGGCTGACTAAAACTCTCTCGCTTCTCGCCACAAGTGAGAAAATACCTTCGCAAAAAAGCTTCGTGGAGTACAAATGGAGTAAGTGTTGAAAAGTAAAAGAGGTTGAGATCAAGTTTGACAAATAACGAAGACAAATTATTGCCTTCCAAATATCGGACCTATTTGACCAAGAAAAACATTAAAGTGACGAAAAAATTCAATTATCACTAGGTCAATAGGTGGGTTGAATCCTAAGGTAAAAGAGTAAATATAAACAAACAAATAAACTTCACAATAAGAGGTTATTCGATCATCAATACTAAGAGTTATCACATGAAAATTAGATCTCCAGTTGCATTCACGACGAACTAGAGGAAGAAGACCAGGAGTGATCAAAGAAGGGTAATGGTCGGCAGGCTTAAGTGTAGCTATGGAAGAAATATATTTTCTCATAGCCTCACAATTTGATATAAAAAGAAAATTCTTGAAGGACGATTTCGGAAACAACAAGTTCCTATATCGGTTCATTATGGTCGTTACCTCTAGAAGAGGATCTAGGAGTTGATGAAGTTCTGGCTTTGGGGAAAAAAGGTTTTGTAGTATTCTTCTAGGAAGGAGTCGAGCTACGGCTTGATAAAGAATCTAAGCTACGAAGTCTACCACCTTTTCTACTCCTGACTAGGGCAGAAGAGGGAGGAAGTTCATCAACAATAACAACTTTACGAGGGTCTGCAGATGAAGAAGGATTCGAAGAGCAGAAAGTTACCTTTAATGGCGAAAGCACGAAGAGAGGGAGAAATTGTAGAAGAAGTAGGAATATGAATGCAAGAAAGTAGAAGAAATTTTTGAAAGGTATGTGATGCGGTATTTATAAAGAAGGACTGTCATTATGAACTGTCACTTCAAACTGCCGCCGCCACAAAAAACCCTAAAAAGACATTGTAAACTGCATAGCTAATCATAACAGGACATGTATCCCGAGCATTAAATGGAGAAGAAGTACGTCTCTTCACTTATGAGGAAAGCACAATAATGTTAGGAAGAGGCGGCAAAACTTTCCTACCATAAATGAACTTGCCACTTTCTGAATATTCAGAAAGTGAGGGGACTATCTGTATTAGTGGAAAAATAGGTATAACACGTGGATTAATAAAGTGGTGATAGGTGGCATGTGTGTTAAGTTAATGAAGAAGAATGATGAGGCACGGTTATAATACCCACGGAAGTTATGAAAGAAGGTATCGTACCTGGCAGCTGGAAAAGAAGGAATAGGCACGAGATGCATGAAAACCATATAGGGGGAAGATTCATGAACAATTATAAATATGGAAAAGGAATCAACCTTATCCCTAATTACGCGCGATCGCCTATTATTGTCCCAGCCGTTACGAGTAATTTTAGTAACGAAAAGTTAATACAGTTAATTTAGTAACAGACAAGAATTAAGTAAAGGGAAACCGTTATAACTTTGTATCCTTATATAAGGGCCCTTGCCTTATTTTGTACGATCATCAGAATATTCTAAAATATATGCAATCAGTCTTTTACTTTTATGTTGTTACTTGATTGAAGATTCCGATCCATTATTTTAGGAAGAAAATTACAACGATCATTTGTAACGACCCGACCGGTCGTTTTGAGTATTACAACCCTGCTTCCCCCTTTACTGCTCAAATTGTACTTTACAGTTATTGTGTGAATTACCGGGATAATTGGTTCGGGTCCGGTGAGGTTTTGGAATGAATTGGAATAATTAGTTTCAAGGTTTAAAACTTAAGTTAAAATAGTGACCGGATGTCGACTTATGTGTAAACGACCTCAGAATTTAATTCTGATTATTCCAATAGCTCCATATGGTGATTTTGGACTTAGGAGCGTATCCGAAAAATTATTTGGAGGTCCGTAGTGGAATTAGGTTTGAAATGCCGAAAGTTGAATTTTTGGGAAGTTTGACCGGGGAGTTGACTTTTTGATATCGGGATCGGAATCCGATTCTGGAAATTAGAATAGGTCCTAATGTGAAATGTGACTTGTTGAAAAATTTGAGGTCAATCGGACGTGATTTGATGTGTTTCGGCGCAAGTTATAGAATTTGAAGTTTCAAGGTTCAATAATTTCGAATTGAGGTGTAATTCATCATTTAGATGTTGTTAGGTGTGATTTGAGGCCTCGAGTAGGTCCGTGTTATGTTATGGGACTTGTTGATATAATTGGTTGAGGTCCCGAGGGCCTCGGGTGAGTTTCAGACGGTTAACGGATCAAATTTGGACTTAAGAAAATGCTGGAACTACTGCCTACTGGTGTGATCGCACCCGCGAAGATTTTGATCGCAGGTGCGAAGCCGCATGTGCGTGAAATAAGCCGCAGAAGCGGCCAAGAGTGGGACTGGGCAGTGCTCGCAGGTGTGAGAAATTTGCCGCATCTGTGAGGCCGCAGGTGCGAAGGGGAATGCGCATCTGCGAAGCCCGCAGATGCGAGAATAGCGCCGCAAATGCGAGATTTTAGAGGGCCAGCTATTTTCCACAGGCACGCATTTTTGTACGCAAATGCGGATGTGCAGGTGCGAGCCCAGGCACCGCAGGTACGGAAATGCCTGGGCAGTGTTTAAAAATGAGGGTTCCGAGATTTTTTTCTCGTTTTGGATATTTTGGAGCTCGGTTTGGGCGATTTTGGGAGGAAATTTTCCACACAACTTGGGGTAAGTGTTCTTAACTCCCTTGTGATTATAATCCATGAATTCATCTTCATTTTTGGTGTAAGATTATTGAATATTCAAGAGAAATAGAAGGAAATTTCTATAATGTCACAAAACAAAATTTTCAAGTTTAAATACCGATTTGGAGTCGGATTTGAGTGAAAGTAGTATGGTTGAACTTGTAATTGGATGGGTTGTCGTATTTTGTGAGTTTCATCGGATTTCGGGACGTGGGCCCCACATGTGATTTTTGGAGCGTAATTTCGAATTTTTTGGAAATATTAATATTTTGATATGGAATTAATTCCTATGAATTGTGTGGACTGAATCAAATTAATTGTGGTAGATTCGAGCCGTTCGGGAGTTGATACGCGCATAATGGGATTTCTGGAGCATTGTTTAGCTTGCTCGATATTGGATTCGGCTTGTTCGAGATAAGTAACTCTTCTAATTTTGGAGTTGAGGGTATGAACCCTGAATATATGTATTTTGTGAATTATTTGTAGGTGACGCACATGCTAGGTGACGGGCGTGTGGGCGTGTGGGTGCGCACTATAGAAATTGTGACGTAATTATTTATGGGGAATTTTATAGTTAAATAATCTTGACATTTTCCATGCGGTTTTATGTGTTAAAGAAATTGAGCTGAAAAGCATATTAGAAATCATGTTGAGACCATGTGCCAGTATTATTGGGACCTTCAGAGGTCATATTGCTGTGAATTATTGTGTTAAATTAAAAATTCATACCCAGTCATATTCATTTCATTACATATCATAACTCGGTTTTATGACTCTATTTTGATGCATATAAATATTTTGGGCTGAATGCCCTGTTTTACTGAGATGCCCGAGTGGCTTGAGAGGTTTATGACTGAGTGAGGCCGAGGGATTGATTTATGTTGCATATTTATGGGATCGGGCTGCGCGCCGCAGCATATTGCATATTTATGGGACCGGGTTGCACGCCACAACATGTTTGATATCGGCCGAGGGCCTGATTTGTGAGGATGAGTGTCGATCGGGGATGCCCGCCTGTAGCATATTTATGACTGAGTGAGGTCGAGGGCCTGATTTGTAAGGATGAATGTGGATCGGGGCTGCCCGCCTGCAATATACTTTATTATTATAGCACGTGAGTTGTCCGTGCAGATTATAGCGCTTGGGCTGAAGGAGCCCTCCGGAGTCTGTACACACCCCCAGTGAGCGCAGGTACCTACTGAGTGCCAGTGCCGAGTGCTGAGTGACTGGGAGGCATGAGTGATTGCGAGGTATGCCCGAGTGGCAAGAGTGATTGTGAGGTATGCCCGAGTGGCACGAGTGACTGTGAGGTTTGCCCGAGGGGCTGTATATGAGTGATGTTCTGTCCGAGGGGTTGTTTATGATTTTATCATTGAGTTGCATTGCATTGACATGCACACATGACATACATGCATAAAGATGTATTTTCTCGTGTTGTACTGCATCACATCATTCATGATTTTTCACACATTGTTGACAGATGGGCATAGTGATGCATTTGTTTTTACACGGGTTATCCAAAAGGAAAATGAAACATCTTATTTATTATTGACAAGATTTTGGGAGAAATTTATTGTTTTCAAACTATTCATATTTGTTTTTTGGCAACTCCAGCAAACAATTTGGGTTTTCACTGAGGTATTTGAAAGGAAGAACTATAATTTTTTTTGAAATCATTATTTGGCTGAGTATTTTATCCCTGAGTTACTTCTGGTATTATTTGCTTTATGTTATTATGGATTGTTGTGGACTATTGGTTTTGGACCCGACTTAGTGGAAGCTCGTCACTACTTTCAACCTACCGCTAGGTTTGTTACTTACTCAGTACATGTGGTCGGTTGTACTGATACTACACTTTTGCACATTGCGTGCAGATGTTGGCTGTTGTTGTTGCTGTGCTCGATGGTTGCGAGACTTGAAGATGTACTTGTGTTCCTGTTGTAGCTGCCTCTTGTTCAGGGTAGCCTTAGATTTATAAAAGCTCTGTTTATGTATTATTCAAACAGACTATGTATTTATTTCATTTTCGCTTTGTATACTCTATTCTTAGCAGCTCATGATTTGTACTACCAGTTCTTGGGGAATGTATAAGGTTAAGATAATTATTTACTTAAATTTCTTTAATAATTGTTATTGGAATTGGATAGTTGAAAGTTGGCTTACCTAGCGGGTTGGGTTAGGTGCCATCACGACTAGTTGGATTTTGGGTCGTGACATCATCAATAAGATTTCTCTCCTTAATATATCATTTTATTTTATTTTATTCTTACATTTTTGGAAAGTGAAGTAAATTTGGTTATTAGGAACCCAATTTTCCTTAACATTGATTTTGACCCCAAAAACTATTTTTTTGTTAAACACTCACCATTACCCTTAGAGGTAAAGCACCATTCTAGTGGGTCCAAACAAATCATGTAAACATCCATAATAATGTTTCATTAAAGCAAAACTGGGAAGGTAATAAGGAGATCCTAAAATTATAAAGGTATCAGTTATTTTAAGATGGACAAAAAAAAACGGTGAAAAACAAATTGAGTTAATCTCTCAGACGGTCACTCAAGTTTATGACTTACTTAACAAAGTTATTTTTTTTATATTTTGAATAAAAAAGTCACTAAACTATTTATACGTTTCTCCAAAAATCATACACACCAAAAAAGAGTATAAGAACCATTTAAAGAAAACTTCTTTTAATGTAAGCAGATCATTTATCCATTTTGTCCAACCATAAAAATATAGATGATTTTATATGTAGAAATTTTAGGCTCTACTATCCATCCCTGCAGCCTTTCGACGTTCAGAAGTCAGAACCCTACGGTTGAAAAACAAAGTCATATATTTAAGTATAATAACAAAGATAGCTTATCTATTTAATATAAAAAGTTTTTAAAGTTTAATCGATTTTTTGGCAGTCAAACGAATATTTTCCATATTTAAATTAATATGTAAATTGTTAATGAGTATTATCTTTGCATCGCTTTAAATATTTGTCTTAGAACATATTTTGTACTCTTCCGAATATATCTATATACTAGAGTCATCATTATTGTTACACCGTGTACGTCCCAAGGTGACGTAATGACTATGAGACTTGTTAATCATGATTTAAATGAGTTTAAAGTCATAATATGGCTATATATGATGTTTGGATAGAAAATGTAAAGTTTGGGAAAAATCGGATTTAAGTTGCGGAAAAACCGACTAATAATTTGCCTTGTAATAAAGCTTTTTAAGAAATAAATTTCGTGTGCTATATGAGGTCTTTTTGGGACATATTATATACCAAATTGAAGGTCTTGGAATGTAATTTCCAACGCTCTTAACCGTTCGTTCATACGACATCTGGATAAAAACATAAAAACGTCGGAAGATTAGCCAATGAGAGGGTGCCAAGCTAGCACCTCTTTGACTTTTCAAAAGTTGATATATATGTCTTAACTCGTCTCTCTCTCTTCATTTTTACATAGAACCCGACCAGAGAACACCATAAAACCTGTCTTTGAGCTCTCTAATAGTTTTTCAAAGAATACTAACATCCCGGGTACGAAATCGAGAAGCGATAACATCAGAACGATCCCTACGACGTAAGTATCGCTATATCGCCTCTCTTTTTCATTGTAGTTAGAGTTTTGGAATATATTTAATAGTTAATAAAATGCCTAATTTCTGTATTTAAGTGTTTAATTATCAAGAAAGGTTGATAAATTTATTTTCTAATATTTAGAACTCATGGGATGGTGATCGGAAGCCGTGAGTTCGATTTATTTCACTTTTAGTGGACTGTTTTGTAGTTCACTCATGTTGGCCTATTGTGCTGCTGATTTATGGAGTTTGGAAGGATGAAGGACATGGAGAAATGCCACATGTGGTAGGGTAGTAGGTTGGTCGCTCGTTGTTACAATTTCAGATTAATTGATAACTTATTGATTGGGTATGTTATGGTATATTTGGGAGTTTTGTTGTATTGAAGGTCCCGAATTGTAGTTGAGTTATTTTTGAGTTGCTGATTGTATTGTGTTTGTATCTCGCCTATAGTAGGCTTGAGGGAGCAGTGAAATCAGGTGAAATTCTGCCTGTTTTATTTTAGAATCGAGTTATCATTTGAGATACGAGATATACCACCGCCATCTAAGTTGTACACGTATTTCTTTGTTATAGGGTTGGCGCGCTAGTTGTCATAAGCTTGTTGTTAAGTTGCATTGACGACTTGAGGTATGTTAAGGCTATCCATTCTTTCCTTTTGGCATGATCCATATGATACAAACGAAACGTGCAAATGCTGAACTTTCATAAATGACTCTATTCATAGAAGTACTAGGGGTTCCTATGTTCTGGATTCCCTATATGTCCTACTTTCATATTGTCTGTTCATGGGTCTCATGACATCCCGAGAGATATTATTGTCTTACTTCATTATGCATTGCATCCATTTTACATGTATACTAAACCATGACCAGATGACGTTATATACGCGTATAGTATATGTATATGGGGTATGGGAAAAGGTTATGGCGTTATATACGCATCACCACCTGATCAGCTAGTATACATTTATGATTTCGCCCATAGAGGCTGAGATGATATGATGGGATGCCCTCAGAGGCTTGATGATATTATGTACGCATATACCTATGCATGATATGACATTTATACACATATACATGACATTATAAATGTTTCATGATTCACAAATCTATTCAGACTTACAGGTTGAGTCCTTTACTTCATGTTTCTTTCATGTCTATTATATACTAATTTTTATGCCTTACATACTCGGTACATTATTCGTACTGACGCCCCTATTGCCTGGGGGCCTGCGTTTCATGCCGCATGTGCAAGTAGACAGGCTGACGGTCCCCCATCTTAGGATCCTTGCTCAGCGAGAGTTGGTGTGCTCCATTTGATCTGGAGCTGCTATTGAGTTTTGGTACGATACTTTTGTATACATATGGTATGACGGGGCCCAGTCCCATCCTCGATACAGTTGTACACTATGTTAGAGGTTTATAGACAGTCATGTATAGTTAGATAGTATGTGGCCTTGTCGGCTCTCCCTACCGTGTATATATATATATATATATATATATATATATATATATATATATATATATGTGTGTGTGTGTGTGTATGTGTGTGTGTGTGTGTATGTATGTATGTGTGTGTGTCTTTTGGGCATATTTTTCCACGTATGTTGTTCATATGAATCAATAGTTTATTTCCAGATGTTAGGCATGACCTACACTTATTTCATGTTTATATCTTAGACATATGCTTAGGGGTGTTCGATAGGTAGCACTCGGGCACTCGTCACAGCCCCTCGGTTTGGGTCATGACAAAAGTGGTATCAGAGCAGTTTCATCCTAGGGTTGTCTACAGACCGTGTCTAGTAGAGTTTTGTTTATGGGTGTGTTGTGCACCACACTTATAAGCAGGAGGCTACAGGGCATTTAGGACTGTTTTCGCTATTTCTTCTTACTTTAGATCGTGTGGTAGAGATCAGTTATAAGAATTCAAACTCCTAAATTTTATTTTAATCGTTATACAATGACATCTACATCCAGAAAGACAGTTGGTAAGAGATTGAATATGGCTGTGGAAGAGTTGAGTCAGAGGAACTCGATTTTGCGTCATGCTTATGATGAGTAAATGTAAGGTATTCAGTAGATTATGTGTGTACTACGACATGTAAGCTTCTTGATAAGGAGCCCTAAGGCATGAATATTTATCCACCCCTATGGTAAAAAGCAACGAGAGAATCAGAAGATAGATACAAGTTTCAACAAGTAAAATGAGCAAGGGGAAAAAGGATATGAGGTACCCAGTTAGTGAAGATTACCTATATTTACAATTCACGCAGATAAATATAAGCATTCTGAGTTACTTTCAACAATAACAAAGATATATTCACTTGACAACGCCCATTTCAGTTATGCCTTGTGGGAGCTAACAAATATAATTTAAGAGAATGATGGGATATCAGCATCCAGTTGGGGTTAGAGTAGCCCAAAATTGTGGATGGATTATTATCATTAGCTCACATTTCCGAGGAATATTGCAAACGTGGTAATGGTTCTCCTTGTGAGACACTCAGATGGTGCACTCTAGAATAGTACAGTCAGATATGAATAATAGAATGTTCAAAAATTTCAGAAGATAGGCAGTGGAATCCTAGAAGAGATAAATATTTACCTTAGTATGACTCTTGTCCCTAGAAAAAAAGGTAGAGAGAATGTTAGGCATCCCGAAGAGCCAGTGAGATGATGCAAGGGGAGCTAAAAGTAAAAGAATATTTTGTTGAAGTTTTCAGAATAAAGTAATAGACAAAAATATTACCTGGAAAATAAAAAGAGAGTAAATGAAGTATTATGAGTAAGATATGATAAATGGATGATAACGGTAAATCAAAATATGATAGAATGATAGAGTCTATAGTCAAGTGAAGGAAAAGACAAGAGGAGACATGCCCTGAGTCAATAAAAGAGTATAAGCCATAAAGTCACGTCCCCATTTCGAGAAATGAGTTGGTGACTCGTACGTGATTACCAGAAGGAAAAGTTAAACCTCCGAAGAAATAGAAATCAGTATGGGCTAGTGAACAAGATAAACTGAACATGAATTAGGGATCGGAAGATTTGATAATAGTTGGCATCGTGAGAATTTTAGAGATCGTGTTCCGACAATAATAGAATGGACAACAGAAGAATATCCATTAAAAGTCATTCAGAAAAATGCTTCCCTAAAACAAGCGTTGTGAGCAGAGTTAAGCTTAAGGGACTAAGTGTGCCAGTTACATTAGGTGTCACCTTCGTGCGTAAGAAATTAAATTATAAATGGTACAAAAGGGTTACCGCAAGGCAAGTAAGAGTCCGTAAAGATGTGAAAAGACGCCAAATATAAAGAGGTAAAATATTTATAGGTAAATCTTCATAGCATTAAATGTTAGTACTCCCCTAAAGGAGGAAGACGTAGAAAGGTTATGGCATTATATACGCACCACCACCTGATCAGCTGGTATACATTTATGATTTCACCCAAAGAGGCTGAGATGATATGATGGGATGCCCTTAGAGGCTTGATGATGTTATGTACGCATATACCTATGCATGATATGACATTTATACACATATGCATGACATTATAAATGTTTCATGATTCACAAATCTATTCAGACTTACAGGTTGAGTCCTTTACTCCATGTTTCTTTCATGTCTGTTATATACTAATTTTTATGCCTTACATACTCGGTACATTATTCGTACTGACGCCCCTATTGCCTGGGGGCCTGCGTTTCATGCCGCATGTGCAAGTAGACAGGCTGACGGTCCCCCATCTTAGGATCCTTGCTCAGCGAGAGTTGGTGTGCTCCATTTGATCTGGAGCTGCTATTGAGTTTTGGTACGATACTTTTGTATACATATGGTATGACGGGGCCCAGTCCCATCCTCGATACAGTTGTACACTATGTTAGAGGTTTATAGACAGTCATGTATAGTTAGATAGTATGTGGCCTTGTCGGCTCTCCCTATCGTGTGCGTGTGTGTGTATATATATATATATATATATATATATATATATATATATATATGTGTGTGCGTGTGTGTGTGTGTGTGTGTGTGTGTGTGTGTGTGTGTGTGTATGTGTGTGTGTCTTTTGGGCATATTTTCCCACGTATGTTGTTCATATAAATCAATAGTTTATTTCTAGATGTTAGGCATGACCTACACTTATTTCATGTTTATATCTTAGACATATACTTAGGGGTGTTCGATAGGTAGCACTCGGGCACTCGTCACAGCCCCTCGGTTTGGGTTATGACAAAAGTGGTATCAGAGCAGTTTCATCCTAGGGTTGTCTACAGACCGTGTCTAGTAGAGTTTTGTTTATGGGTGTGTTGTGCACCACACTTATAAGCAGGAGGCTACAGGGCATTTAGGACTGTTTTCACTATTTCTTCTTACTTTAGATCGTGTGGTAGAGCTCAGTTATAAGAATTCAAACTCCTAAATTTTATTTTAATCGTTATACAATGACATCTACATCCAGAAAGACAGTTGGTAAGAGATTGAATATGGCTGTGGAAGAGTTGAGTCAAAGGAACTCGATTTTGCGTCATGCTTATCATGAGTAAATGTAAGGTATTCAGTAGATTATGTGTGTACTACGACATGTAAGCTTCTTGATAAGGAGCCCTAAGGCATGAATATCTATACACCCCTGTGGTAAAAAGCAACGAGAGAATCAGAAGGTAGATACAAGTTTCAACAAGTAAAATGAGCAAGGGGAAAAAGGATACGAGGTACCCAGTTAGTGAAGATTACCTGTATTTACAATTCACGCAGATAAATATAAGCATTCTGAGTTACTTTCAACAATAACAAAGATATATTCACTTGACAACGCCTATTTCAGTTATGCCCTGTGGGAGCTAACAAATATAATTTAAGAGAATGATGGGATATCAGCATCCAGTTGGGGTTAGAGTAGCCCAAAATTGTGGATGAATTATTATCATTAGCTCACATTTCCGAGGAATATTGCAAACATGGTAATGGTTCTCCTTGTGAGACACTCAGATGGTGCACTCTAGAATAGTACAGTCAGATATGAATAATAGAATGTTCAAAAATTTCAGAAGATAGGCAGTGGAATCCTAGAAGAGATAAATATTTACCTTAGTATGACTCTTGTCCCTAGAAAAAAAAGTAGAGAGAATGTTAGGCATCCCGAAGAGCCAGTGAGATGATGCAAGGAGAGCTAAAAGTGAAAGAATATTTTGTTGAAGTTTTCAGAATAAAGTAATAGACAAAAATATTAGCTGGAAAATAAAAAGAGAGTAAATGAAGTATTATGAGTAAGATATGATAAATGGATAATAACGGTAAATCAAAATATGACAGAATGATAGAGTCTATAGTCAAGTGAAGGAAAAGACAAGAGGAGACATGCCCTGAGTCAATAAAAGAGTATAAGCCATAAAGTCACGTCCCCATTTCGAGAAATGAATTGGTGACTCGTACGTGATTACCAGAAGGAAAAGTTAAACCTCCGAAGAAATAGAAATCAGTATGGGCTAGTGAACAAGATAAACTGAACATGAATTAGGGATCGGAAGATTTGATAATAGTTGGCATCGTGAGAATTTTAGAGATCGTGTTCCGACAATAATAGAATGGACAACAGAAGAATAACCTTTAAAGGTCATTCAGGAAAACGCTTCCCTAAAATAAGCGTTGTGAGCAGAGTTAAACTTAAGGGACTAAGTGTGCCAGTTACACTAGGTGTCACCTTCGTGCGTAAGAAATTAAATTATAAATGGTACAAAAGGGTTACCGCAAGGCAAGTAAGAGTCCGTAAAGATGTGAAAAGACGCCAAATATAAAGAGGTAAAATATTTATAGGTAAATCTTCATAGCATTAAATGTTAGTACTCCCCTAAAGGAGGAAGATGGTGTAATATGTAGAAAGGTTATGGCATTATATACGCACCACCACCTGATCAGCTGGTATACATTTATGATTTCGCCCAAAGAAGCTGAGATGATATGATGGGATGCCCTCAGAGGCTTGATGATGTTATGTACGCATATACCTATGCATGATATGACATTTATACACATATGCATAATATTATAAATGTTTCATGATTCACAAATCTATTCAGACTTACAGGTTGAGTCCTTTACTCCATGTTTCTTTCATGTCTGTTATATACTAATTTTTATGCCTTACATACTCGATACATTATTCATACTGACGCCCCTATTGCTTGGGGGCCTACGTTTCATGCCGCATGTGCAGGTAGACAGGCTGACAATCCCCCATCTTAGGATCCTTGCTCAGCGAAAGTTGGTGTGTTCCATTTGATCCGGAGCTGCTATTGAGTTTTGATACGATACTTTTGTATACATATGGGTATGACGGGGCCCAGTCTCATCCTCTGTACAGTTGTACACTATGTTAAAGGTCTGTAGACAGTCATGTATAGTTGGATAGTATGTGGTCTTGTCGGCTCGTCCTACCGTATATATATATATATATATATATATATATATATATACACCTTTTGGGCATATTTTCCCACGTATGTTGTTCATATGAATCAGTAGTTTATTTTCAAACGTTAGGCATGACCTACACTTATTTTATATTTATATCTTAGACATATGCTTAGGGGTGTTCGATAGGTAGCACTCGGGCACTCGTCACAGCCCCTCGGTTTGGACCGTGATAATTATTTTTATAATTAAAATCAACATATGAGTTGTTAATACTATATCTTTTTATATGTTTGAAAAAGCTCAATATTACATAGTATATTCTTAATAATTACGGAAACTACTTAGGTACTTTAAAATAATAGAAGTAATAAAAATAAAATAAGAGTATATCATCTTAATTTTGTTCGACTAATATATACTCACGAAAATATTATAAGTGCATCTCTTACAGCTTGTTTGGATGGTTGTTACACATCGTTTCATAATGTATCGTATTGTACTGTATCGTTTGATGAATACAATATTTGGATAGATTGTATCATTTGCCGTTGTTTCATGATATCATGCACCAGCAATACGAAGAATAAATTTGCAATATTATAAAGAAAAATTATGATTCGGGGTAAATTTATTATATAAAAAGGTAGGATAAATGATAAAATAAAATTATTTAATAGTAGTGAAGGGTGAAATGAGAGAAAAAGACAAGATAACGACGCAACCACACCAAATGGTCGTTACATAAAGTGGCACATTTCGTCGTTACGTAACGACGGATTTAACAATATAATACAATAAAATTTTAGTAACAACCAAAACAAACATCGTATTTAAAGTAACAATACGATACAATACAATAGGTAACGACCATCCAAACAAGCTGTTAGTTAGAGTTTTAATACTCAATTTAACATAAATTTTTTTAAAAAAAAAAACTGTAGAAGGAAAATACGAGTGAAATTCAACTTAAAATTTTCAAATTTAGGTTAAAGTTAAAATTATCTCAGTTCCTTAATTAATGTTTCTTATATTTGATTCATTGTTACTTGAATCATAAGGATGTATTTCAAAATTAAAATAATAAAAATGGTAGGCCAAGAAAGTACTCAAGAAATAGTATTGGGGGATAATTAAATACAATATGAGGACAATAAAATTTTCTTCCATATAAAAAGTAGCTTTTGTTATGGTGTATGATTTTGGAGAAACAAATGAATAATTTTTGTGACTTTTTTGTCATAAGATAAAGAGAAGTGATTTTAGTAGATAAATTCATCGAGTTGAATGAATTAGGATAATGTGAGTACTATAAATCATCATATTTCATAATTAAGAATTGTTTAAGATATGTTTCAAGAAATAGTGGTCAAAGCTATCACTAACATTCTCAAAGGGCAGAATACGGCAGCCCCTTTAACTTATTTCTACTTTTCGCTCCAGCACTTATTCCCAAGGCCATGCCATTCGAACATTCGAACTAGCCCTTTACCGCTTGTTTGGATGGTTGTTACATGTTGTATTGTATTGTATTATTATTTTAAATATATAATATTTATTTTGATTGTTATTTAAATTTTATCGTATCGTTAACTCAGTCGTTACATAACGATAAAAAATATTACTTTATGGAACGATCGATTTGGTATGATCACGTCGTCACCTTATCTTTTTCTTTCATATTGCCCTTCCTTATTATTAAATAATTATATTTTATCGTTTACCCTACCTTTTTATATAATAATTTTACTTTGTACCTTATTTTTTCTGTATAATATCGCAAGTTTATTCTTCATATTGTTAGTGCATGACATCATGAAACGACGAAAAATAATACAATTTATCTAAACATTGTATACATCAAAATAATATAATCCCTCCGTTTCAATTTATGTGAACCCATTTGACTGGGCACGAAATTTAAGAAAAGAGAGAAGACTTTTAAACTTGTGGTATAAAATGAAGCACATATATTTTGTGTGGCTATAAATCATTGCATAAAGGTAAATTATTTCCAAATAAGGAAAGAGATAATTCTTTTTGGTACTGACTAAAAAGAAAATAGGTTCACATAAATTGAAACAAAGGGAGTAATATAATATAATATTATATGATACGAAACAATACTAAGAACCGTCCAAACAATCTGTTAGTGTGTCAGGCAGTAAAATTATAGGCAGCCAAATATGATAGATGTGTGTGATTCATCCACAGAGACCAATAAGACGGAGACACGTAAATTTAACTTTTAAAAATAATAATAATTGGAAAACAAGAAACCTCTGACATCTTTCCGGGATTCTGCCAGTACAATCCTTCGGTACATAGAACATACCTTGGCCTCTTCTTCTTTCCTTTTAATAACTAAACAAGTTAATTCACAAACTCCCAAGTTATACCTTCAGTTATTCAAACATTAATAGATCTGAAATATAACAAAAACAAACAACATTAATAATTTGGACATAAATGCAGAAATGAGCGAATTGCACGATCATTACGTGGCTGGAGATAAAGAGTAGCAATCAGTTCCAGCAATCAGTACCTGGCTGGACACAGCGAAAACTGTAGCAAAATATCGGCCGGGCATTCCAACTTCAATCAGTTTTGAATAGATTCGAGCCAATCCAAGTGTTGGAGGTTCTTCCCCAGGTCGTAATCTATCTCCCCACAAAAATTTGGAGCATTCCAACTTCAAAAATGGCAACTCCGATGAAGCTCCAAGCTCCGGCGAGCTCGATTTGGCCGGAAATAGTGTTCAAACCAATCAGATGCAGCAAAACCAATGCCTAACAGTTTCTGCACCTCAGGGGAGTGTTTCTAACCCGTCCTCTTCAGCTTTGATCCACTCAGCTGCGACGAATTTGAAAAATGGAGGATTTGGCAAGTTGAGCATACAAGGTGTTCGACAATATACCAATTCCAATTTCACGCCAATTCAGCAGGGTTCAGATGTTTTACATGCTTCTTCTCACCAAATACAATCCCCCATATAGTTATTTATCACAAACAGTTTGACCGATCCGGGTAGTTCTTGTTCATATATGAACGCTACTTTTTCGGCCAGAACACTACTCTTAGTCATGGCTGTTTTTGAATAAGTTTTGAAACGGAAGCTTGGATCTTAAAAACGAGATAATCAATATTAACTCTTAAGAATTAAAGCAGAAGCTTCGATCTTGAAACGGAAGCTTGCCAGAACTTAGAATTACTTCTTTGTGTACATAGTATTAAATCCTAAACTGAAAAATTAAAAGAGAAATTTAGCGGAAAAATTTCCGGCAAAAACTATTTATTTTCCGTAAAAATTCACGAGCTTGAAAAACGTGAGAAACCGATGTCAGCTTTTTGGGTCTAAATGGCACACAATATGCCTGGTTAAAGTGTTAAAATGGAACCGGCTTAAGATTAAGTGTCAAAGTGGAAAATAGAAGTAAGTTAAAGGGGCCGCCAATGTATTTTTCTCAAAAGCAATATTTCCCGGCAATGGTCCAGTCGCTATATTATTTGGAAATATTTGCTATTGTTTCTTCTTTTGATGCTGCTTCATATTTCTTGTTATTGGTATGATCACCATACTGTCTATCTTGGACTGAAAATTAGGGTGACCCTTCAGACAGCAAAGACTTAGCCAATTCAAGGGGGTTGCTGCAGCAATTACTTCTGGCAATTTTCAAAATTTTAGGTTTGCTCTCTTCTTCTGACCCTATTCATCTCTGCAGAGAAGTATATCATATGCTCATATCATGGCTGCTTAAGTCGCTGTTTAAGGAAGTAGCTGACAGAAAAGAACAAAGTGGGGTCCGAGGTCGAGGTTCGTGTAGGGTTCGGGTTCAGGGTTGGGGTCGGGGACCATGATCGAGTACGGGTTTGGGTTTGGGTTCACGGTCGAAGGTGAGGTTGGGTCAAGGTCCGTAGTCGGGGATAGTGGTCGGGTTCGGGGTTCAGTGTCGAAATTTGTGTCCGAGGTCATGGTCAGGTCGAGGTCGGGTGTCGGGTTTTGAAGTCAGCGTTGGGGTCGGGGTACAGGGTCGGTTGACGAGGTCTAGGGTTCGTGTTCAAGAATTTAGTATTTGCTTAAATTATATTAAAATGCTTGGGACAATATTTTCTCCTAACTAACCAAATACTAGAAAATAAGTAAGAAAACCACTTATTTTCCGAGAAAATATTTTCTAGAAAACATTTTCCATCATGCCAAATGCACCCTGAATGTTTTTTTTTTTAGTAAAAAAAGAAAAACTGATTATAGAGAGGCTTTTCCATTCTTCATTTACTTGTCATAGTGCTGCAAAGTTTCAATTCTATTTAACTTTTTCAGATTATCTGATCCTTCTGCAGTAGGTTACAATCGTATTCTACTTTTGTGTTATTCGAAGGTTTTCTGGCAAAGATAGATCAGATGGAAAAGTTTATTTTGCTTTTTGCTTTGTGTATATTTGGGAAGCTTCTCTAACAGTTCTCATATGTAATCAGCTGAGAATAAGTAGAGGAAGACTAATTACCATTTACTTTGATGCTAGCTTTCCAACTGTTTTTGTCTTGTAGAAACATTAAAAGCCTAGATCTTCAAATAAATGCACAATCCACATTTTAACAACAAGACTCAGAAAAAGAGAAACAATGGTCAACAAATTTGAGATTGCTTATCAGTTTTACTGTATAGAATTGTTCCCTTACTCAAAAAGAAGATAGCCAGCTAAGCAAGTGTAAACATGAGTCACTACAATTTCTTAAATAGGAAACTGCAGTTAATTTCATATCTTTGTACATGCCTCTGCCCACGATGCAGTGATGTTATGTTTCACCTTACATGATTCTACTCATTTCTCATACTTAGCAGTAGTACATTATAAATTTTTCCTGTTAGACTATCCACTAGTTATATTAAAAGACGGAAGGAGAGATTGATTATTAAGTGTTAACAATGGAGATCAATTCTTTCTTCAAAGTGCTATTGTCCCTGATTTTGATATGGTTATTTGGATTGTTTGTTAAGTTATACAACACACTGATAGCTAAGCCTTTGAAGCTCCGATTAGCTCTGCAAAAGCAGGGTATTCGGGGGCCTCCAGGTACACTCCTATTAGGGAACCTCTTGGAGATCCATAACGCTTTTAGTCATGCATCAATAGCGAGTGGCACGAGCAATGACTTCCCAGTTTCTCACAATATTCAATCAATTCTTTTTCCATTTGTAGATCGATGGCTCGAAAAATATGGTAACTATATGCATGTGTGTTCAAGAATCATAATTATATCGCCTTCTTTCCTTTCTTTTTTCTTGTCAAAAATTACTACTAGCAGTTCTGAAACTTTATTGCACCTTGAATTAATAGGTGACATTTTCATGATATCGATTGGGAGTACGCAAATTTTAGGAGTGGCTAAACCTGAGATGGTGAGAGAGATCATGAACACTTCAGCAAATTTTGACAAACCCCCTTATTATATGGAATTACTTAAACCTTTGTTTGGTGATGGTGTGATAACTTCATCTGGTGCTAAATGGAATTCCCAGAGGAAGATTCTTGCCCCTGAGTTCCGCTTGGAGAAACTTAAGGTATGAAATAGTAACAAATAGTATAAAGATATCACCCATTGTATATATGACGTATCTTTAATTTGTTTTGAGTTAACCCTTCTTCCTAGGGAATGATCAAATTGATTCAAGAAGCTGCAGTTACGGTAGTAGAGCAATGGAATGCCGAGATAGAGAAGGCTGCTCAAGGTGGAATTGCAGAAATACACATCGACGAACACATGAGAAGGTTTTCGGCTGAGGTGATATCTAGGACATGCTTTGGAAGCAGCTACATTGAGGGTGAAGAAATCTTCTCTAAGCTTACTACTCTATGGTTGACCGTATCCAAGAATCTTGAGTTTTACGCGATTCCAGGAATGAGGTGCACTTCAACTTTATTTAATTGATAATAATGATTCTTATGCTAAGAATATTTAATTGGTCTTGAATGTAACAGGCATATCCCTACGAAGAGAAACAGGGAGATTAAGGCACTGGAAAAAGAAATTCAAACGTCCATCTTAAAAGTGATCGAGGAACGAAAGCAAGCTGGAATCGAGAAAAATTTGCTACAGACTATTCTTGAAGCTGCCAAGAGTAGTGGGTTGAGTCAAGATTCTGCAAATAAATTCATTGTAGATAACTGTAAAAACATTTATTTAGCTGGATATGAAACTACTGCTGTTTCCGCACAATGGTGCCTCGTGCTACTATCTGTCTACCCAGAATGGCAAAATCGCGTTCGTTCTGAGGTAATTGAAGTTTGTAAAGGACAACTTCCTGATCATGATATGATTTTCAGAATGAAACAGGTATTATCACTACTAATTTGTTTATATATCCTGCAAAAAATGGTATCAAGTGAAAAATATTTTCTAGCTAATTAATACTCTGGATATATCTTATGACAGTTGACAAAGGTGATTAATGAGACATTGCGACTATATACTCCAGTACCAGTACTTCCAAGAGAAGCATTTGCTGACATGAAGTTTGGGGACATTTGCATACCAAAGGGTCTAAATATTTGGTTACTGGCGACAACGTTACACACAGATCCAAAAGTATGGGGACCCAATGCCAACGAATTCAATCCAGATAGGTTTGAGAATGGAGTGGCCGGCGCCTGTACACATCCATATCTGTACATGCCTTTTGGATCTGGAGTAAGAATATGTGTTGGACAAAACTTTGCCTTACTCGAACTCAAGATTCTGATTTCACTTCTTTTATCTCACTTTTCTTTCTCCCTCTCGCCCAAATACGTTCATTCGCCTACCTACCGTGTGGTTATTGAGCCTCAACATGGAGTTCATCTTCTTGTTAAGAAATTATGATCAGATCGATGCACGTATGCTTCTTCAACATCAATCGTTTGTAAGACATCACATGGAAATCATTGACTGACATTTTAGTGTTACAAGCATTTAATGTTTTGGATATGTAAGTCCATATTTGTTAAGAGTACTAGTATTATTTTTACCTTGCGTAGAATCAACTCAACTCCTTATATTCACGGCTAGAATATTTTTTTCTTTTTATCTCTTAGATTTCTATTACTAATTATTGTTTCTTTCGCTTTGGTTTCTTATTATCTTGTCGTTGTTGTTACTGCTTGCTGCCACTTTTTTTTTTCCGTATGTCCTTGAGTCCTTGTATGCAGCAGGGCTTTATGATGGAAACCCGTAGGAAGAGGGGACAACCCGCCAAATTCACATCAAAATCGCTAATATGAACACAAACAAAATCTTGAATTGCGTATATAAACAAAACAAACCACTATATAACTTATAAACATATCATACAAGGACACAAAGGCAGCACATAACCATTGTATACGGATGAAATCGAGCTCATGGTGCATCCTAGCCTCCAACAAAACACGACAGGCTCGAGACATGGCAATAAGGGACTGAAATCGAGCCAAAGTCCCACCGGGCCAGAACTCGGGGGCATGACGCATGCCTTCGAGAATATCGACGCCATGGTCTCGGAATCGGTCCTAGCCACGAACGACTTCGAAGAACATTGCCAGAAAATCCAGCATAGCCAACAGAGGGCCAAAATATCCATGACCGGCTGAATATTACGGCGGGGGATATCGGTACGTATCGATAAGGAACCGGCAATCGGTGAATCAAAAGATCTTTACCTTTTATAGAGTTGTACCTAAAATAAGACTTCCGTACTATATAAAGGGGGTCTGATAATTCATGAAAGACATTGTAACCCGCACTCAAAAGCAATTATATTATTATTTTCTTTGTCTCCAGCTCTTGTTCTTTTTCATCTATACCGGTCTTGGTGAGCTCGGTTCGAGAGTGGCTATTTCATTAAGGCTGAAACTATCCAACTCGTATGGTTTGAATTTATCTAGTCTTTGTTTATTCAATAGTAACTCAATTTATCGCTTTGTATCAAATTAATCCGCGTATTCTTAAAATCACTTACAAATTTAATTGTTATCCGATTTTGAGGGTAAACGATTTGGTGCCCACCTTGGGGCCAAGGATAATAGCGGCAATTTGATACAAATTCCGTAGCACACCCTATTTTATACTTGTTCTTTGAAGTGTCTTTGATTCCAAGTTAAACCCCAGTCTGCCCCTCTAAACATGGATGCGGAGTCCAGCCACCATGGCGAGAACAACAATGTAGCACCCGGTAACAAGGTGCCCCCAGTCGATCTCGGCAGAGCTACGGTCGCAGGACCTATCGACGCTAGTTCGCATGTAGCCATCAACATAAATTTGCCTACCGATCCCGAGAACAGCGTGCGCAGGGAAGTCCGATCAATTGCCCAGAATACGCACAACGGTGAAAATGATGGGATCAATTTGCAGGTGATCTTAGAAATGTTATAGGCTCAACAAGCATCGATAGCCCAATTGCAGAACCAAAGCCGAGCACCGAGCAAGGTTGAGCCCGAGCCATCCTGGGAAGTCACCCACAGAAATGAAACGATCACGGAGAGGCCGAATGAAAATGAATCGGGGACTAACCCCGAGATCATAAGAATACTCGAGGAATTGACAAAGCGGATGAAGTCGGGGGAGAAGAAAATTGTAGCCAATAACAAAAAGTGGAAACCTACAGTTCCAGGGTCGACCAAATCCCAGGAGCACCTACAATATTGAAGGGCCTAGATTCCAAAAAGTTTGTTCAAAAACCTTTTCCTCCAAGCGCAGCGCCGAAGCCGACCCCAAAGAAGTTCCGCATGCCTGAGACTCCTAAGTAGAACGGAATGACCGACCCAAATGAGCATGTGACTTCCTACACATGCGCCATCAAAGGAAATGAGTTGGAGGATGACGAGATCGAGTCTGTCCTGCTGAAAAAGTTCGGGAAAACTCTTTCCAAGGGAGCTATGATATGGTATCACAACCTACCTCCTAATTCTATTGACTCGTTTGCTATGCTTGCAGATTCCTTCGTAAAAGCACACGTCGGGGCTATCAAGGTCGAGACCAGGAAGTCAGGCCTTTTCAAAGTGAAGCAGAGGGATAACGAGATGCTCAGGGAATTCGTGTCCCGGTTTCAAATGGAGCAGATGGACTTACCCCCGGTCACAGACGATTGGGCCATTCCAGCCTTCACCCAGGGACTCAACGCTCGAAGCTCGTTGGCTTCACAGCAGTTGAAACAAAATCTGGTGGAGTACCCGGCTGTCACTTGGGCCGACGTGCATAATCGGTATCAATCAAAAATCAGGGTCGAAGACGATCAACTCTGGCCCCCTTCCGGGTCCGTTTATCTCGTCAGAACGGTCGACATAGTCAGGAGAGACGTTGATCGTGAACCAAGGTCGAACATTGATAGCATCCTAGGAAGCTAAAATCTATTCAAAGACAAGGATGAGCTTTAGAATCTCAAAGAGGGCCTTTAACAAGATGTCAAGCTAAAAAGTTACAAAATAAGGTCATTAGACTTCAAGTATAAATAATGAAGTTGTTAATTGGGAGGAAGGGCTCAAGGCTTAAGGATGTGAATTGGCTATGTGTTACAATTATTTTATGGCCCAAATTTACGTCCAAGAAGAGGAGTATTGGATCCCAAGAGACGGATCTTTGAAGAAGGTCCTAATCAGTCCACTTTTGGACTATTTTGACACCTAAAATGTGTCCAAACTTGCAGCCCAATTAGTCCTATATTAAGTTATGTTTTTATAATATAAAAAGGACTTACTTGATGTCAAAGAAGGGTACAATAGTGGTGCTAGAAGTTAAGTGCAAGTTGGTACCAAGATGCTTGCAAATTTCCTTTAAGATTTTCAAGATCCTATCATAAGGTAGTTGGACTTTTTGTCCAAAGTAGTTAGGACTTTCTTTCTTTGTTTTTGTAGTAGAATTTTGTGAATCTCTCTCTATATAAAGGGGTGTCTTCTTTGTTTTTAGGGAGATTATTATAGACAATATCAACAAAAATTGTGAGATTTTTCTTGCACTCTTGTGTGTGGCTACTCTTGAATTTATTCTTCAACCTTCAAGAATCAACTTAAGGTTGTAAGATTAAACCCTTTTCGAAATCTTAGATCACTTCTAGATATTCAAGAAAGGTGATAAGTTTAGGCTTATTGTTGTTCTTGTTATTATAAAGGGTTGGGTTTCACAATCAATCTCTTGATTTTAATTTTCTACCAAAGGCGATTAGTTCTTCATTAGATAATTATTGTTTGCTGGGATTCAATTTCAAGAATATACTTCTTGAATTCAAGAAACTCTTTCTTGAATTCAATCTATCTTTAATTTCTGTCTTTTTTTTTTCGTTTTCCTATTTTCTTTTAGCTTCCGCACGTTTCTTGATTTTCTTATTTTTCTTTAGTAAATTCTTGAATCCCCTATCGTGTTATTATCAAGCCTTATAACAACATGATAGGGGATTCAAGAATTTACTAAAGAAAAACAAAAAAATCAAGAAACATGCGGAAGCTAAAAGAAAATAGGGAAACAAAAAAGACAGAAAGTAAAGATAGATTGAATTCAAGAAAGAGTTTCTTCAATTCAAGAAGTCTATTCTTAAAATTGAATCCTAGCAGCAACAATTAGCTAACGAAGAACTAATCGCCTTTGGTAGAGAATTAAAAACAAGAGATAGATTGTGAAACCCGACCCTTTAGAATAACAAGAACAATAATAAGCCTAAACTTATTACCTTTCTTTAATACCTAGAAGTGATTCAAGATTTCGAAAAGGGTTTAATCTTACCACCTTAAGTTGATTCTTGAAGGTTAAAAAATAAATCCAAGAGTAGCCACACACAAGAGATCAACAAAAATCTTTGAAAAGGAGCCCAATTTGGAGTCCAAACCAATGGCCCAAACTAGTAATTTTAAGGTCCAATTTTGCCCCAAAGGGATTTAGCCGCCCACCCTACCTAATTTTAATGACTTTTCTTATTTCTTAGCAACCACCCTACTTAATTTTAATATCTTTTTATGCCTTAGCAGCCACCCCACCTAATTTTAAGGACTTTTACAACTATAAATAAGGAGTTCTTCTCATTCATTGAGACACTTCATTATTGATTAAGAATATTATACTTTGAGAGTTCTTTTGAACCTTTGTTACTTATGCTTTGAGATTTATCTTTCAACCTTTACTAGTTCATAGTTCAAGATAGTAAGATAACTTCTTTATGGTGATATCATTGATTACTTTGTGGTATTCTTAGAAGGCGATTAATACGAGTTATTAATTATTGTCTCAAGTTAATCGTAAAGGGGTCAAGATCCGAATCTATTGTTTTGATTTTGTTTTTAAGTAAAGGCGTTTGATTCCGTCAATAAATTAAAACGTTGTTGCTTGGATCTTGTCAAGGCTATAGAACTTGCGTTTTTGGAAGGTTTTGGAATTCTTTTCTTGAATTTTTCCATATCCTTTATTGTTTGCACTTTAATTCTAGTTGTTTAATTCCTTATTGTTATTGCTTCCGTATTTACTTCTCAAATTCTTACTCTAGTTTGGATCCTCGACCTTGTTGTTATCAAGTGGTATCAGAGCAATTCTATCAAGATTTCGTTCTTGATAATTCTTGGGACTTGTTGAATACTAAGAGCAAAAAAAAAATCATTTAAAAAAAAAAGAATTGCTTGCTCTCCAAGAACTTTCTTTTGTATCTAATTTGTTTCCAAAAACTATCAAAGGAAACAAGAAGAGGGGATCCCAGATTTCAAAGATAAGAAAAGAAAATTCAATTTTTCATACTCTTTCTAATCTAAATATATAATCCTTTCTTTTTTGTTCGTATCTTATTTCCACCGAGACTGATAGTTCTAGGATTTGGTACTTCTTTTATTTGTTCCCCAAGGATCTATATTTTACTACTAATAACTTTATACGAGTCGAGTTTAACTATAAATCTACAAAGTATTTTGTTCAAAGGTTATTTCGAGAGGGAAAAAAAGGCAAAGTGTGTGAGAACAATTGAGAAAAAAGTCAATTTGTTTGATACAGTTTAATTATTTAAGATGTCACGTACAGGTAGTGATGATGAACGAAGGGTTCTTCAAGAAGTCGAAATCAAAGCAAGAAATGATTTTACCTAGCAGGCTATGCATCAACAATTCGAAAGGTGAAATTTACAACTTCAAGAGATGAGGGACACCATTGCTGAGCAAAATGATACAATAGTTGAACTTAGAAGGAAAAATAATTTTAGGCCCTAAGCTAGGAGAAATGTACCCCTTGCTCCTATTGTAAATCAAGAAAACCCTATAGATGATTTTAATGATATTGATTTTGATAGGGTGGGAAGAGATAGAAGGGGACAAAGAGGTAGAGTAGAAGATGATAATATAAGTAGTATAAAGATGAAGATGCCATCTTTCAAGGGAACAAGGGATCCAGACTTGTACCTTGATTGGGAGAGAAAGGTTGAAGTCATCTTTGACTGTCACAACTACTCTGAGGGTAAGAGCGTTAAACTTGTTGTTGTTGAGTTTTCTGACTATGCTGCTATTTGGTGGAAAAAGCTTACCAGGGACTGATTACAAGAAGGACAAGCACCAATTGCTACTTGGGCTGAGATGAAGAGGGTGATGAGGAAGAGATTCATACCATCACACTTTCAAAGGAAGCTACAACAACGTCTTCAAACATTGAAGCAAGGGTCCATGTCTGTGGATGATTACTTTAAGGCTATGGATATGGCTATGATGCAAGCTAATTGTATGGAGGAAGAAGAGACTACAATGGCAAGGTTTTTAAATGGTTTAAATAAGGAAATAACTGATGTAGTAGAATTACAACAATATGTAACAATAGATGAGTTAGTTGATTTGTCTGTAAAGGTAGAAAATCAAATAAAATAAAGAAAACTAGTTTGTGGAAAGGTCGGTTAAACACCATCTCCAAGAAGCCATGGACGAATCAATAGATGAAGAGTTCGTCTAGACCTCAAGAATACAAGGATAAAGGTAAATTTGAGAACAAAGAGGGAGGTAAAACCTTTAACCCTAAACTTTTTACACCTTCTAGTTCTATTCAATTTCATAAATGTAAAGAAATGGGACATATGATGCATGAATGCCCAAGTAGAAGAAACATCATTCTTAGAGAAGATGGAGGATATGAGAGTGAAAAAAGTGAGGGAGAAGAAAAAGGGAGATGTGAGTGATGAAGATGATATAAAACTACCTAATGATGGCATGATTTGAGTAGTTAGGAGGATTATGACTATCAATTTGGGAAGCAATATTGAAGAATAAAGGGAGAATATATTCCATACTAGATGTGGGATAAAGGGAAAAACTTGTTCTATGATCATTGATAGTGGTAGTTGTGCTAATGTGGTGAGTTCGTACTTTGTGGAAAAAATAGAACTTGCATGCATGAAACACCCTACTCCCTATAGACTCCAATGGTTAAATGATAATGGTGAACTAAAAGTAAACAAACAATTAATGATTTCATTCAATGTTGGTAGATATGAGGATAATATTATTTGTGACATAATCCCTATGCAAGCTTGCCATATCTTACTGGGTCGTCCTTGGCAGTATGATAGGAATGTTTTTCATGATGGAAGGAAGAATATATATTCTCTTGAGCTAAAATGGCAGGCAATTTACTCTTGCACCTTTATCTACTTCTCAAGTGTTTGAAGATCAAAAGAGATTAACCAAGGGGAGGGATAAAAAGTGAGCTTGAGGAAAAAAAAGAAAGGAGGCCAGGAGTTAAAAAAAAAGAGAGATGGCCGAGAGAAAGAGAGAGAGGGCAGCAATTTGAGAGAAGAGATAAAAAGGGGTTTGACTGAAAAAATAGAAAGTCTTGGTGAGAGGAAAGAGGCTAAGGAAAGGAAAAAAGAGAGTTTCTATATAAAAGCCAAAGAGTGTTTAAATGCAAGAAAAGATGGATTGCCCATAATACTACTTACTTACAAAGAAGCCTTGATTAATTCTGAGTTACTAACTTCTTATTTGCCAAGTAGTATTTCTTCTTTTTTACAGGATTTTGAAGATGTATTTCCTGAAGATATTCCTAATGGATTGCCACCTTTGCAAGGAATTGAGTATCAAATTGATTTTGTGCCTGAATCACAAATTCCAAATAGGCCTGCTTATAGGAGTAATCCAGAAGAGACAAAAGAGCTTCAAAGGCAAGTTGAGGAGTTGCTTGAGAAAGGCTTTGTGAGAGAGAGCATGAGCCCTTGTTCTGTTCCCGTCCTATTGGTACCCAAAAGGGATAAAACTTGGAGGATGTGCGTGGATTGTAGAGCAATCAACAAGATAACGGTAAAGTATCGCCATCCTATTCCTCGTCTTGAGGACATGTTGGATCAATTACATGGATCCAAAATCTTTTCTAAAATTGATCTAAAAAGTGGTTACCATTAGATTCGAATGAATCCTGGAGATGAATGGAAAACTGCTTTTAAGACCAAATATTAGCTTTATGAGTGGTTAGTTATGCCTTTTGGCTTGACTAATGCACCTAGCACTTTCATGAGATTAATGAATCATATCTTTAAGGAATTTCATGGAAAATTTATTGTGGTGTACTTCGATGATATCTTGATCTTTTCTAACACTTTAGAAGAGCATGTAGAACACCTAAAATAAGTTTTTGAAGTTCTTAGAAAGCAACTTTTATTTGCTAATCTTAAAAAGTGTACTTTTTGTATGGATTATGTGATTTTCTTGGGTTTTGTGGTTAGTTATAAAGGAGTTGAGGTTGATGAAGAGAAAATCAAAGCAATAAAAGAATGGCCTAAACCTAAGAGTGTAACTAATGTTAGGAGTTTTCATGGACTTGCTAGTTTTTATAGGAGGTTTGTGAGAGACTTTAGCACCATTGCTTCTCCTTTAACTGAAGTTATTAAAAAGAATAAGAATTTTACATGGGGAAAAGAACAAGATGATTCTTTTAACTTGTTGAAAAAAAATTTATGTTCTGCTCCATTGTTACAATTGCCTAATTTTTCTAAATCTTTTGAAATTGAATGTGATGCTTCTGGCAAAGGAATAAGTGTTGTTTTGATGCAAGATTCTAAACCTATTGCCTACTTTAGTAAGAAGTTGATTGGAGCCACATTGAACTATTCCACTTATGACAAAGAGTTATATGCTTTGGTAAGGGCTTTAGCCACATGTCAACATTACTTGTGGCCAAGAGAGTTTGTCATTAAAACTGACCATGAATCCTTGAAATACTTAAAGAGTCAAGGTAAGCTTAGTATGAGGCATGCTAAGTGAGTTGAATTCATTAAAATATTTCTTTATGTAATTTCTTACAAACAAGGAAAAGAGAATGTTGTTGCTGATGCACTTTCAAGAAGGTATGTCTTAGTTTCTACTCTGACTTCTAAATTGATGGGTTTTGATCAAATCAAGGGATTTTATGCTAATGATATTGATTTTGGCAAGTTTTTGCAGATTGTAAGTTGGGTCCTTTTGAGAGATTTAATCTCCAAGATGGGTTTCTCTTTAAGGAAAATAAGTTGTGTATCCATAATTGCTCTTTACGTGAAGTATTTGTAAGGAAAGCACATTGTGGAGGGCTTATGGGTCACTTTGGTGTCCCAAAGACACTAGACATACTTGCTGAAAATTTCTTTTGGCCTGGAATGAGAAAAGATGTTGAAAGAATATGTGCACAGTGTTTGGAATGTAAACAATCTAAATCTAAAGTGTTACCACATGGTCTTTACACGCCATTACCTGTTCCTACTTGACCTTGGATTGATATTTCTATGAATTTTGTGTTAGATTTTCCTAGAACAAGGTATGGTTAGGATCGTATATTTGTTGTGGTAGATAGGTTGTCCAAAATGGCTCATTTTATTCCTTGTTTAAAGACTAATGATGCTTCACATGTTATTGATCATTTTGTAAAAGAAGTTGTTAAATTGCATGGTATACCTAGAACTATTGTTAGTGATAGGGATGCTAAGTTTTTGAGCCACTTTTGGCGTATATTTTGGGGGAAGTTAGGCACTAAATTGTTGTTTTCTACTTCTTGTCACCCACAAACTGATGGACAAACTGAAGTAGTTAATAGAACCTTCGGAAACATGTTGAGGGTTGTTTTGAAAGGTAAATTAACTTCTTGGGAAGATCACTTACCTATGATTGAATTTGCTTATAATAGAATAATCCATTCTTCTACAGGTATGTCTCCTTTTGAGGTTGTTTATGGTTTTAATCCCTTTACTCCCCTTGATTTATTACCATTACCTACTAATGATATTGCTAATCTTGATGGTAGGACAAAGGCTGAGATGATGAAAACTTTTTATGAGCAAACAAGGCTAGCAATTGAGAAGAAAAATGAGCAATCTTCCTTGAGAAAGAATAAGGGTCGAAAATAAGTTATTTTTAAACCTGGAGATTTAGTTCGGGTTCACTTTAGAAAGGAAAGATTTCCTTCCAAAAGGAAGTCAAATTTGCATCCTGGAGGAGATGGCCCATTTCAAGTTCTTGAAAGGATTGGAGGCAATGCTTACAAGCTGGACCTTCCTGGTGAGTTTCAAGTAAGTGCTACATTCAATGTTGCTGACTTGTCTTTGTTTGATGTATGATCAAATTCGGGGAGGAATTCTTTTCAAGAAGAGGGGAATGATAGCATCAAGGACAATGATAGAGATTTGGAAGCTCCAAGAAGGCCATTTACAAGATCTCAAGTTAAAGAGTTGCAGACTAAGGTTGCTGGACTTCAATGGCAAATAAAGAAGCTTATAATTGTAGAGGATGAGCTCAAACCCAAAGGAGATGAATTGTACAAGTTTTATAATTATTTGGTGGCCCAAATTGAAGTCCAAGAGGAGGAAGACTGGGTCCCAAACTCGGCCCTTGATATCGAGCAAAAGGGCACCCAGAAGAGCTCAAAATGAGCTTATAAGAGGTCCAAAAGGGGATGTTTGAAAAGGATCCCAATTGGAGTCCAAACCAATGGCCCAAACTAGTAGTTTCAAGGTCCAAATCTGTCCCATAGGGATTTGGCCGCCCACCCTACCTAATTTTAATGACTTTTTTTATTCCTTAGCAACCACCCTACCTAATTTTAATGACTTTTTATGCCTTAGCAGCCACCCCACCTAATTTTAAGGACTTTTACTCCTGTAAATAAGGAGTTCTTCTCATTAAGATTTTAATCTTGATAATCTTGTGTGGTTCTTGAGCAAAAAAACAAAAAGATAAAAAAATATCAAAAACAATAAAAACAAAAAAATATAAAAATCAGCCCCAAAAAAGTGTTATTGCTCATTATTATTTTCATATTCAAGTATAATTTAGTTTCCAAGTCAAGAAAGAAACAAGAAGAGGGGATCCTAGTTCTTGAAGATTAAGGCAACTTCTTTCCTTATTCTTATGGGCTTTAGGTTTCTTAAATTCTTTTTTTTTCTTAATAACCAATTCCCGTTCTTCCTAGGTTTGGTTTGGTCCTTCACTTTTTTTTTCCTTTTGTCTAACTCCACATTCTTATCACTAAGGTTGTGACTAGTAAAGTTTATTGATAAATCTAAATATTAACGATCAAGAGTTGCTTTGAGTGAAAAAAGGAAAGAGAGGTGAGAGCATTATAAGGAAAAAGCCAAATTTAAGAGATACATATTTCCTTTAATTTATGTCAAGATGTCTCAAACAAGTAGTTATAGTGGAAGGAGGAGAGTTGTGACTCAACAATTTGAAATGTCGAACTTACAGTATACCGAATGGAAGGAAGACAATGGTAAAATTATTTTTCAAATAAGAGCTAAAGTGATGTCTGCGATTTATGCCCTTAGAATTGAGAAAGCATTTGTCTATAACTTAATTAACACTTATATGGTTAAAAAATTAAACTTGCCTTGTGTTGAACATATTGAACCCTACATGTTAAAAGGAGTAAAGGTAGATAAATGAGTGTTATTGCAATTCTCTATTGGAAGGTACGAGGATGTGATTTGGTGTGATGTCATTCCCATGAATAGTTTTCATATCTTGTTGGGAAGGCCATGGTATGTCTATAGAAGTGCTTCATATAGTATGAAAAAAATAGATACTCTTTTGAGGTTAATGGGAAGAAACTCATTCTTGGGCCTTTGACTCCCTCACAAATTTGTGAAGATGAAAAGATTGTTAAAGAGAATATGAAGGCCATACAAAGGTCAATCGGACGCATAGCCGCCTTGGGATGATTTATTTCGAGGTCATCCGATATGAGCCACCGTTTCTTCTCACTGTTGAAGAAAAAGAATAACTTCTCATGGACCCCGGAGTGCCAACGGGACTTGGATGAGCTCAAGTGATATCTACAGATCCCACCGCTGCTTCACACACCGAAGACAGACGAACAACTATACTTGTACTTGGCAGTATCAGAGATAGCGGTAAGTGGAGTCCTGGTCCGCGAGGATAAAGCTACGCAGTTTCCAATTTACTATGTTAGCAAGACTATTGGTGAGGCTGAAACTAGGTACCCTCACCTTGAAACACTGGCGCTCGCTTTGATAAGCGCCTCTACGAAGCTAAAATCGTACTTTCAATGTCACCCCATATGTGTCATAACCACTTACCCATTGAGGAATGTAATGCATAAACCCGAGCTCTCAGGACGGTTGGAAAAATGGGCCGTAGAGATCAGTGGGTACGACATCGAATATCGGCCTCGGACAGCCATTAAGTCTCAAATTTTGGCCGACTTTACACCGGTCCTAATACCCGAGGTCGAAAGAGAGTTGTTGTTGAACTCGGTGACTTCTTTGGGAATCTAGACCCTCCTTACAGACGGCGCCTCGAACGCAAATGGGTCCGGACTTGAAATTGTCTTGAAACCACCCGTAGATAATATGGTTAGACAATCTATTAGGACTGTAAAATTAACTAACAATGAGGCCGAGTATGAGTCCATGATTGCAGCTCTCAAACTTGCCAAAAGCTTGGGGCCAGAGGTGATCCAAGTTAAGTGCGACTCCCTCGTTGTGGTGAACCAAGTTAATGGGACGTTCGAAGTCAGAGGGGAACGAATGCAAAGATACCTGGATAAACTGCAGGTAACGTTACATCGGTTCAAAGAGTGGACTCTACAACATGTGCCTCGGGATCAAAGCAGCGAGGCTGATGCCCTTGCCAACTTGGGATCGTCGGTCGATGACGATGAGTTCAACTCGGGGGCAGTCGTACAACTAATGAGATCGGTAGTGGACGAAGGTCACGCCAAGATAAACTCAATAAGCCTGACTTGGGATCGGAGAAACAAATATATAGAATATCTTAAGACCGAAAAACTGCCTTCGGACCCTAAGGAATCAAGGACTCTGCGTATGAAGGCGGCCTGGTTCAGCCTGTCCGAAGATGGTACACTGTTCCGGAGAACGTTCGATGGCCCACTCGCAATATGTTTAGGACCCGGAGACACCGAGTATGTTATGAGGGAAATCCACGAAGGCACCTACAGAAATCAGAAAATAATCAAAGCCGGCTACTATTGGATCGACATGGAAAAAGATGCGAAGGAGTTCATAAGAAAATGCGACAGATGTCAAAGGCATGCTCCGATGATTCATCAGCCCAGGGAGTTGTTACATTCGATCTTGTCGCCCTGGCCGTTCATGAAATGGGGGATGGATATAGTCGGCCCCAATCCATGGGAACCTGGTAAGGCTCAATTTATATTGTTTATGAATGACTATTTTCTAAATGGGTGGAAGCTTAGGCATTTGAGAAAGTCAAGGAGAAGGAAGTCATTGATTTCATCTGGGACCACATAATATGTCGGTTCGGAATGCCGGCCGAGATCGTGTATGATAATGAGAAGCAGTTCATCGGTAGAAAAGTAAGCAAGTTTCTCTAAGATCATAAGATCAAAAGAATTCTGTCAATACCATATCACCCTAGTGGGAATGGGAAAGCAGAGTCCATGAATAAAACCATACTCCAAAACCTCAGAAAGAGACTAACCGATGCCAAAGAAAAATGGAAAGAGTTCTTTCCCGAAATCTAATGGGCTTACCGTATGACCTCGAAGTCCAGTACCGGGGACACCTTATTCTCGTTAGTTTACAATGTCGAAGCTCTAATACCGGCCGAAGTTGGAGAACTAAGTCTCAGGTTTAGATATGAAACCGAAGAATCAAACAACGAGACCATGAATACGAGCCTAGAACTGTTAGATGAAAGGCGCGAAGCCACCCTCGTCCGGATGGCCGCCCAAAAACAACGGATCGAAAGGTATTACAATCGAAGAGCCAACCTTCGACACTTCAGTGTCAGGGACTTAGTGTTGAGGAAGGTCACATTAAACACCCGAAATCCGAACGAAGGAAAGCTAGGACCGAACTCGGAAGGTCCGTATCAAATTATCGAGATCACCGAAAAAGGGTCGTACAAGCTCGGAGCAATGAACAGTGAATGACTGTCGAACAACTAGAATATAACATACTTGAAATGATATTATTGCTAAGGTACGACCCCGTTTACTTCTTTTATTAATTTATGTTTAGGACTAACGCTTGCAGATAACCGTTAAAGAACGATACAATTTTTTAGGCCTGAAAGCACGCATTGCACTCTTTTTCCCTTGAGTCGATTTTGTCCCAAATGGGTTTTTTGGAAAGGTTTTTAACAAGGAAGCAATGGATCGTGCTAACTTAGAATCGAAGATCGGTTGTCAATAGTATTTGAGGCTTCTCTATGATCGACCTCGAACACTGGGGGACATCACCCTCGGATAATGATTTTGGCAAGGAAAGAAACTTTGTGCTCAAATAGTCTAGGCTCATTCGATAGGATTTACTGTAAGGGCCAAACAGTCGAATGAACCGTGCCCATATAGACTGTCTGAGACCGGACACAAAGCTTGAACACATGTGTAAGTTTATATATTACGCACAAAATTTAAAGGAAGTTTCTACCTTGCAGATAAATATTTTGCCCCTTGAAAATTTTTCTTTCTTACATTTGATCCCCCAAAGACATCGAGCCCAAGAGCCACCTCACTCAAGGACTGTCGCCCAAGGCAGGTCCGGATAGCCCGAGATAATAAAGACCGGGGGAACAAAGCTTATTTGGCAGTGCCTGAACTTTAAAGGCTACGGCCACCCTCATTCGAGAACTATTATCTTGGTTAAGCCTGGATGATTCGGGATAACAAGCCCACTAGGCAACACCTCAACTAGTAAGGCTACGACCGTCTTAAAACAGCTCGGAGACTTCAAAGACCCGTAACCAAAAAAAAATAGGTGGCCTTCAAAATTTCTAAACCGGTTCAAAAGGCTATTCTCGACAAATTATAATTTAAAAAATTCTAAGTACTTTGGGAAAAGCTTCTAGTCATACCGATCCCCCCACGAGTCTTAAACAAAATAATATCAAGAGCAAGGCATGTTCGAACCTCCGAACAAGACCTAATTATTACATGCTAAGGCACTCGATATCTTTACAATCATAAGGAAAAAAGCAAAAGGAAACGAGCTTAAAAACTATCGAAGGGAAAAAGAGCCTATATATATATATATATATATATATATATATATATATATATATATATATATATATATGAAAAGATCTTTACAAATGCCAAACGACCTTGACAAAAAAACACAAGAGTACAAAAACAAGGAAAAATCTACAAGGCACTTAAACGGCTTGGTCTCCACCGGAGATCGCCTCGTCACCGGGACCATCGGAGTCTTCTCCGCCCCTAATCCACTCGAACCTTCGGAGTCTTCTTCGTCCTCAGGATACGCTATTTTCTTGGCCTCATCTTCAATCCCCTTGACAGTTTTGACCTCGGCCAGCAAATCTAAACGCCGAGCATGAACTTCCTCGAGGGCCTCCCTTCGGGACTGCCACTTCACATATTCGACGATATCTTTCAGCCGGTCCTGGGCTTCCTCGGCATCAGCCTTATACTGGGCCACCATCTCGTCGGCATCAACTTTGGTCACTTCAACCACCGACTTGGCCGCTTTAAGCTCTTTGTCAAGGGTTTCTTGATGGGAAACAGACGAGCATAGCTGAGATTCGAGCTCCTCAATTTTTTAGGACCGTGCCTCAGCCTTCTCCCTCATTGCTCAAAGATGGGCTTCCATCGAGGTCAATTGCGCCTGGGCAGTCTCCTTTTCTAAGGCTAGGCGGTCCATCCTGCCTCTCCACTTTTCGGTCTCGACCTTGACTGCATCCATCTCAGCTTGGAGTTGGTTGATCCGTTCAATCTTCTGTTGGACCTGCGGGTTCCGACCATTAGTCACCGTGTCTAACTTATAGTCACTAACTTCCAAAAATTTTACCTGTTCAACCAGATCGACGTGTTCTTTCCGAGCCACTTCCAACTCAGCTCGAAGGCTCTTAGCCTCTCCTTCACGTTGCTCGCTAAGAAGTTTGTACGTGTCTCTCTTCCCAGTAAGCTCTCTTACTTCAGCTTCGAGTTGGTTCGGCTCATCCCAATACCAGAGGAAAGTTTTGTGGTGAAGCACTGAGGCCTACAAATACGAAGAAAAATATTAAGATTATAAATGAATTAGTTCAAGTATAAGAGGAGAAATTGAAATCATCGATAGTTATCTAAAGTTACCCGGTTCAGGGTCTGTTGTTCTTTATTGAACAGGCAGGGCGCGTCTACCTCGTTTATTTTGGCTTGGTCTTCTTCGGTCACCAGGCACCTGAGGTAACTGGACACCCCTATGGGGGGGAAAGAACCAGAATCCTCTGGAATGGTAATGATAATGGATCGCTTCCGACCAGGATCCACACTCGGGGCAGGGAACCGGTTGATCAGTTTCGGGCTAGAATTAGGCCCACTTGCCCCTGAGGACAGACTCTTCCTCGGTACCTCTATGTCACCCAATCCGGTGATGTCTTCCTTGGCAGTGGAATCTATGCCATCAAAAAAGTAGCATAGGGGGTCGTCTGCTCCGTGGGCCCCCTCGTTGGTGTGCTCTTTCACTGTTTGGGCCTCGCTGTACATGGACCCAGTAAATGAGGGTGACTCAGTGATGTCTATCACACCGAGTGCCTTCTTCGTGGCACTGCCCGCATCTCGGGAAGCCTCGACCCCCCTGGCTTGAGGCGGATCGGCCCCACGGATCTATGGTTTAGAGGCCCCCTGCTTTTTGAGCTGTGACGGTTCGCGGGCCACTGGAACAAAAGGTTCTTCTTCTTCAAATTCGTCCCTCAGCTGATAGATCGAATCCGAAGGTGGTGCTCGGGGCTGGTGTTTTCTTTTGACTTGCGCACCAGCTTTCTCCTTGTTTTCTTTTTCTCCGAGTTCAGGGAACTCGGAGCCCTCTTCCTCTTCTTCTCTTTGGCCTGTCTCAGAGCTGGGGACTTAGCAAGAAAGTCCTTGCCACCGACTAGAGGCCTCAACTCAACATCCTTGTATAAACCTGCAAAAAGAAGTAAATGGAGTAAAGACTTAATGTTAAAAGAAGAATCCTAATACTACCTACTCGTGAAAGAAGTCTCACCATGGAAACGTGCCTCCAAACGGCCCTTCAAGAGTTTTTGCCACGAGCGCTCGGAGTAGGGCATCTGTGATATGATACTCTCGACCCACTCCTTGAGTCCAGGGATAGCATTGGGGACCCGAGCGACGGCTGCACCACCACAAAGCACCGATAAGGGAAAAAAAGTAAGTATAAAATCAAAATTCGAAAGTGAATTATACTTACGTGATGTATTACACTTCTCGGGTAATGGCCTGCACTCAGCTGGGATCAAGTCTGATGTCCTCACTCAGACAAAACATCCTTTCCAGCCCCGATCTCGGTCCTCATCAATACTTGAGAACGGGGCTTTACTGGCCCGACGTACAAACTTTATCAGTCATCCCTAGAAGATTCGGGGACTTTATAAGCAAAAAAGATGGTCGATGGTGAACGAGCACCCATCGATTTTGTTCACAAAGAACCGGAGGAGGATCATGATGAGCAAAAAATCGGTGTATAAAACTTAGGCTCGCTAGTCAAAGATAGTATAGTGTTAAATCGTCTCCACAGGGATTGGTTTAAATAGTATTTTAATAAATCTTCAGCTCAACATTATCCAGGATAATAAACCTTCGATTTATGTTATTATTGGCTATTGATAAAACTAAGATTATCGATTGTAAGAAAGGAAATCTAATGACTAATTAGAAATGATTGAATATCAAGGTGAGAAGTAAGGGCTGTGACAAGATATGTGAGATCAACTATTATTCCGGGCAACTCTGTGTTAAGTTCACTCTTAACTCCTATTGACTCCTTCGATTTCAACAGATGATTAGGCTACCTTAGAGATTTAAATTCTTCTTTCGAATGATTGAGAGTGCCCTTAATCAACCTAATAACAGGTCCTATGAACATATGCACAAATACAGTGAATGAAGGATCTTTCGTAGAACGCCTCTCGACTATTCTTCTAAACTGGGTTAATTGATAACTCTCTAAGCTCTTTTGATTACCTATGAGAGGCGTACAATCAACCCAAACAATATGGCATGATGCAAACTGCAGCAACACTTCTCTTTCAATTAAAGTAAAACCACAATTAGCCTTGCAATTTAATTAATAACTTATTCAATGAATTCGGGCAATTAAGAGAGAGTAAAACCCAAAACAATGGTTAAATCACGACATTCGTCAATATCCCTAAGAAAGATTACTCCATAATGGAGAATTTATTCATCACAAGAGTGTTAACAAGAAGACATCACAATTCCCAAAATCAAACAAACTTCCGTATTGAATGAATTGGATCAAGTATTTTGCGTGTCTGTTGCTTTCTTCCGTCTTCTCTCCCTAAAAGTTGCTATCAAAATCCAAGATACCCTCTTTTTAGACGAGCTAGGCTTCATATAGGTCAAAAGGATTCGCCTCTGAAATTTCAAAAATAGGCTTGAAAAAGTTTCCGGAATTGGATGTGCGCGGCCGCGCACCTGGGTCTATGATCGCGCATATTGCCGCGTACTTCAGACAATGTACTGCTTCATTTGCATGCTCATGTGCGCACTGGAGGGGTCTCATACATGGTTGCGCACCTGGGTGAGCCTCATGCTCGCTCTTTGTTTCTCCCATTAAATGCACTATTATCCGTTGATCCCCAAACACTATCCCAACTTAATCGTTGGGCTTTTACTCAGACTTCAATGCTACAAATTAGCTCTAATTAGCTCCACAACCTCACCGCAACTCGGAATCGCTCCTACAAAGCATAAAACACACACTCAGTGCAAAATAATACGATTTAAAGCTCAAACACTAGTAAAGTACAACGAATTAGAGTGCAATTAATGGCCAAAAATATGCAATTATAGCCTATCGTCAACACCCCACACTTAAACCATTGCTCGTCCTCGAGCAATCAAACTACACTTAACCTAAAATACAACCTTTTTCAACACTCTCATGAATCATCACACCAAGACTTTTTAAAATAAATTAAGTGCAATATCATAACATCTTAACCTCAAGATTTGACTCAAAAGCATCGCACATTATTTATAACCCACTCACTTACTCCAACACAGAGGTTAAGCATTACCTTTCTTTCGTGAATCCAGTGCCCTCACACAAGAATAGAGAGTAGTTCCACACACAACAGACATTAAGAACAATTAGGAACTCAAGATAGAAATAATCCACCCACTCTCAGAAACGACATTCATATGCCACAAAAGACGTACCATGGGCTTGCCCGTAGTGTACTACTCTACTAATTGAGCTTATTCAGTCAAGGATCAAGTAGGACTTTAATTAGTTGTAATGTAGGCTGCGGGATGGGTATGATACATTTGGATATAAGAGTGACTACACCTCCCTAAGCACTTTTAATACATACACTTAACCATTCAAAATCCCACACTTATGTAAAACCAAACTCCACCTTCACATCAATATGTATTAACTCTCTACTCTTTTAAGCACAATTATATCAAGAGTCACCATCATCAAAGAATATTTTGCAAAATAATACAACATTATTTTTTCTTTTCTCTTGTTATTCAAGTGGCTCTCACTTTTCAATACAATGCACCTTTCTCCTGATTTCATTAGTTCCGCTCTAAAGCCAAATCAACCACCCCACACTTTAACTTGTACAAAGTTCACAACAATTTTAAGTGCTCATGAGAGGTAAAAGGTTCAAATAAATAGTCAATTCAAACAACGGGTAAGGCTTGTAATGTGGTTGCCAAAAAAATAAGATTACATGCTCAAAAAGGGTTAGCTAACATACATAACAATTAGTTGGGTAAAACATATAACTGACTTAACAAAGAAGTGTCTATATCCCTTCCAAGACTGAATAAAACTATTATTTTGCTTTGAAAACACACGGGACAAGTTCTAGACATCAAATGCAATGCAATGAATAATACAAACCTAAAACACACATGGCACATAACTCACTCCGGATTGGACTATCAAGACACTCTAGTCAAAGAAGTGAAGTAAAGTTAAGATCATACAATTTAAGGTACTTATACAAGAGTCAAAAACTGAGCCTAAGCATCACAACTAAAGCACTCACTATTCTCAAGGCATAATAGAGTCAAGAAATATTGCCTTCCATTAAAAATATAGCTCAAGGTTCCTACTCCTAGAAAAAATAAAAACTAACTATACCCGGTTCATCAAAATCCTTGGAAAAGAACCGTGACACAAAGAAAAATCAAGGGGGAATTAATACACTATCTAACAAAACAAAACCTTTGTCTTTTTCTTTCGACTTAATCCTTCAAGAAACCCATCGAATGATATCCATCATCGGGAAAAATCAAAAATTTAAAAATATTTATGTATTTTTTTTTGTTTTATTTTTATAACTACTAAAAGTAACAAAAACAAACTTCAACTACCAAAAACAAAACTCATATACATACAACATACAAATATCCCCCACCCCACACTTTAAATGGTGGCATGTTCTCATGACACATAAAGAAAAATGCAAAGGCAAAGAAGACTCCCCTGATCAAGTCAGTTCGTGTCGGAGATGGTGTCGGGGTCCAGATAACAAGCCCGTCCAAGTGCACGCAGCCATGCCATGATATTCTTCTCGGATTTGGCATTCTGTGTAGCAAGGGCGTCCACTCGAGTTCCCAAATCAGTGAAGGAAGTACGCATCCCCACCATCTCTTGCTCTAAAGCGCTCATTCTCGTGTCCCATCCGCCGCCTGAAGGTTCCCCAACACCCTGCTCATGCGGTGGAGAAGCGACGACATTCTCACCATGCACCTCATTGCCCTCATCAGGCACATCGGATTCCTCACTATCCGTCTTAGCAGGTTGAGTAGGTTCCTTCCCAATTACAACTTTATCAACCCGAAATTTTTGTTCGTACTTGACTATCCCATTCATGGCCCTGTTTTTCGGCACCCGTGCCTCACGACATATCCGAGTGACTAATGAGGAGAAGAAGAACCCATATCTCTGCACATGACAACAAATGGTCATCTCTTCTTGAATGACCTGACCCACATCAAAATTGTGACCATTGATGAAGCACCAAATCAGAGCAGCCTGAGGACCATTCACCTCAGTGGTGTTGCCTGAAGGCAGCAGGCGGTTATTAATGATGTACATCCAGTGTTTCCCTTCAAAGGTAATCAAAGCCGAGTGAAATTTATTCGGATGGCCTCCTTGGAGAAGTCCACTCTCTTCCTCCGGACACTGCATACATGGTCTTCATGTTCCGAGCAGTTTGCATAAAACTCCCAAATAACCATTAAGTTTTCCTCATCATCTTCTTCAAAGAATACCCCCAAGCCTCGCCTCGCCAATTCATTATACACTCTGGGACACTCAAGTTGGAGAGACCCAATATCCATTCCCCTTTTCGGTATGGGCTTTTTGCTTGTCTTTTTTTTAAATCGTTCTTGGGCTTCCCAGGAGACGAACTTGTTCTGATCATACGGGCGAGCGGATGCCGAAGCTCGCGACCGGGATGTGCCCACTTGTGGAGGCACCTGAAGTTTTTCATTTCTTGGAGGGCGCCATATTACCTGTAACAAACCGCCAACACTTAGCTAATGAATCACTTGGCAAACCAAGAGAGGCTACTTAGACTTCACCCTCACACTTGGTCACAAAATTACACCCGCAATCTCATTGTGGCATTTACACAAACACTTAACATACACAGCTGTCCCTAACCCCCCACAAAGCAATTTTAGCCCTAGATGGACAAAGGATACACCACTTTCACTCCTAGCAATTATATAGTCGGTCTCCATGGTGAAACTCAACCTCCCCCATATCAAAAGTGAGAACAAAAAGAAAGAACAAAATAAAACAAAATAAAAATAATAAAAGAGAGAGAAAGCATAGCACATACCTGAGGGGTCTCTGTGGAATATAGCTAGTGAGGACGGTGAAAGGGGAAAAGTAGGGGAGTGTTTTGGTGTTGATTTTATAGAGAGGAGATGAGAGTGGGGAGGGGGGGGGGGTTGGGATCGTGTTTTGTAAGGGAGAGGAAAAGGGGAAAATTTAGAATTGGGGGTTGTGATGGGGGTTCCGAAATTAAAAAGGAGAAGGAAAATTTTACCTATGCGCGGTCGGGTTATACCGTGCGCGGCCGCACATGTGTGGCAGTGTACTGCTGAATATACATGGTCAGGTGCGCGGTCAACCCTTCATGTGCATGGCCTTGCACGTTCCGTATCGTCTGACGTTGCCCTTTTGCACGACTATATGCGCGAAGTGCCCCCCACTCCAGGTGCGCGGTTGTGGCGTATGCATTCAAAAGAGGCATTTTAGATACCTCAGTTCTTACCTTCCGTGACATGTACCTTCCTGCACCTACCACATCATAATATACACTAATTTTTATCTATTTTACACAATAAACAAAAGTGAAAAATCTAACTAGTATAAGAGTAAGAGGTAGTTATGAGCTATAGTCGTCAGCTTAACTCAACCAGGAATCCTCAACTCATTTTGATGCTCGAGGATTGATGAGAAAATCCTCCAGCAAGATACAGTTTTAGCCTGTTCCCATTCACTTTGAAACTCTTCGTTCTGTCCTGGTTATAGATTTTAATTGCCCCACATGGTGATACATGTTTCACCACATACGGTCCCGTCCATCTAGATTTGAATTTTTCGGGAAACAATCTGTCAGTAAGACTCTGTCCCCTAAATGAAACTCGTTTGACTTAATCAGACGATCATGCCCCCTTTTAGTCTTTTCCTTGAAAATCCGCGCATTTTCATACGTGTCTAGTCTAAACTCCTTCAATGCATTCATCTGCGCCAACCTGTGTTCACCTGCAAGACTAAGATCAAGATTAAGCATCTTAATTGCCCAATAAGCTTTATGTTCTATCTCAATAGGTAGGTGACACGATTTTCCATACACTAGTTTGAATGGTGAAGTCCCTATGGTTGTTTCGAAATTAGTTTTGTACGCCCATAGAGCTTCTTCCAACTTTACAGACCAATCTTTACGAGAAGCACTAACCGTCTTTTCAAGAATTCGTTTAAGTTCATGGTTAGCCACTTCAACGTGCCCACTAGTTTAGGCATGGTATGTGGTTCCTGTTTTGTGTGTGACCCCATACTTGGACAGCAATGCAGCAAATTGCTTGTTCACAAAGGGTGACCCATTGTCACTGATAATCACTCGAGGTGTCCCAAAGAGGGTAAAGATGTTCTTCCTTACGAACTCACACACCACCCGAGCATCATTGGTCCTAGTAGGGATTGCTTCGACCCACTTAGAGATGTAGTCAACAACTACTAGGATATACTCATAAGAATGTGATGATGGGAATTGACTCATGAAGTCAATGCCCCAAACGTAAAAATTTCACATACCAGAATGGAGTTGAGAGGAATGTCGTCCCTCTTGCTAATATTACCTGCCCTTTGACACTTGTCACATACAGCTACATATGCTCTAGCGTATTTGTACAAAGTAGGCCAAAAGAAACCTGCTTCCATGACCTTTGTTGTAGTGCGATTTCCACCATAGTGTCCTCAAGCTGCTCCATTATGGCAATGAGACATAACGCTTGCCATCTCTCCTTCAGGCACACATCTTCGAATCACACCATCTGCACACAATTTAAACAAGAAAGGGTCATTCCAAAAATAACTTTTTACCTCACCTTGAAGCTTCCTTCTTTGATCACGAGAGAGGTCATAAGGTAACCATCCACTAGCCAAAAGATTGGATACATCATCATACCAAGGTGGCCTTTCGGAGACCGCAACAATGGAGAAAATCTACTCATCAGGGAATTCTTCCCTTATTTTAATTATTTCAACCGGTGGTCTCTCAAGTCGAGATAGATGATCGACGACTTGATTTTCTGTGCCCTTCCTATCCATAATCTCCAAATCAAACTCTTGGAGCAACAACACCCACTGCATCAGACACTGCTTGGACTCCTTCTTGCTCAAAAGATATTTCAAGGCTGAGTGATCCGTGTGTACAATCACTTTGCTCCCCACTAGGTATGATCTAAACTTGTCAAAATCAAAGAACACAACAAAGAACTCTTTTTCAGTAGTGGCATAGTTTACTTGAGCATTATTCAACGTCCTGCTTGCATAGTAGATGGGCCTAAACTTTTTATCTTTTCTTAGCCCTAGAATTGCCTCCACAGCTACATCACTGGCATCACACATTATCTCAAATGGCTAGCTCCAATCAGGTGTCACCATAATATAAGCACTTACAAGCTTTTCCTTTATCAATTTGAATGCTCTTACACACTCCACATTGGAAACAAACTTGACATCCTTCGCTAGCAATGCAGTCAATGGTTTGGTAATGCTGGAAAAGTTTTTGATGAACCTCCTATAGAACCTAGCATGTTCCAAGAAACTCTGTATGCTCATCACAGAGGTCGGTGGAGAGAGCCTAGCAATCACATCAACCTTCGCTCTATTAAATTCAATTCCTTGTGCAGTCACCTTGTGGCCCAAGACAATTCCTTCTTTCATCATAAAGTGATACTTCTCCCAGTTAAGGACTAAGTGTGTGGCTTCACAATGTTCAAGTACGAGCTCCAAATTCTTTAGGAAATCCTTAAAGTCATCACCAAAGAGGGTGAAATCATCCATGAATACTTCTACACACTTTCCATTTAGATCAGAAAATATAGACATCATGCACCTCTGAAACGTGGCAGGTGCATTACACAACCCGAACGATATTATTCTGTAAGCAAAAATACCTGACGAGAAAGTAAATGTGGTCTTCTCAACATCTTCTAGAGCAATGGGTATCTGATTGTAGCCTGAGTACCCGTCCAAGAAGAAGTAGCATCCATATCCAGCCACTTTCTCGAGCATTTGATCAATAAAGGGGAGTGGGGAGTGGTCCTTCCTTGTTGCATCATTCAACCTTCTGTAATAAATGCACATTCTCCACCCAGTGACTGTTCTGGTGGGGATCAATTCATTATTTTCATTTTTCACTACTATCATGCCCCCCTTCTTAGGTACAACTTGTACTGGACTAATCCACTGGCTATCAGAGATGGGGAAAATTACTCCTGCATCTAGCAATTTGATGATCTCCTTCTGCACTACCTCCTCCAAGTTTTTGTTCAGCTTGCACTGGGGATGCACCACTGGCTTACTATTTTCATCCAACAGAATTTTATGCATGAAAATGGCTGGACTAATTCCTTGAATATTAGCTATACTCCAGCCCATGGCCTTCCTGTGCTTTTTCAGCAACTTCACCAGCTTTCGCTCAAGTGCACCTATCAAGTCAGCAGAAATAATTACAAGAAAATAGTTAGTTTCAATAAAAGCATATTTTAAGTGAGTAGGGAGGACTTTCAATTCCACATTAGGCTTAGAAGCCTCCTCCTTTAGTTCCTCCTCATCAACCACTTGGTCCTTAGTCTCAAGAGCTTCTATATCTTTCTTTATTTCAGAATCTTCATCCTCTACTCTGCTAGACTGAGTAATACACCTCTCTAGAGTATCCCCCACAAGCTTGTCGAACTTGTATTTCTTAGCCAATTCTCCAATAATGTCCAGCTTGAAACACGAGTAGGCAGACGCCTTATCACGGGGATATTTCATCATCCTCTTCATCTGAAACACCACTTTTTCATTGCCCACTCTGAGCATAAGCTACCCTTCATAGATATCCAGGATAGCTCTTCATGTACATAAGAATGTCCTCCCTAGAATTAGAGGCACCTCCTTATTTACCTCCATATCTGCCACAATAAAATTCACGAGGAACACAAACTTGTCCACTCTCACTAAATTATCTTCAATGATTCCCTCAGGTAGAATGGTGGTTTGGTCAGGCAGTTGTAGGGACACTGGTATTGATTTTAGCACTCCAAGCTTACCTTCCAATTTCCTAAATACGGACAGAGGCATTAGATTTATTGATGCACCAGAATCACATAAGGCCTTGTAGAAATTTTTCACTCCCCAATGTGCATGGTATGGTGAAGCTTCCGAGGTCCCCACACTTTTGGGGAATTTTATTTTTCAAGATAGCACTACAATGGGCGTTTAGCTTGACCACTGTTGTTTCCTCTAATTTTCTCTTACTCGACAGGATTTCCTTTAAGAACTTGGCATAAGCAGGCATCTGAGTGAGTACCTCTGTGAAAGGAATGTTCACATAAAGTTGCTTGAGCATCTCCAGGAATCGCCTAAAACATTTGTCAAGTTTCTCTCGCTTCATCTTTTGAGGGAATGGTAGAGCTGGCATATGTCTATTTTCTTCAATCTCCCTTTGTACCCCGCTGCTCTAGCCCTTTTTCTCTATTGGTGTCTCAATCTACTTTCTAACCACCTCGGGTCTAGCTTTCACCACTAGGTCAGTCAATGCTTTGCCACTTCTCAGAGATACAACTTTGATTATTTCCTTTGGGTTCTTTTCAGTGTAGAGGGAAGAGTACCCAGAGTTCTCTCAGATAACAAATTCGCAATCTGCCCCATTTTTCTTTCCAGATTTCGGATAGTCGTGCCTTGATTCTGGAATTTTTCATCTGTTTTGTTGATGAATGCCTTGATGAGGTCTTCCATACTTGACTGAATTTGTTGTGGTGGCTGGTATTGTTGCTTCTGCTGGTTCTGAAAACCTAGTGGTCCTTGACCCTGAGTCTGAGATTGTTTTGCTGCCATGAATTCAAGCTCCAATTAGGTGAACTCTACGAAAAAGCTGGATGTCTTTGGCCCAAGGCATTATAGTTGTTCCCACCTTGGTAGTTTCCTCAATTCCACAGCGTTGACTTCCTCAGTTGTAGCTTGACACTCATGTGTCAGGTGTCCCAATACACAGATATCACATCCCGCATGTGGTTGATTTTGCACCTGAGCTGATTTGAGCCTACATTGCTACCGACGGTTCTACTTGGTGCACCCCTGCTGATCTTCTTCAATCCCCTAGGTCAGTGGACCATTGTTCTGCATCTTCAGATATTTCATTCAGAAGAGTGACAATTTCTTTAGGAGTTTTCTTCATCAGAGGACCTGCAACCGCACTATTCAGCAATCTCCTTGATGACGGGTTTAAACTGTCCCAGAAGTCCTGGAGCTGCATCCATTGCTCCATTCCGTTATGAGGGCACCTCCGCAATAGCTCCTTGAACCTTTCCCATGCCTCAAACACTGTCTCTCCTTCACCTTGGCTAAAATTGTGAATCTTTTTCCTCATCCGTCCAGTCTTAGCGGCAGAGAAATATTTTTCTAAGAACTTGGTAGTCATCTCCTCCCACACACGGATTAACCCTGTGGGTAGACTTCTCAACCACTGCTTTGTATCATCCTTAAGTGAGAACGAGATTGCTCTGAGGTAGATGGCATCATGTGATGCTCTATTATAGCATAATGTGTTCATAATTTTGTCAAAGTCCATCGGATGGTTGTTGGGATCTTCATTGGGTTTCCCTCTGAATATGCAATTATTTTGAATGGTTTGGATGACTCCCCGTTTGAGTTCAAAATTATTGGCATCAATGGTCGAGGGCCTCACTCTAGATTGTTATTGGTTGTACATCGGTCTGGCATAATCTCCTAGCGACCTCCCCGGCCTAGGGGCTGCATTTTCAAATTCATCTTCGATCATAGTTCGATTGAGATTGAACCTTCTCTCCTTGTCGACTGTTTCATCCGCAACTCTAAGAGCTGCTTCAGCTACTAACCGTGCTTACTGTCGCTGAGCTGCCTCTCTCGCAGCTTGGTCCACCTCCTTTTCGTTGTTCACCATTGTATTCTGTGTTGAAGGCTGACCCAACAACAATCCGCTCAATCCTTTCTCCTTTCTCAACTGTCGCAAGTGCTTGCCTAATTTTGGATCGTATGGCACCAATTCCTTGGAAGAGGCCCGAGTCATGCACCGCTGAATTTAACATATTGCATGCACACAGATAAGAGGAGCATATAACAACAACAATAACAACAACAACAACAACAATAACACCAACAACAACACCAACAACACCACCAACAACACCAGCAGCAACACCAGTAGCAACACCAGCAGCAACAACAACAGCAATAACAACAACAACAACAACAACAATAACACCAACAACAACACCAACAACACCAGCAGCAACACCAGTAGCAACACCAGCAGCAACAACAACAGCAACAACAATAGCAACAACAATAGCAATAACAAAAGCAACAACAGCAACAACAACAACAACAACAACAACAACAACAGCAACAGCAACAGCAACAACAGCAACAATAACAACAACAACAACAACAACAACAACATCAATAGAAACAGCAACAATAACAACAGCAACAACAACAACAACAACAGCAACAGCAATAACATCAATAACAGCAGCAACAACAACAACAACAACAACAACAACAACAACAGTAACAACAATAACAACAACAGCAACAACAACAACAGCAGCAACAGCAGCATCAGCAACAGCAGCAGCAACAGCAGCAGCAGCAGCAACAGCAGCAGCAGCAACAGCAACAACAACAGCAACAACAACAACAGCAACAATAACAGTAACAGCAGCAGCAGCAACAACAACAGCAACAACAGCAACGGCAACAACAACAACAACAACAACAACAACAACAACAACAACAATAACAACAATACAACAACAACATACCCAGTTTTGTCTCGGGGAGGGTAGTGTGTGCGCAGACCTTACCCCTACCTTGTGAGGATAGAGAGGTTGTTTCCAATAGACCCTCGGCTCAAGAAAGTATAAGAACCACATTAATGAAAATATAGACAAGAAGGGACATCACCAAAAAGCTATATAAAAGCAGAATAAAAATAACAAGATAATAAGGTGATCAATAATAAAAGAAAACAACTATTAGTCATAAAAACTTACTACCAACAGAAAGAGAGACTGCGTGCCACTACTACTGTTATGAACATCCTAGACTACCTACTTTACTACCCTAATCCTCGACCTCCATTCCTTCCTATCAAGGGTCATGTCCTCGGTCAGATGAAGTTGCACCATGTCTTGCCTAATCACCTCTCCCCACCTCTTCTTTGGCCTACCTCTACCTCTCTGTAGGCCCTCCATGTCAACCTCTCACACCTTCTCACCGGGGCGTCTGTGCTCCTCCTCCTCACATGACCAAACCACCTAAGCCGCGCTTCCCGCATCTTGTCCTCAATAGGGGCCACACCCAACTTGCCGTGAATAACCTCATTTCTAATCTTATCTAACATGGTGTGCCCACATATCCATCTCAATATCCTCATCTCTGGTACCTTCATCTTCTAGACATGAGCGATCTTGACTGACCAACACTCAGCCCCATACAACATCGTCGGTCTGACCACCACTCTGTAGAAATTACCTTTAAGTTTCAGTGGCACCTTCTTGTCACACAAAAGACTGGAATCTAGTTTCCATTTCATCCATCCCGCCCCAATACGATGTGTGATATCTTCATCAATCTCCCCATCCCCCTGAATAATAGACCCATGGTACTAAAAACTTCTTCTCATAAGGATGACCTGCGAGTCCATCCTCACCTCCCCTTCCCCCTCCCCCTCCCCCCTGATTCTCACCACTGAACTTACACTCTAAATATTCTTTCTTGTAACTGCTCAACTTGAAACCTTTAGACTCCAGGGTCTGCCTCCATACCTCTAACTGCATGTTCACTCCACCTCGCGTCTCGTCAATCAATACAATATCATCTGTAAATAGCATGCACCACGGCACCTCCCCTTGGATGTGGAGCGTCAGTACGTCTATCTCCAGGACAAACAAAAAAAGGTTGAGTGCCGACCCTTGATGCAACCCTATCATAACCGAAAAATGGTCCCAGTCCCCACCCACCGTCCTCACTCGCGTATTTGCTCCATCATATATGTCCCTAATCACCCTAACGTATGCAATAGGAACACCTCTAGCCTCCAAACATCTCCACAAAACCTCCCTCGGGACTTTATCGTACGCATTTTCTATGTCGATGAACACCATATGCAAGTCCTTCTTCCTCTCCCTATATTGTTCCATCAATCTCCTTACAAGGTGGATGACTTCTGAAGTCGAACGCCTCGGCATAAACCCGAATTGGTTCTCAAAAATAGACACACTCCTCCTCGCCCCTAGCTCTACCACTCTCTCCCAGACTTTTATAGTATGGTAAGCAGCTTGATACTCCGATAGTTATTGCAGTTTTGGATATCACCCTTGTTCTTGTATACAGGAAACATCATGCTCCACCTCCACTCTTCGGGCATCTTCTTCATTCTAAAAATAATATTAAATAACCTAGTGAGCCACTCCAAGCCTTCTTTGCCTGCACTCTTCCAAAACTCCACCGGGATTTCATCCGGCCCAGACGCTTTGCCCCTACTCATCTTACGCATAGCCCCCTCCACTTCATCAATTCTAATCCACCTACAATACCGAAAGTCATAACAACTCCTAGAGAGTTCCAAATCACCCATTACAATGCTCATGTCCCCTCCTCGTTCTAGAGACTATGGAAGTAGGTCTACCATCTTTGATGGATAAGCTCCTCATCCAACAAAACCCTACCTTCTGCGTCCTTTATGCACTTCACTTGGTCCAAGTCACGAGCCTTCCTTTCTCGCGCCTTGGCTAACCTGAATAACTTCTTATTCCCACCTCGGCCCTCGAGTTCCTCATATAAATGATTAAAAGCTGCAGTCTTGGCCGCCGTAACTGCTAGCTTTGCCTCTTTCTTATCCAACTTATATTGCTCCATATTCGCCCTCTTCTCCTCCTCATCTACACTTTCCACTAGCTTCAGATACGCCACTTTTTTGGTTTCCACTTTTCCTTGTACTTATCTATTCCACCACCAGTCTCCCTTGTGACCACTAGAGTAACCCTTTGATACCCCTAATACCTCTCTCGCGGCTTCCCTAATGCACTGCGCAGTAGTGATCCACATAGTGTTTGCGTCCCCACTACTCCTCCAAACCCCCATAGTCAGCAGCTTGACCCCTAAGTTCTGCGATTTAGCTTCCGTCAATGCTCCCCACTTGATCCTATGTTGGCTATACATTGCTCTCTTACTCCTCTTCCTTGTGATCTCAAGGTCCATGACCAGGAGCCTATGAAGGGTTGAGAGGTTCTCACTCGGGATGACCTTGCAATCCTTGCAAAGACCTCTATCGGACTTCCTGTAGAGTAAATAATCAATCTGAGTCTCGGCCACCGAACTCCGGTAGGTGGCCAAGTGCTCCCTCTTCTTCGGGAAACTCGAGTTTGATATCACCAAATCAAATGCTCTAGCAAAGTCCAGCAGAGACGTTCCTCCTCCGTTTCTATCTCCAAAACCAAAGCCACCATGCACATCATCATACCCTCCAGATGTTGTTCTAATGTGGCAGTTGAAATCTTCTCCTATGAAAAGCTTCTCGGTATGCAGAATACCATGCACCATCTCATCCATATCCTCCCAGAAACGTCTCTTGCCTTCCTCATTCAAGCCTGCTTGGGGTGCATACGCACTGATTATGTTCAAAGTAAAACCTCCAACAACTAACTTAATAGTTATCAGCCTGTCATTCACCCTCCTAACCTCCACCACTAGTTCATGGAGGTCCTTATCAACCACGATACCTAACCCGTTCCTTCCCCCACCCTCCCAGAATATCATAGTCTGAACCTGTCCACATCCCGCGCCTTATCTCCTACCCACCTAGTCTTATGTACACAATCTATGTTAATCTTCCTTTTCTCGGGAATCTTCGCTAACTTTACAAATTTTTCAGTCAAAGTTCCTATGTTCCAAGACCCCACTCTCAACCTAGTAGCTCCCTTATCCATCTTACCCCCTTACTCCCTCCGCTGCGATGACACCCCCGATGACAAGACCTTACCCTGCCATCATTCACCAAAGCCACAATAATCTAGGAGTCACTACGCAAGCACTATCCCGAAAGCAAGCGACAAAAATAAAATGAATAATCGAAATATAATCTACCACTAAAAGGTTGCAAAACATGTGAAGAACTAAAATAAAATAACTAACGAAAACTATAATCTACAACTAAAGGTGAGAGAAACAAGTGTAGAAATAAAATAAAGGCACTAAAGGGAACTATAATCTACAACTAAAGGTCAGAAAAACAGGTAAAGAAATACAATTCCAGAACAACTAAGTAGGCAAGGAGCTAAAATATCAAACTATTAAAATATCAAGACAACAATAAAACCTGGATTGTAGCCCTTGAAGTTAACGAAAATGTGGCGCCGGCACGTGATGGAGCAAACAGATCTGATCGGCTAAGAAGCTGAAGCGAAGTTATAATACCCAGCCAAAATGTGAAACCTCTCCTCTAAATAATTTGATTAAAGAACTGAGAACAATGAACTAATCTTTTTTGAGACTCAACAAAAGCTAGAGCGAAACAGAGACCCTTTCAAGAACTTCGCTCGAAAAGTGAAACAATCTTTGCTCCGTTACTGCTTTTTTCTGTATTGTTTTCCTGACTTCTTTTTCAAATCCGATATGTTATGGACGTTCCTGCACAAGAAGAGCAAATAGAAAAAATAGAACTGTCAGAGAAATGGATGCCTCCTCCACCAAAGGAGAAGTGTTCAGACGAATTGCAAGAAAAGATTATTCCAAGAAAAGATTATTCCCCAAAGATTTGAATCTAAATTGTGGAAAATATGGATGAGAATAAAAGGATCTGAACCAGAATTGCAGAAGATTCTGCAAAAACAGCTTAATAGCTTTGATCGAAAAATGTGACGGCGACGTCGATCGGCAAAGATCACTTGGATGGGTGAATAATTCAGTATGTTGATAGAAAAAGATTATGAATAGGACTACTTCAGAAAATTATAATGGTGCAATAAGTAAATAATCTTTAATCATCCAAAAAATGAAGAAGAGGAGCGTAAAAAACGAAAATAAAATAAAATTGCTCCTGAATTAGCACCAAAAATTAATTCAAACACTATTAATTGCCAATCCCTGGTAACAACGCCAAAATTTGACGAGCGCAAAACCCCTGTATAAAACTTAGGCTCGCTAGTCAAAGATAGTATAGTGTTAAATCGTCTCCACATGGATTGGTTTAAATAATGTTCTAATAAATCTTCAACTTAAGACTATTCAGGATAATAAACCTTTGATTTATGTTATTATCGACTACTGATAAAACTAAGATTATCGATTGTAATAAACTAATGGCAATCTAATGACTAAATTGAATATCAAGGTGAGAAGTAAGGGTTGTGACAAGATATGTGATCAACTATTATTCCGTGTAACTCTGTGTTAAGTTCACTCTTAATTTCTATTGACTCCCTCGATTTCAACAGATGATTAGGCTACCTTAGGGATTCAAATTCTTCTTCCGAATGAATGAGAGTGCCCTTAATCAACCTAATAACAGGTCCTATGAACATATGCACAAATACAGTGAATGAAGGATTTTTCGAAGAACGCATCTTGACTATTCTTCTAAACTGGGTTAATTGATAACTCTCTAAGCTCTTTCGATTACCTATGAGAGGAGTAAAATCAACCCAAACAATATGGCACAATGCAAATTGCAGCAACACTTCTCTTTCGATTAAAGTAAAACCATAATTAGCCTTGCAATTCAATTAATAACTCATTCAATGAATTCGGGCAATTAACAGAGAGTAAAACCCAAATAATAGTTAAATCACAACATTCGTCAATAACCTAAGAAAGATTACTCCATAGTGGAGAATTTATTCATCACAAGAGTGTTAGAAGAACAAGAAGACATTACAATTCCCAAAATCAAACAAACTTTCGTATTAAATGAATTGGATCAAGTATTTTGCGTGTCCGTTGCTTCCTTCCGTCTTCTCTCCCAAAAAGTTGCTCTCAAAATCCAAGATACCCTCTTTTTAGACGAGCTAGGCTTCATATAGGTCAAAAGGAGTCGCCTCCAAAATTACAAAAATAGGCTTGGAAAAAGTTTCTGGAACTGGACGTGCATGGCTGTGCACCTGGGTCTGTGATCGCGCATATTGTCACGCACTTCAGACAGTATACTGCTTCATTTGCATGCTCATGTGCGCACTGGAGGGGTCTCATGCGCGGTTGCGCACCTGGGTGAGCCTCCTTCTCGCTCTTCGTTTCTCCCGTTAAATGTACTATTGTCCGTTGATCCCCGAACACGATCCCAACTTGATCGTTGGGCTTTTACTCAGACTTCAAAGCTCCAAAATAGCTCCAATTAGCTCCACAACCTCATCGCAACTTAGAATCACTCATACAAAGAATAACACACACACTCAGTGCAAAATAATACTATTTAAAGCTCAAACACTAGTAAAGTACAGCGAATTAGAGTGCAATTAATGGCCAAAATACGCAATTATAGCCTACCATCAGATCACGATCTTCCAGAGCGATGGATGAATCTCGCCTAGGTACGTGTTGTACCTTCTGCAAAAATCTAAGATGACCGGGTCCACCAGGCTCAGTGTAAAGAGATAAGTGTAAACACTTAAGTATCCCTCGTCATATGTGGTAATGGCTTCATGGGGGTCGTGGACCACTATGTCTTTATCGTCCTAGTTGCAATCTTTTTGGACCGTAGGGAGGACCTCTTCGGTAATCGAGTAGATGTATCTCGAGACCTCCTCACACCGTCCCTGTACGGAGGAAGGCTTTTTGACCTTGAAATCGATGTTGACCGAGCATCCCCCGGGGATGAACATTTTCTAAGGGGGTTCAGGTACTGGTTTATCGACGGCTGCGCGCGGAACGGTCTCCTCAGCCTCAATGGCCGGCCACGAAGTAGAAAGAGCTTCTTTATGGGGAATGGTTTTGGAAGTCTTTGCCATATCTTTAGAAAATAGAGGAAAATCTGAGAAAAGACGAAGAAAGAAAGAAAGTTGAAGGAATAGACTTGTTGACTTGAGATGAAGATGGGTAAAAATTCTTGCAAAGGACCTCGAATAACCTGATTAAAAGTGCTAAAGAGTATCGAAATCTTAAAGGGGGTAGAAGGTTTGGATGTAAAGTCAAAATGAACAAAGGAGGGGGTATATAGTAGTTCAGCGGCGTTTCGCATCCAGGGACGGCCGACCGGCGGCTGGCATGCATTTAATGCAATTATGACTTGATCGACGAGATATTTCGGTTGTTTTGTCATTTATGTCACGGTGCATCGAAGTAAGAATCGGAAGCTCATGTCGTTTCTCGTAACTTACTCTCCGAAAAATAAGGGGACTATCTATATACGGATGAAATCGAGCTCATGGTGCATCCTAACCTCCGACAAAACAAGCCAGGCTTGAGATATGGCAACAAGGGACCGAAATCGAGCCAAAGTCCCACCGGCCAGAACCCGGGGGCGTGACGTCTGCCTTCGAGAATATCGAGGTCATGGTCTCGGAATCGGTCTTAGCCTCGAACGGCTTCGAAGAACATTGCCAGACAATCCAGTATAGCCAACAGAGGGCCGAAATATCCGTGACCGGCCGAATATTACAGCGGAAATCTCGGCACGTATCGATAAGGAACCGACAATCAGTGAATGAAAAGATCTTTACCTTTTATAGAGTTGTACCTAAAATAGAACTCCCCTACTACTATATAAAGAGGGTCTGATAATTCATGAAAGACATTGTAACCTGCACTCAAAAGCAATTATATTATTATTTTTTTTGTCTTCAGTTATTGTTCTTTTTCATCTATACCGGTATTGGTGAGCTCGGTTCGAGACTGATTATTTTTTTTATTTAAACAGTTACCATTGATCATTGATGTGTAAAAGGTTACATATTGAGTTTGGCATCCCAAACTTTGTACATGATCCTTGAGATTTGGCTATCACTCTCTATCCTAAGTAAATGATGGCAAAAATAAAGTTAGCTCAAGGAGGATCATAGATGATGTTAGTTGGTTTTGTGTGTTTGATTCTGAAGGTAGGTAAGCTCCATTTGTCCATATTTACTAGTCCCCTTATGTGGCTAGGCAGATCAGAGAAAAGGTTGAAGATCTTGTTTCCTTCAATTCTGTGACTCAGAGTTGCTAAGTTATTGGCAGGTCTATTAGCTTCTCTGAAGCAGTGATTGATGTTGAAGCTGTGGACTTCAATCATTTTCTGGATCTCTTTTACTTGGTTACTGATATTCCATGGAGGTTTCCACTCCCTTTTGGCACATTTGACCATTAGGAGTGAGTCAGACTCTCCTATGGCCCTCTTTAGACCTCTGTCGGCACACCATTTCAAACCAAAGAGTAGTGCTTCAGCTTCTGCATAATTATTGGTGCCTACTCCTAAAGAGATGGAGTAGGCAGTGATGAAATTTCCTTCTTGGTCTCTAATAATACCTCCCCCTCCATATTTCCCATTAGAGCAACTTTCATCACTGTTCAGTTTGACTATTTGAGCAAGTGGTATGATCCATTTTACTGGGAAACTGCTAGTTTGTTGAATGTGTGCGTCACAGGCTATGTATATGATGCTCCAGCTATCTCTAATACGAACTCTGCTAAACTGCTTCTTGATTATCTGCAAAAAGAAAATAGTGATATTAGAACTGGTTATATATATTGAGGGTCTAGTCCCTTCAAACTTGTTGCAGCATCTTGATTTCCAGAGCTCCCAGCAAATGATAAGTGGGAGATTCTTGGTGATGAATCTCGCGATTGGATTGGAAGATTTGTGGTTCCACCAACTCCAAAGAGTTATGTTCAGGCTGTTGAAATTCCAGCCAATACCCAACGGGCCAGCAAATTTCCTCCAAATTTTCCTAGCAAGATCACCTTGACAGAATAGGTGATTAATGTCCTCAAGCTCAGTTCGGTTGATGGCAGGGCAACAACAATAACATTGGGGGTTTAGAGTAAATCCAAACCTAGCCACTCTCTTGTCAATGTAGAATTTATTACCAACTGCTCTCCATAAGAGAAAAGGCATCTTGAATGGTATGTCCTTTGTCCATAAGTTGCTATATAAAGGGTTATGGTCATTCCTTTACCTAATAGAGTTCCAGGTCGAGCTGATGATAAATTTTCTTGAGTTGGAAAGGCTCCAGTTAGCTTTATCATAGCTATTGATCTCTAGTTTAATGTCCAAGGATAAAAGATGAGATTTGGTGTCTTCATTTGGTTAAATTGTGAGCATGTTCCAATTCCAGGTGTTGTGCTATAGAATTTCATTCAGCTTAATGTTTGGCAGGGAGACCTCTGTGGAAGTAATCTTGTATAGAGGTCACAATGGGCACCAGTTGTCGAACCAAAATGAGACATCTCCTTTTCCAATGTTCCAAACAATATTGAGCTCCATTTCTTCTTTGATGTCACAAATGGCTTTCCAGTTTTGTGAGTTCCCCTTATTCCAGTTAATAGTAATAGGGTGCTTCAAATCACAGTATTTAGCAATCATGAAGGACCCCAGAGAGAGTTTGTTGTTCTAAGGTGCCACCACTGTTAAGCTCTAAAATCTTTACAGGTATCACTGAGCCTCCTAAAATTAGCATCACCTTCACAATAAGGGTAGCACAAGTTTTTCCATGCAGCCCAGTAATATTTTCCTCCACTATCTTGCCCTGACCAGAAGAATTTGGCTACAAATTTCTCTATGAGCTCTAATGTTCCTTTTGGTGGATTCATTGCTGCCAGTAGATGTATAGGGAGAGCCAGAAGAACATGTCTGATGAGGATGGCTCTTCCCCCAGTAGAGAGGAGTTTGGTATGCCATCCTCTGATTCTACCTATGACTTTGTTCACAATATCTGAGTAAAATTCAATCTTGTTTCTCCCTGTTGTGAGAGGGTATCCCAGATATTTGATTGGGAACTTTTGGTATTTCATGCCAGTGATAGCCTTTATTCTGTTGATAGTAACCAAATTGGTCTTGGTGCTCATTGCAAAACAACTCTTGTTCTTATTGATGAGTTGCCTAGAGATCTTCTCATACTCAGTTAAGGTACTTAATACCAATCTCATGGACCTCTTATTTTCATTACAAAATAGAATGGTGTCATCTGCAAAAGAAAGATGATTAACTTTAGGATAATTAATATTCATGTAAAAACTTTCGTAACCCACTCTATTATAAAGATTGTTCATCATATGAGAAAGAATTCAGCACTTAAAATAAAGAGAGAAGGGGAGAGAGGGTCTCCCTGCCTTAAGCCCCTCTCATATTGGAAGAAACCATTTCTTCTTCCATTAACCGGCACAGAATACCAATTATTGGAGATGTACATGTGAATAATATCAATCCATTGCTCACTGAGGCCTATCTTCTTTAAAAGTTTTCCAAGGAAGATCCACCAGACTCTGTCATATGCTTTGGTCATATCAAGTTTCAGAACAACATTGCCTCATTTATTTGGTTTGTTGATGTCACTGATGATCTCATGTGCAAGGAGTATGTTTTCTGAGATTGATCTCCCCTTTATGAAGCCAGATTAGTTCCTGGAGACGACCCAGGGTAATATGCTGGAGAGCCTGGCGTTGAGAATTTTAGAAATAATTTTGGAAGACACATTACAAAGGCTAATTGGCCTAAGGTCCGAGAAACTTTGGGGGTGATCAACTTTAGGAATCATGATAATACAAGTGTGAGTGTAGAATTTGGTAAGTGTTGAGCCTCTGAATACAGCTTTCACAGCATTATGCACATCCTCAGATATAATGTCCCAACACTTGTGATAGAACATCCCACTTAGGCCATCATGCCCTGGGGAGCTATTGGCATCTATGGATAACACAATGTCAGTGACTTCTTGGAGAGTAGGGATGGCACTGATTCTAGTGTTATCCTCATCAGTAATACATCTTTCAATGCAGTCTAGTTCTCTAAAGTCAGTGTTGCTGGAGTCTTCTGAAAAGAGGTTCTTGTAAAAGTTCACAACCCCCTCAGCAAAAGACTCATAATCTTCAAGCCAGTTACCTTCTCCATCTTGAATCCTTCTAATTGTCAACTTTCTTCTTTTCTCTTTAATAGTCGCATGGAAGTAGGCAGTATTGGCATCACCCTCATTGAACTATTTAACTCTAGATTTTTCGCTCAAAATAGAGTCATGAATCTTTAGGTATCTTATAAACTCTGCTTTACTCTTAGAAAGTTCACTTCTATTCTCTGGAGTATTATTGGTCATGCAGATCTCTTCTAGTCCCTAATGAGGTTTTCTAATATTTTAGGTTCCTCAAAGATATCTCCAAAGGTTTACCTGGACCATGTACTAAGTGCCTTAGTAGTGTTCTTGATCTTCTGCTGCAGGATAAATAAGGCATTGCCTTGGATGTAAATACTCCAAATATTCTGTACTGTCTGTATGAAATCAGGATGTTCAGTCCAGAAGTTGAGAAACTTGAAGTATCTGGCTCCTTGTATATCTTCGTGATGCAACTTCACTAGAAGTGGAGCATGATCTGAGCATGATCTGAGCAGGATCTGGATAGGTGTGTGACAGTTGTCTATTGAGAATATCAAACCAATCAGAATTATATACCAATCTATCGAGTCTTTTTCATATAGTGAGGGGCGGATCCCTATTACACACCAAGTAACTTTAGCACCAGTAAAACCAGCATCTGGTAATCCACACTCGTTGAGACATTCTATGAAGTCCATGCTTTCCTCTAGTCTATGAGATCTGCCACCCAGTTTCTCTTCTCTATTAGTAATCATATTAAAGTCACCAATGACCCCCCAAGGATCTTGGATGGTAGTAGCTAAGTTCCTTAGATCTGCCCATATCTCCCTTCTCAGTTCTTCAGAGCATTTAGCATAAACAATCGTTAAAAGGAAGGAGGGGCAATTATTGTGATTAGCCTTAATGTGAACATGTTTTTCTTTGTCTTAGAGGATATTAATGTTGATGTCATTAGTCCAGAAAGTCCATACCTTGTTAGAGCAATTAAAGAAGGCATGTTGTATTCTCAGCTTTCTTTTGAATTTCTCAATCTTGCTACTATCCACCATAGGTTCTTGTAGGCAGATGAGAGGAAGTTAATATTGAAGTTTTAAGGTTTTGAGTCTCTCAAGAGATCCTTTGGACCCTATACCTCTGATATTCCACGATATTGTATTAATCATGGGAAGTATTAGGATTGGGGGGGCTTTGATCTGCCACTGAGGAGTCAATAGACTTGTCTTTGAAAAATTATCTCCCTCCAATATTGTGTTGATTCCTTGGGGACAAGTTGTTGATATTGGAAACATTAGTCTGCTCCTTGTCTCGAAAGCAGAGTGACTCCTCAGGGTAGGATTTTCTGATATCCTCCATGATCGCTTCATCATCTGATAGAGATTTTTCAATATCCCTTCAATACATTCCATAAACATTTCACCAGATACCATATCCAATTCTTGCACTTGGCCCACTGGAACATTAAAAAGCTCTTCCATTGAGTCTGGGGGTTCAACCTCAGGATTTTGATGTCCGTTTCCCTCTTTCTTCTTCAGTATATCCAAATCCTGGTTCTGCATTTGAGTAAAGTTTATGGGGGTCCATTGGGGTACAGTCTTGGGTACTTGATCCTCTCCCTTAGTAGTAACCCCTTTAGTGATACTAACTTTGTCTTTGAATCTCTGTTTCTTGGAAGGCATCCTTTTGCTATTATTGGCGTCATGACCGTTCGAGGAATCCTTGTTGCTTTTTGCTTGTTGATCAGTGTTCTCCATATAGGTCGAGGGTACATTTCTATTCTTCCTAACTCTAAGGTTATGGTGGTGCATTTCGTTCTTGTTCTGCTTTCTTTCCTTTGTTTTGTTGTCGTGTTTTCTGTCCCATCTGGAGTTCATGCCAAAGATAAAGTTAGAGTCTTCCTCAATTTTTCCTTGCACAATGTTCTCCTTATCTGTGCTAGTCTTCATCGTTTGCTCCATTATTTCCTTCTCAGCTAGTTGATTGAACATATTGTCATTAAGCTGAAAGTTGTTACCTTGACTTATGACTTGATTCTCCTCACTGATTTGTGGGCTCTTTGGAGAAGAACTCACATTGATGTTGTTTTTGCCTTTTCCTTTTCTTTTATCCACTTGTTGCCATCCTCCCTTTAAAGTAGATGTGGAAGCCTTGGTGACTTGTTTGTCGCTCATATTTGTATCGACTTCTATTTGTTGTGTTCCATGTTTTGTACTGATGGTGCTAGAAGTGGGCTTATTAGGACTATATATGCTGCCTTTGTTAATCTGGTTGTTGTTGTTTCTCTCAGCCTGCTGGTTCCTCTTTTCTTCTTCTGCTAGCTCCTTATTTTGGGTATCCACATGATCAGTTTTGGGGGCACTTTGACAAACCTCCCTTATATGACCTTGGATTCTACAATGAGAGCAAAAAAGGGGGACTATTTCGTATTCAATTTTTGATTGAATGTCTCCAAGATACCTTCTGGGTTCTGAATGGCCACCTGAACTTCCGTGATCAGAGGTTTCAATAAATCTATCTCAATTCTCATTTTTGCTGTCGTTGGTCTGGTTTTTGTCTGAGTGGCTTTATCCATGACAATTGGTGTTCCAATAGGCCCAGCAATCCTACAGAGGGCTGCCCACTCGTAGTAATGCCATGGAAGATCTGGAAGATTGATCCACACCGGTGCTAGAGACATAGCCTTGTTTGGTTTGAAATTAGCGGTCCACCTCTATATCTTCATGGATTGGTCGTCACCAAATTGTATAAAGGTATATGAAGCTATTAAATTGTAGTCTTCTTCATTCTCAACATCAATGAAGACATGTTTAGCATCTTTGGCCCCAATTTTCACATGCCCTTTAGTAGGCACGATTCTTGCGAAATCTGCCCTAATTTTGTCAATTTGGGGGAGATTTTGATCGAAGTTATCTATTAGCGTCCATTTGCAAGTCTCAGCTAGTAGATCATGTTCTTCATTTGTGAATGTTACTACTGGTTTCCCGTTGATGATTTCATGCTTTCTGTGTTGGAGTTTGATTCTGGCCTTATTTGTAGATTGCTCCTTTAGCCCTAGGGCTCCTCTGTAAGTAGCCTGATCTTCTGGGTTGGGATTTTGCCCCAAATTCACAACTTGAGTGTTAATGTTATGGTTTCTTTGGGAATTTGTGGTAAGGGGTGGGAAATTCATAACATCTGGTGGATCTGGGGGCTTGTGTGTGCTCGTTCCTAGTGGAGGAACGTAGAAATTCATGACTGAGTTTCGATGGAGATAGTTGTGTCCGGCTAGATATTAACGTTGAGTCGACGTGAGGAGAGTGACTATTTTATTAAGACTGAAACTATCCAACTTATGTGATTTGAATTTATCTTGTCTTTGTTTATTCAATAACAACTCAATTTATCGTTTTGTATCAAATTAATCCGTGTATCCTTAAAACTACTTACAAATATAATTGTTATCCGATTTTGAGTGTAAATAACCATATTATTTAGGCCTAGGATAAAATCAAACCCAACGTCATTAACTTTAATAATTTTAGTAGGAACAGATTAAGATTTTGAATTAATATCACTGTACCAATTATAGTTATTCATGACAATAGGTATTACTTTGGTATGATTATCTAATTTTAGAACACTTCAATTATAAATATATGCTTACTGCTCAAGTCGATAGCGATGTTGAGTTTTCACCCGTTTTCCAGTGTGTACATACTTTTCTTTGATAAGCAGGGATCTATTATATTAAAATCATAAAACAGACTTTACATAGTCAACGTTGCCCAAGGGGACATTACCTACTTGGCTATTACATAACATAGTAATGTCACGTAGGACATTTTTGTTTCCAATATGCAAGCTTAGTGCATGCACCTTTCCTAATATTCTTAACTAGGTAGATAGAACCTTCATAGTCACTGGATAAGACGTCGGTTACAAAAGGTCGTGGATAGTGCATAGTTTCGAGATCCCTGCCATTGTTGACACGAAGAGCATGCTTAGCCAGCTTGTGAGCTGGTTTGTTGACCTCTCTGAAGGTGTGCTCGATCGTTTGCACTCTCGTCTGGTACATCAATAACCTGCATTCGTGAATAATGTTGTTAAGCAGTGTGTTACCATTTTGTAAGCAGTTAATGACATCCGTAGAGTCTGATTCCACTTCTAAGTTAGTGAATCCTTGTTCCATTGCAAGATGTAGGTCTGTCTTTAGTGCCATCAGCTCAGCATGCAAGGGAGATAGGCCTGGTAGAGACCCCTGGAACCCAAGCACCCATTTACCATTGTTGTTCCTGAATAGCCCACCAAAGCCACATGTAGATGTTTCTTCATTAAAGGAGCCGTCAGTGTTAAGCTTAATATGGTTACAAGTAGGTGTAAGCCATTTTACCGAGATAAATTTTTTTTGCTGTGGTATAGTTTCCTTTTCTGTGAGGAGTTTATATTCCACTGCTAGCTTGTAAGCATATTGCATAAACGCTTTGTTAGTAGTGTTATTAAAAAGGTTATTATTTCTATTAACCCAAATAGACCATATAGCAAAGGAAAATATTTCTTTCCAATTAATGGTTCCCTTTATTAGTAAACAGTTAAGGTCATGAATATTTGTTAGCCAATTACTCGATGAATCCCAGCTGATTATGTTTATGCCTAAGTGCAGTCAGAAATCTTTTACGGCTATGCAGTGCATAAAAATATGGGTAATTATTTTCTTATCATTCTTACAAAAGGTGCAAGTAAGGTCAATGTTTATACCAATGTGGTTTAAGTAGGTTCTCATAGGGAGTTTGTTATGAAAGCATTTCCATAGTAAAAATTTTATTTTGTTAGGACAAGTCAGTTCCCAAATCCAAGTAAAGTCCTGAGTTATGATTGGGTGAGTATCTAATAGATTATAACACAACTTACTGGTAAAGTGACCATTAGTGGTTAGTGACCAAATAGGGGTGTCGCAATTATTGGAATTAGGAGTGGTGGCTTTTATTTTATTTATTAAGGGTGGATGAAGCTCCATAGAGATTTTTGATAAGTCCCACTGATTGTTAATCCATAAGTCCTTAATGGTTAGTAAGTTATCTTTTTGGGCAAGGGGACCATAGGTGCATTGGCGTAATGGTGGGGATTAGTGGATCCAACGAGTGTTCCAGGTATTGAGAGATGATAACTTATGGGTATCCAAGTAATTCCTTTACTACAAATATCCCATCTATGGATAATGCTATTCCAAATAAAAGAAGAATTTTTAATATTCTTTCTATTACCATGAAGCTCATGAATAGTTTTTACCCAAGAGGAATGAGCATTTGATAGGAGTCTCCAAGAAAGGTTGGCTAGGTTTACCAAATTTTTGCTTTTTGCCGTACGAATCCCTAATCTACCCTCCTTTTTGTGCTTGGTGATGGTGTCCCATTTTATAAGATGTAGTTTTTTGGAGGTAGTATTTGTGCCCCATAAGAAGTTACGCTGGATTTTGTCAATATTTTTAAGAGTCTTTGAGGGTAAGAGGGTATACTGCATAATATGATTAGGGAGTGTATTTAGGCACGAGGTAGCTAGAGTGCACCTACCTGCCATTGTGAGGCAGTTTGATTTCCAAGTAGCTAGTCTTGCTAGCATGTTGTCAATGAAAAATTAGAAATCAGTCGCTCTAGGCTTTGGGCAGTGTTTGGAGATAATAATTTTTAATTTGACCCTATTAATGGATTGTCCTGACATTGAACAAAATAGATCAAGTTAATGTTTAATAGTTTTTATAGATTTATTATTAATCTTGTTCATTAAGGTAAGATCATCCGCAAAGAATAAATGCGATAGTTGGTAGTTATTTTTTCCTATGGTTATTGGATCCCAGCATCTCATATCTACTTTGTGGTTGATGAGAGAAGACAGCATCTCCATACATAGAATAATTAGTTCTAGAGCCGTTAACTGGGATTGTAATTTTTGATGAGGAAATACAGTTCATAATAAGTTTCGTAATGTTTAGGGGGAAATTAAAGAAAGAGAGGGCTCTATAGATGAAGGACCATTCAAGACAATCAAAAGCCTTTTCTAGGTCGATTTTTAAAAACATATTGTGTGTTTTACCATGATACTTATTCATTTTGAGCATGAGTTCTTGAATAATGATAGAATTGTCACTAGCCTTCCTATTTTTTATGAAGCTTGATTGATAGGGGCTAATGAGGCTGTTTAGGAAGGGTTTTAATCGATTTGACATTACCTTGGTAATGATTTTATAAATTGTGTTACAAAGTCCTATAGGCCAAAAGTTTTTTAAGTTATTTGCATTGGGAATTTTTGGAATAAGACATAGAAGAGTGTCATTTATACCATCAGAAAATTTTCCACTGCTGAAGGCTTCTTTACAGAGATTAATCACATAGTTGCCAATTATGTTCCAATAATTCTGGAAGAAAAATGGGTGAAGTCCATCCGGACCTGGAGCTTTGTATGATTTAAAGGAGAAGCAAGCTTTAATAATCTCCCCGTTTGTGAGAGGTTATCTAGTGAGGATAGATCAGTCTTGTTATGACTTTTTGGATCATATCTTATAGCATTCCAATCACTGGAGGTGTGTGTTGTTGTGAAAATGTTACTAAAATACTCTGTAGTATGGTTAAGGATGGCCCCTGGATCATCGATTCAATTATTATTATCATCTTTAAACAAAATAATTTTATTTCTTCTTTTCCTATTGGTAGCCATAATATGGTAAAATTTCGTATTTGCATCTCCCTCGTTGAGCCATTGAATTCTAGAGCGGAGTTTCCAGTAGTCTTCCTCAATTTTTAGGATGTTATTAAAATTAAATTATAGGGCAGCTTCCAAATTTTGAAGAAAAAGGCTGGAATGATAAGAAGTAGAGGTTTGAATACCTTTGAGCCTAGCTAAAATTCATTTTTTCTTCCTAAATATATCACCAAAGGTTTTGTTTTTTCAGTTAGTGACATGATCTTTAAAGGTCGATGAAGCCATTACATAGTGATTGTTAGACCAAGCGTTAGTAACTAATTCTTTAAATTGAGGGTGCTTGCACCAAAAAGGTTCAAGGAGAAAAGGTTTTGGAAAATTATGGTACTGTTTAGGTATGAGATTTATGAGTAATGGATTATAGTCCGAATGAGTTTTGGGGAGATGAGTTGCAGTAGCATTTGGATAGATTTGGATCCACTGATCATTTTCAAGACTTTGTCAAGTCGTTCCATAATTAGACTGTTGTTACTAAATCTATTATTAGACCAAGTGTATCTACTACCTTTATAACCAAGATCAAGTAGATTACAATAATTGATACCAGACCAAAGTTTAAAAATACACCTACGGTTCAGTGGTCTCCCTCCTAATTTTTTATTTGTTTTAAAAATATTATTAAAGTCCCCTCCCACTAGCCATGGCCCTTTATAGTTATCAGAAATATTTTTAATATTTTTCCACATTTCGTCTCTAGTAGTAGAATTAGTACTAGCATATATTGATGAAAATAACCATATGAATTTAGTAGGACATACCTCAATGGTTGCATGGATTTCATGATTTTTACGGACAAAGTTGTGAACATTGACCTTAGCATGGTCCCATAGAACTACCATACCACCAGCTTGACCATCTGCCAGGACTTCAATCATATCGGAGAATCCAAATTCATTTAGAAGTAAAACATGGGATTGCATTCTGGTCTCAAAAAGTGTGACCATACAAGGGATGTGTTGCATCATTAACTCTCCAAAGTTCCTCCTAAAATCTTCATTATTTCCTCCCCTTATATTCCATATAATGATATTAATGGGACTAATCATATTAAAATCTTGTGCATGTGCATGACCATTTACCACCACATCCTTAGGGGTTGTTGAGTTTCTCCTTAGAGAAGGAACTAGGATCATTGCCCTGTTGCCCACCGTTGGATTTTGTGGAGGACGTATGTCCATTGAGCATTTGAGAAAATTCTGAAGGCATGCAAGTATGTGCCTCTTCTCTTGTGTTTCCTTGAATAGGAGCATTTTTACCTCGTCTAGGTTTGATAATTCCACCATTGATTCTCCTACTAAGTCTATTTGTTCGTTCATTTCGTTTTTCATTAGGTTGCATACATTTGGAACTGCTGGAGGGTTGAGATTCATTTTCTCCATATGCATTTGCATGTTTGGGTTCTATGGTTGTGGTTGGGGAGGTGGTGCTGGGTGTGGTGCCTCCCATTGCATTAGAATAGGATTGAGGACAATTAGGGCTTCCGGTGGAAAGAACGGAAGATCCAATCCTAGGTTTTGTGGAAGTATGGGAACTGGATTGAAGGTGGGAGGGAGATTCCATTGTGCTCTCATTTCTTGCACTAAGTTTGGATTTAGTTGTGGAGCTAGTGGTCGTAGAATGCTGTTCACTCACACATGATTCCAGTAATTGCTCATTGCTAGGTGAAGACCCTCGGTCACAAGTTGTGCTAGGTATCGTGGATTTTGAATGAGAAGATAGAATTTTAAGTTTTGATTTTCATTAATAAAATCGGAGTATCAAATATATTTGATTAATATCTATTTACTTTTCTATTCCATAAATAACAAACTATCTTCTATATTAGTGAGTCTAATAGCATAAACTAAAAAAAATGAAAAGAAAAATAATTTCATAATCTTAAAAGATCTAAAGAGATTACCAACCTAGATTACAGAGAGTCTAAAATTAACTTTGGGCGGGCACCTATTTAAATTAATTTCTCGAATTAATTTTGGCATTCATAAACTTAAAAGTCAATTTGAATATAATGGAGAAGACGTACATGTAGTATACTACGTATTAAATGAAAAATATTTTTTATCTAAATAATAAAGTATGATGGAGTAACACTCCTATTTGTGATATAATTCTATTCCTTTTGTATTTTATGTTGACAAGTATTTTGCAACTTCTTGGCAATTACTTACTTATCGATTAAGTCATAGAGTTATCTTAGATTTTGTCTCTCTGCTTTTTATACTGATTTTGATTAGGTTATTATTTCTTTTTCTATTCCGAAAACACAGTTTCTTGGTTCTCTCTCTAGCAACTCTCAAGGTAAGCAAAGTATAATCTTATTTTCTTTTTTCACATAAAGATTTTAATTCATGAATTGGGATTTTGTTTTTCTCTTTGATTAAAACCTTTTTAATGATCTAATGAAATGGGGAAAATCAAGAAATTGGAATGAAGTGATTGATTGAATTGGGGATATTCAACTGATAATAGGGTTTAATTCTATTAAGGTGAGAAAAAAAATGTTTTTTTTCTGCATTGAAACTTGTTTCATGTTTTAAATTATACAAGTTTGATCAGAGGTATGGGGTCTGGAAAGATGCTAAGTTATTTGGTAGTATTTCTCTGCTTTCTATCTCAATTGTACTGCAAATTATCAGTATGAAAGAATGAGCACAGTCCAGTTGGAATTGCTTGGGATCAGCCCCTTTCTGTGCTGCTTTAGATAAAGCTGATTTTATAGTTATATTTTTGGAGGTTTTTTAGTTTTTTGTGTGTTGTTTATTAGTACTAATTTTTTGATCCATTGGCATTGTTTTCTACCAATTCTAGTTGACTATATAGAGAGAATATATGGTGTTCTAGTAGTAATACTATAGTAGTTATTTGTTTTGGGGGGGGGGGGAGGGGGGGAGGGAGTAGAAATTGGGCATGATAGTCACTTGATATTGCCGATTGTTTGCTTAGTCTAGGGTGTTTGAGTTTGATTCTAGTATGTTATTATTACTATTTTTAATAACTGAGCGCACCTTAACTCCCTCTGGTACCTCTACCTCCAACCAGTACAAGTATTGGATAACTCTACCCAACTGTGGGGACTTGAAATATGGCGTCCAAGGTTTTCAACTCACACCATTGACCCCTAAGCCACACACTTGGGTGCTAGCCTGGTGTTATTTTTCAATGTCTAACCTGGTGTTGATTGGGGCCTTGGGACTTCAAAGGAGATTTACATTCAAGTCTCGCCGTATCTAACTTATTTATCAAGCTATTCCGAAATATGTCTCTGACCAGTATGATAGTTTGTTGAACCAGTATTCAAGATTTCTGTGACTTCTCTTTACAGATTTTATCCGCATTATAAGCTATCTTATGCAGATATTAATAGTTAAAAGGTTTTCAAACAAGCTGATTATGTTTTTTTGCGGTCATTAGTAGATTGATTGTACCTAATTGTAGGGTTGTCAAGGGAAATTCTTAAGGCTCTCTTCTCTTACTTTGTTTTAGAGTTCAACTTCATCCCTTTAGTCTGCTTATTGGAATTTTCAGGAACATGCCTCAAACTCCTTCTAGATCCAATAATCTCGAGCTTATACAAACCACCAAGATAACAGTTGAAAAAACAATTAGGGATCTTATAGTATTGCATGAAAACCTTGAATAGCCCCTTAAACTGTCTGTATTTTTATTCATCTATTTCCTTACCTCTTTTCATCCATTAACCATTCCGAAACTATTATAGTTAGACATAATTCGTTTACCTCCATAGAAGAAAAAGCCTAGCTTTGACTGGAACCTACTGTTTAAGAGTCTACTTACTTTCACTTTCTGTTCACATGCATTACTTTCCAGGTTTGACATTTGATTAAAGAAAAGTTTGTTTTGTTGATAATGCATTAATGCTTATATGATCATATAGCTATCAGTGTTGTACTCTTTGAACAGCAGCATCTTTTGACCCTACTGTTTCACCATTTACTCAACTGCTCCTTCATTTTATGTTCTTTGATTCAATAAGATAAGATGGGTGGAAGTGCAATAAGTGATGATTGGGAATTCGCTGCAAATGGAGCTCGGACACTGGTTCTGGTTGGGCGTACAGGTAATGGTAAAAGTGCTACAGGCAATAGCATTCTTGGAAGAAAGGCGTTCAGGTCAATGTCTAGCTCAGCTGGTGTTACAAGTACTTGTGAGCTGCAGAGGACTGTACTAGAAGATGGCCAAATACTCGATGTGATTGATACCCCTGGTATATGATGCAAATCGTTTCTTTTCCTTAGTTGTTGCAACAAGCTATATTTGTATTATAAAGATAGTATCTTATAATTGATAAGAGTTCAAGTAAGTCAAGTACTACTCTGTCTGATGTTTATAACTAATGATTTTCGAACAAATGTTTTGTCGTTAAGTAAAGGTGGAATATAATGCAGATTTCTTTATGAAATGTTAGTATCTATATTTGTGTTGTGTTTGACTGGCATGTGGAGTACATTTTATATACAGTGATATGCTTTGACGATTGACATGTTCAAAAGAATTATAGTGCTGAAAAAAGTCAATCCCAATTTTAGCACATAAAAAGGCATGAAAAAAGTTTTCTAAGAATTCTCAATTGGTCGTTGTGTAATCTCGGAACTGTGAGTGTATTATGTATATCTTGTTTTGTTTAAGTATGTAAACTGTAAACTTATTGATGGGAGTATCCTTCTTTATAGATCTTAAATTACCAGGTGAGACGGTCTTACTGTGTTTTCTTTCATTCCTCATATGGTATTAACTGTTCCTGAGTAATCTAAAGAGACTGATAAAGCACGGTGCATCAGATTTGCAAATGAACGTGTTAACATACTGAACAATGGCACCCGAGGGTGTGGTCTAGTGGTCAATGAAGTGGGTGAGAACCATGAGGTCTCAGGTTCAAATCCCAGCGGAGGCAAATACTAGGTGATTTCTTCCCATCTATCCAAGCCTTGGTGGATAGAGTTACCTGATACCTGTTGCTGGTGGGAGGTGGCAGGTATCCCGTGGAATTAGTCGAGGTGAGCGCAAGCTGGGCCGGACACCGCGGTTATTAAAAAAAAAAACATACTGAACAATGTGACCTCAACACTAGAAAATTCCCCATGTATAGATGCTCTATATTGGATCTTTGATCTGTTGTTTGATTACATCAAAGTCCAAACTAGCTGACTTTGTCGGAATTGCAGGATTATTTGATTTTTCTGCTGAACCTGAATTTATTGGAAATGAAATTGTTAAATGCATCAACATGGCCAAGGATGGGATTCATGCTGTTCTTGTAGTTTTATCTGTGCGTACTCGCTTTTCAAGAGAAGAACAAGCTGCTGTTCAGAGTCTGAGGGAGTTCTTTGGGGGCAAAATTAGTGATTACATGGTTTTGGTTTTCACTGGTGGGGATGATCTTGAGGACAATGACGAAACTCTGGACGATTACCTAGGTCGTGACTGCCCTGAGCCTTTAAAGGTATATAATGTGCTTAGAGATAATCTCATGCAATCTTACTTTCAGTAAGCTAATTGATTTTATTTGTCAAATGTATTTGTATTTAGAAAATTCTTCTGTTCAAGAGTTTTTTTTTTTCTTTTCCCCCAACACTTTGGAGATTTAATCATCTTGATAGTTGAGAAACATTAGTTTGTGGGATGAATCTAGTAGAAGATGTGAGGAATTTTTTTTTTTTTGGGGGGGGGGGGGGGGGGCAGGAGAAGCAAGAGTTGGTAGTAATGGTTGCTCTGTGGTTGGATGGTAAAAGGAAAACGATTATGATCCAATCATCTGACTTGATTTATAATAACCAAAAAAATAAGGAACTACAAAAAACGAGAAAGGAATGAAGTTCTTCTAATAACATAGCTAGGTACTTTGATTGCCTTGTTTTCTCTTTTCAAATTCTTGGAATTAAATAAGATAGTTTGGACTTTATTTGTGTTGATGATCTAGCAAAATCAGCACCAGGTAATGGTTTTATGTTGCAGTCGGGGTTTGAAGGGTTAAAGAACAAGAAAATGGGGAGAAAAATTACAATGCACCTTGAACATTGCGATACACAGACTTTTTTTTCCCTTTCAAAAAGTCAGGAAAAAGAAGTTTTTCCACTAATAGAGCTATATGTTGTTAGTATTCAATCGTCGATTACAATGCACCTTGAACATTGCGATACACAGACTTTTTTTTCCCTTTCAAAAAGTCAGGAAAAAGAAGTTTTTCCACTAATAGAGCTATATGTTGTTAGTATTCAATCGTCGAACTTTAGTTGGCTTTGTTAGTTCTTGTTTTCCTCTTCAAACTTGTGAAAGTATGAGATATATTCAACTTGAAGTATTTTGTACACAAGTATGAGATGTATTCAACTTAAAGTATTTTGTATTTATGATCTAGGATATCCTCGCCATGTGTGGAAACAGGCGAGTGCTTTTTGATAACAAGTCTAAAGATCATTTGAAGAAAGCCGACCAATTGAAACAACTACTTTCCCTGGTAAATGTGGTCGTAGAGAATAATGGTGGAAAACCATATACAGATGACTTGTTCAAGGAATTAAAGGTATGTATTATCAATCAAACTGACCTCATCCAGCAATTTGGCTACTTATTAATTGTAATGTTACATGTATAGAAAGGAGCCATCAAACTTCAAAATCAAGCAACCGAGGTTAATAACTTGGTGGGATATACGAAGCAAGAGATATTAGAGTTGAAGGAACAAATGCGGAAGTCGTATGAAGAGCAACTGAGGCGAATAACTGAAGTGGTATGTTTGATCTTTATTGAACCTTTTCTACTACTACAAATAAATTAATCAGTCATTGATCAACTTGTATATCATATTGCCAAATGATGCCTCTGCTAATCGTGCAATACATTTTTAGTAATAGCAAGGGATTGAGCTAATGTCTACCTTCTACTAATCTGTAGTTATAGTAGGTTTCGACAAAGAAACTTTTAATTGGCACTGCTTTTTCGCTTGGAAATCATGGTAAATATTAGACTTTGAGAGAAAGTCTGAACAATCTTCCTTAGCTTTCTAAATTTTCATGTTTATGGAATTTACTTGGCATGTTTGGAACATCATATCGCTTATGAGCAGTGAATAGTAATTTTAGCTGTCTTGTTCCCTCTACCTAGAGTAAAGTACTTCACTTCATATGCATTTGTAAGTCATTCTGCTGGACATTTACTCTGCCCCCCAAAGCAGATAATTTGATTCACTCAACAAGGGTCAAACTGCAAATTATGTCTCAATTTCGTAAATGAATTAATTCAACTTGGAAAATATATATGTGGAAAGTATTCTTCCAAATATATCCTAAAAACATAGCTATAGAATGATAAGATGAAAAAGATTATTTGAAAATTCACGATACAAATACAACTTTGTTGAATTGTATGTAGTATTTTGGTGCTAAGGAAGTACGTTATAATCTATGAATTAGGTCTGCGATCTGATAGCAAGGTAGCGCCTTTGGGCTTTTTATATAGCTGTTGTTTCATCTTTGACAGGTTGAGTCAAAGCTGAAGGATACAACACATAGGCTTGAAGAGCAATTGGCGAAAGAGCAGGCTGCTCGGTTGGAGGCAGAACAAAGTGCGAAAGAAGCACAGAAGAAATCAGATGACGAGATTCGCAAGTTGAGAGAATATTTGGAGAGAGCTCAAAGGGAGACTGAGGAGCTTCGAGGTCGTTCTGCAGATCATGGCGTGTGTAATATTTTATGACAAAGTTATATATATATATACTCTTCTGGGAAAAATCTGCCACTAAACTGAATTTACTCTGCTTTGACTCTTTTTCACCTCCTCCTATCATGCAAAAGACTGATATTTTAATATGTTGATTATATATTGCGAGATCATATTTGTTTATGGTCATGAGTATCAATCAGAACAAACTCAAGGATCAAAGAAGTGGACTCTCTACGTTGAGGGATGATGAGATTAGCTTTTATTTTTTGTTTATATTTCTCCTTTTGTTGATATTTCTTTCTTCTCTTATTGCATTATATATATAAACCAACTCGGTGTCTGTTTATTCGTATGACATAAAGTTATTGCTATTTTCCCGAAAGAAATTATTTTGTAGAGGCTTCTAATTGCAACCAAGTGGTCTATATGTCAGGCGGACTAATTTAATAATGGGCTATTTATGTAAATACCTGGTCAGATTCACTGTTTAACCATCTATGTGGAGTTTGGTTACCAGTTTGTATTTGGTTAATTAATTTGAAAAATACTTAATTACTGTTTGGCTAAACTTTTAAAAAGTACTTTTAAGTGTATTTTTCTTTGCTTTTAAAAAAATAGAAAGGACAGTGGTTGAGTCAACGGATCTCTTGAGAATTAAGATCGAAGAGAAAAACAAGTGATGTGTGGAATAGAAATTAGGGTGGGTTAGAAACTAACAAGCAAACAACTATGAATTAGTTGGACACTTGATAATTCTAACCGAATAGCAAGAAAGAAGAGTTAATTCAAGTAATTAAAGCACATTCATTAACATCAAGAACAGCCAAAGATAACTTGACACTAATTTAGATTATACTCCATCAACAGAACAAACCAAGAGAAATAGAGATCTCATACAAGAATCACCCAGCTATGGTGTAATTCAAGATAAAACTAAGCTAGTAATTGGTATTTGGGCTAACAATTACCAAAGAAAATTTACTTACTTGCACAGACGTGCTTACACCAAATCATATTAGTTTAACATCATTAAAAAGTTCATTCCATCTAATCTCAAAATATTTTAAGAAGGTGCAAGGTCTATTGAAAAAAAAGCTGACACGTCCATCAGTTACACGTAATAATAGCAAAGAATTCAAAAACACCAAAAACAAGGTACTAAATTAAAGCAAAAGCACAAAGATCAAAGATTATTTATATGTTCTAAAAGACCAAATTTCTTTCTCCACAGCCAAATGGATTAACCTGCATGAAAAGAAACCAAATGATTATAGTGAGAAAGATGTGGTTTCACTTTTATATATCAAATAAACTCTTCAACTTCAGCATTATTTTCCATTCAAATTCTTGTCTAAATTCTTATTTTCCTTATAGTACAATTAAATATGTTATTCAATATTCAAAGTGGGGAGTCACCCAAGAGCAAGATGGGGAGTTCTTGGAGGGAAGGATGCCGAGGGTCTATTGGAAACAGTCTCTCTACCCCAGGGTAGGGGTAAGGTCTGCGTACACACTACCTTCCCCAGACCCCACTAGTGAGATTATACTGGGTTGTTGTTGTTGTTGTTGTTGTAATATTCAAAGTTAGGAGACTGTCTAGTTAATTTTCATGCATGTAAAACCAGTACTTATTTGAGCTTTATATATTTGGGGTGCGGCCCTTAATTCCCCGGACCTTACATGAACGTGGGATGAACGTGGGATGCCTTATGCATGGGGTTGTGCTTTTTCTTATTATTATATTTGGAAATTTATACTAATTAATTAGAAGAAACGTAAGAACGAAGTGTTTGAGAGAAAGACATACTGAGTTCAGTCAAGGTGAGGAGACTTCTTGTCAGAAGACAATAATGAATCATAATTAGAAGGCTGCATTCCTTCCATCATATTGAGTTGAAGCATATTTCTTGCATAATATTGCTGAAAAGCATTGTAATCTTGCTCTTGCCCTGCTGCTGGCATCATGCTTAGTTCCTGCAACCTCTCATTTTCTGCTATCTGCACAAAAAATATACCAAATTCAGTCTATGAATTAATTCGATTTGACTCTGCCTTATTCTTTTCTAAGATCAAAGTGGATTAATATCTCGAGTGGCATTTAAAAAGTACTACATTTTTAGAATAAAAAGGATCGCCCAGTGCACAAAGCATCCCGCGTTTATACAGGATCCGGGGAAGGCCGCACGTCAAGAGAATAAGAGGGATACAACATGAAGACTTCCCAAAAGGTTACCCTCGCCTAATTTCAAAGTTCTAATAGGATCCGACGCGTTAGTGTTGGTATATTTTTAGAATGGCAAGTGAAATAAAATAGAATAGTAAGTTACACCAACATTATTATGTACGGTCAAGACCGATTGAGTCAGTCGTACGGGCTGGTCGAGACGATAATGCTTCGATCAAAGGGTATCTGCATGACAAGCTCGGTCGAGGTCCAAAGTAAGGGCGTCGAGCTTCGAGCTCTAAGACCGATCAATGACAAACTCGGTATCATTATCGAGCTCATATCCAAATCGAACTACGAGGCAAAGCGGAGATTATCGAAGATGCATAGACCGACCAACACTCACCCCGAATATCGAGACCCCAAGTCAGAATCGAGCTCGAACCAAGGCCGAGGGCTCGATCCAATACCGAGCTCGAGCCAGTATCGAGCTCGCAGACAAGAACCGTTACAACCGCACTATGGGAGAGAATCTTGGCGTAAATCGAGGAAAAGATAATTTATCGTGGGTTCTCCACTATATATTTTTTGTTATAGATAAAGTAGGATCTTTCTAACATAAGGGGGGGATTTCAACACATTTGGGGGAATTACGTTGCCTTGTTCATCAATATTTCCTTTTTCTCTGTCTTATATTTCGTTCCATTTGCCAAGAATATAGATATTTTCATTTCACTCTACAATTTGTATCAAGTTATATCACTGTCCTTAGAACCATACACAAATTTAACTCTATCCGATTTTTCGGATAAACAGTTTGGCGCTCACCGTGGGGCTAAGGATAACAGTGGTTATTTGATACAAATCTGAAAAAGCACGCCATTGTGTTCTACGCTTGTTTCCGAAAATATCTTGAATTTCGGATTAGCAACGACTAACTATCAATCAAATGGCTTCACCAATCGACAATGGAGCCAGTCTTCAAGATGAAAACAATAACTTGACACCGAGTACCGAAAGACTACTTATAAACGCCGTTGGAGTTCGAATCAGAGCGCCGATAGATATCAATTCGCATGTAGCCATTGAGGCAAACCTACATGCAGAACCCGAAAATAGCATTCATGGTGGCACTCGGTCTGCAGCTCGAGATACCCATAACGTCGAGGAAAACGACGTTAGCTTGCGTATGATTTTCGAAATGTTGCAAGCCCAACAAGCAGCAAAATCTCAATTGCAGAGCCAAACACAGCTACAAAGCAGGCCGAAACCCAATCCTCTTCGAGAAATCACCCACAGAACGGAGCCAGCCATAGTAAAGTCAAATGAGCAATAATCGGGGACTACTCCCGAAATTGCTAAATTGCTCGAGGAACTCACAAAGCAAGTCGAAGCTAACGATAAAAAAGTAGAAACATATAACTCTAGGGTCGATTAGATCCCGGGGGATCCACCAATGATAATAGAGTTGGATTCTAAAAAATTCGTGCAGAAACCTTTTCCCTCGAGAGCGGCCCCAAAACCAATCCCCAAAAAATTTCGTATGCCCGAAATACCCAAATATAACGGAATGACCGATCCCAACGAGCACGTCACTTCTTACACGTGTGCCATCAAAGGCAATGATTTGGAAGATGATGAGATCGAATCGGTGTTATTGAAAATATTCGGTGAAACCCTGTCAAATGGGGCAATGGTATGATATCATAATTTACCATCTAACTCTATTTATTCTTTTGCTATGCTTGCAGATTGCTTCATAAAAGCACATGCCGGAGCCATAAAGGTCGAGACCAGAAAGTCGGACCTGTTCAAGGTAATACAAAAAGATAACGAGATGCTAAGGGAGTTCGTATCTCGTTTTCAAATGGAACGAATGGATCTGCCACCAGTCACAGACGATTGGGCTGTTCAAGCTTTCACTCAAGGTCTAAACGAGCGGAGCTCGATAGCTTCACGGCGGCTGAAGAAAAATATAATCGAGTACCCAGTTATTACTTGGACCGATGTGCACAATCGATATCAATCCAAAATAAGAGTCGAAGATGACCAGTTGATTTCTAGGTCCGTTACTAAAAGAACTACCAAGCAAAGGTCGACCAGAGATCGATACCGGCCATATAGCGGAAATCCTCCAAACCCTTGTCTCATAAAATGGCAATCAACTACCAAGTGATTGGAACGTGTAACACCTAAAATGATACTACTGCTGAGTATCTGAGGCCTCTTTAAAATCAACCTCGAATACTGGGGGCTTTATCATTGAACATATCTGTGATGATTATCAAGTTTGGTGCAAAGAAAGTTACTTCGTTATTTCATGACAAACAGTGTCTCGACAGGAAACGTTGTAAGAGCCAAGTAGTCAAAACAAACTATGTTTATGTAGTTGGCCCGAGCCCTGACGCAAAACATGAACACATGTATAATGACTTGCAAAGAAAGCCCTCTTCTTTACCGATATCCTATATCCAAGATTTATTATGCAAACAGGATCGAGTTCGAGCAAGCAATCACTCGATCACTAAGCCTACAAACTACTTTTATTTCGAATTCGAGCAAGCACTCACTCTATCACTAAGACTACGGGCTACTTTTATTTTCGAGTTCGAGCAAGCACTCACTCGACCATTACGCCTAAGGGCTACATTACATCGAGTTCGAATCATTCACTCGACTTCTAAGCCTACGGGCTACTTTCATTTTGAGTTCGAGCAAGCACTCACTCGACCATTATGCCTACATGCTACATTACATCGAGTTCGAATCATTCACTCGACTACTAAGCCTACGGGCTACTTTTATTTTCGAGTTCGAGCAAGCACTCACTCGACCATTATACCTACGAGCTACATTGCATCGAGTTCGAATCATTCACTCGACTGCTTAAGCCTACGAACTACTTTTATTTCGAGTTCGAGTAAGCACTCACTCGACCATTATGCCTACGAGCTACATTACATCGAGTTCGAATCAGTCACTCGACTACTAAGCCTACGAGCTACTTTTATTTTCGAGTTCGAGCAAGCACTCACTCGACCATTATGCCTACGGGCTACTTTTATTTCGAGTTCGAGCAAGCACTCACTCGACCATTACGTCTACGAGCTACAATACTTCGAGTTCGAATCATTCACTCGACTACTAGGCCTACGTGCTACTTTTATTTTGAGTTCGAGCAAGCACTCACTCGACCATTATGCCTACGGGCTACATTACATCGAATTCGAATCATTCACTCGACTACTAAGCCTACGGGCTACTTTTATTTCGAGTTCGAGCAAGCACTCACTCGACCATTACGCCTACGGGCTACATTACTTCGAGTTCGAATCATTCACTTGACTACTAAGTCTACGGGCTACTTTTATTTCGAGTTCGAGCAAGCACTCACTCGACCATTATGCCTTCGGGCTATATTACATCGAGTTAGAATCATTCACTCGACTACTAAGCCTACGGGCTACTTTTATTTCGAGTTCGAACGAGCACTCACTCAACTATTACGCCTACGGGCTACATTACTTCGAGTTTGAATCATTCACTAAGCCTACGGGCTACTTTTATTCCGAGTTCGAGCAAGTACTCACTCGACCATTACGCCTACAGGCTACATTACTTCGAGTAAAATTACTCATTTATTCGAATTCAAATGAACACTTGAGTATTTAAGGCTGAAGGATGTTCGAGCCCGATAAAGCAAAGAGGACTACCCACAAGGCCCGAAGGCAACCGAGATTAAAATCAAACTATCTATTTAGCTTGAAAGGCTATTTTTCTTCAAAAGGAAGAAAGATTTATATTTATAATTTTTTTGTACAAAGGCGGCAACTCTGCCAAAAGGAAGTTCTTTATACAAAAACCGAAAGCGGTATCAAAAGAACATAGCAAACGACCTAAGGCCCTAAATGACTCAATCTTCAGCGGAGGCCGTATTCTCGGCATCGTCCTCATCTTCAGACTCCCCGAGTCATCGGAGTCCTCCTCAAGAAAGGCCAGCCTTCGAGCTTTGTTCTCCTCTACCCTGGCGGCTTCAATTTCGACCCCAATATCAAAGCCCTGAGCTCTGACCTCCTCGAGAGCTTCTCTCCGAGCTTGCCATTTTGCATGTTCGACCATGCTCTTAGCTTTGGCTTGGTTAACCTCAACATCGATCCTAAACTGAGCCACTTTGGCATCAGCTCTTTTATTGGCCTCGATCACCTCAGATATGGCCACTTCAAGTTCTTTAGTCAAATCTGCTTTATCAGAAGTGGCCAAATCCAACCGATGCTGAAGCTCTTTCATCTTTTCGATCAGCCCCGAAGCATTTTCTTTCGCTGATCGAAGTTGGGCATCAGACAACTCCAACTGAGCTTGAACGACTTCCTTTTTCGAGGAAAGGATATCCATATACTTTTTAAATTCTTCTGTCTCGGCCAGTAGTGCATCTACCTATGAGTTAAGCCTCCCAATCTTCTCGATCCTCTGCTGAACCTGCAGAATCGGATTGTTGGTGGTTATCTCTTTTTCATATTCACTATCATGGAACATTCGGAATACCTGCTCAGCCATCTTCTCATGCTCTTCCCGAGCCGTTGTCAAATCTGCTCGAAGTTTTTCACTAAGGAGCTTGTACGAGTCACTCTTCTCAGTAAGGCTCCGAACCTCGACATCATGCTCCTCCCGGATTCGAAGAAAGACCTCGTGATGTAACACCGAAGCCTAAAAACAAAAGGAGAAATATTATAATTACCTACAACTATGTGTAAAAGAAGCGGCAAAAATGCCATCAGAGTTACCCGATTCAAAGCATGTTGGGCCTCATTGAAGAGACAGTCGGGCCTCACCGCATTCATCACTGATTAATCTTCTTCAGTCACCAAGGACCGAAGGTAACTGGAAATCCCCACAGGGGAAGAAAAAATTCGGGTATCCTCAGGTACGGAGAGCACTATCTTCCGCCTTCGGTCGGGCTCGATACTCGGGGTCGGGAATCGGTCCACCAGTATATGAATCGATGAAGGCTCGGTAGAACCCGACCACAACACTTTTTTGGGTACCGACATTCTACCAAAATTGGTAACCTCCTCCGAGGCACCTAACTCGAGCCCCTCCAGAAAACCATGGATATCGGTCGACTCCTGAATCCCCTCATAGGACCGATCCTCCAACATGATGGCCTCTCAAATCATGGCATCCGAAATCTGAGGGGATCCGCCAATGTCAACTATCCCGAACTCATCCCTTGAAATATCTTCTACTGCCCGAGAAGACCCACCCTCGGTATCCCTTTCAATCATCTTAGCTCGAGAAGGGATAATCTCGGCTTCTTTTTTTTCTGGGATTATGGCCAAGGTTCCCTGATTTGCTTTCACCAAATTGGAAGACTGTTGAATCACAACATTAGCCCGTATGCAGGCTAAATTATCCTCTCTTTCTTCGGGCTCGTCCCTTAAATGGCGGGACACTTCCGAAGACATAACACCAGAGCCCGATACGCCTTTTCTCTTCCTTTCTTTTACCTGCTTCAGGGTAGGAACTTCTTCGCCATCAGATGGGGCCCTCATGACTACATCTTTCCCGAGTCCTACAAAGGGGAAAAGGGAGATTTACCATACAAACCGATGAAGAGACAAATCGACAAAAAGTTTTACCATGACTGCGGGCCTCCCACCGATCCTTTGATAATTCGACCCAAGCACGCTCGGAGTACGGTCTCTGCAACACCAGACTTTTGACCCATTGTTTAAGATCCGGGATCGGTTCTGGCATTCGAGCTACGGCTGTGATAAGAAAAGAAAAATGGATCAACAAAATAAAAGACAATCACAAAATCAAAACGGGCAAAGAGAAATATTTACTCACGGCTCATATTCCATTTCTCGAGAAATGACAAGTCATCGGCAGGGATCAGGTCAAAGGTTTTGATTCGAACAAAACGGCCCATCCAACCTCGATCCCGAGTCTCGTCTATGCTTGAGAATGGACCTTTGGTTGCTCGGCGAGCAAGCTTGATCAACCCTCCTCGATAAAGTCGGGGACTGTAAAGGTGCATAAGATGATCGAGGGTGAAGATACGCCCCTCGACCTTGCTCGAGAAAAATCGAAGAAGAATCACTATCCTCCAAAAGGAATGGTGGATTTGGTCGAGGGTCACATCGTACCTCTTACAGAAGGCAACGATGATAGGGTCTAGAGGTCCCAACGTGAAAGGATAAATATAAACACTTAAGAACCCTTCGACGTGGGCAGTAATTGATTCATCGGGCGATGGGATTACTACGAGTTTATTATCCCAGTTGCATTTTTGTATGACTTTATCGAGAAATTTTTCGATAATTAAACATTGGTACCTCGACATCGGCTCATACCGACCCGGTATCGGAGAAGCGGGGAGGGGCTCTTCCACATCCTCGCCACCAGCAGGTCGAGATGAAGAAGCGGTCTCTTTTTGCGAAACAGTTTTAGACATTTTTTCCATTTAAAATTCCGTGAACAAAGAACGGGAGTATTTGGCGTTTTAAGAAAGAGCTTGCAGTAAAACTCACAGATTATGGAAGATTGAAGACGTAAAAGTGATGAATGGTGGAAGGAAAGGCTATTTATATATTGAAGCAATGGCGGTTCAATATCAGTGGTCGCCGACCACCGTCTGACACACATTAAATGCCCTGGTAAAACTGAACCGATGGGACAGCTATCACGTACGTCATGCTCGGGATCGATGAAAACGCCAGCATATATCTGATCGAGTTGTTGGGAAATCATATTGTTTCTCGCCACATCTTTTTTCGAGAAACGAGGGGACTATCTGTGTACGGTCAAGACCGATTGAGTCAGTCGTACAGACTGGTCGAGACGATAATGCTTCGATCAAAGGGTATCTGCATGACAAGCTCGGTCGAGGTCCGAAGTAAGGGCGTCGAGCTTCGAGCTCTAAGACCTATCAATGACAAGCTCGGTATCATTATCAAGCTCATATCTAAATCAAACTACGAGGTAAAGCGGAGATTATCGAAGATGCATAGACCGACCAACACTCACCCCGAATATCGAGACCCCAAGGCAGAATCGAGCTCGAACCAAGGCCGAGGGCTCGATCCAATACCGAGCTCGAGCCAGTATCGAGCTCGCAGACAAGAGCCGTTACAACCGCACTATGGGAGAGAATCTTGGCGGAAATCGAGGAAAAGACAATTCATCGTGAGTTCTCCACTATATATTTTTTATTATAGATAAAGTAGGATTCCTCTAATATAAGGGGGGATTTCAACACGTTTGGGGGAATTACGTTGCCTTGTTCATTAACATATCATTTTTTTCTGCCTTATATTTCGTTCCATTTGTCAAGAATATAGATATTTCCATTTCACTCTATAATTTGTATCAAGTTATATCACATGTCCTTAGAATCATACACAAATTTAACTCTATCCGATTTTTCCGGTAAACAATTATTAAACTAGAATAGCAAGAAAGAAAACAAGAGTTAATTCATTTTTTTTGTTATCTTATTCTTAGGTCTAGTGGACAGATTTGGCCAGTGAAATTTGAGAAAGGCTTGTTTCTTCAGTTAAAAGACCAAAAAAGCTTCAATACCTTTTCCTGCCAATCGTAGTATGCCTTTGAAATCAAGATTAATATAAAAACTTCTTCAGCTTTTAAGTAAATGTTGATTTATCTTTGGACAAACAAACAAATTACGTACTTTAGCTGATGTACGTGTCTGACAAGAAGGTTTGGTCAGATGTCAGCACTCTCCACTTACAACCCGAGATGTGGGTTTGAGTCACCAAAATGAGCAATAGCTCCAACAAAAGGATCAAAGGGGAGGGGAATTAAAAAAAAAACTGATGTGTCTAATATAAAGGGACAAGTTTACTAAATATTTCCGAGGTTTTAGGCCTCTATAATTTTTTACAATGTTGAAATTAAAAAAATAACTTTTTGATCTCTTACGTATAAAAGATAAATCTATCATGTGTAAAAGCAAATCTCTTATGCGTAAAAAAAAAAAAAGACGGAATCATAGAACTAAAAATAAGTTTGTAATAGACCACAAAATCATTTGACCTGACGAATATATATATGTGGGGTCAGCCTCATTAAATAAAAGAGAAAAAAAGAACTAAAGAAAAAATGTGATTGGTGGAAAAGAAAGCAATGTTAGGCGGCAATTAGTTTTGATGGAACAATTGATTTTGGTTATGCAAACATTCTGATTGGTTGGTTCAACGGTGGAGGCTTATATATAAGGAGCTTCTATTCCCTTATTCCAATATATAAGGAGCTTCTATTCCCTTATAAGGAGTTATGCAAATTGAGAGAAGCTAACATAGGGTTAGATTGAGTAATCAACGTAGTGTAGTCTTTGAGATAAATAGTGAATGGAAAGAATATTATAGTGAAGTATATAAAATAAAAAATATTATTTTTTTTGAAGTTGTAATAGTTTCTTGACACTATCAAGTTGTAATATTATAGTGGTAATATTGCTTTGCTCTGGTATTATATTTTACCCCGTTAAAAAATTTGGTGTCGTAACTCTTTTGTGATATTATTATTTATCGTGGATATTATTCCTGGGTGAGATATTATTTTTTCCAACAATATAAGCCAAGAAAGGAAGTACCTTTGATCTAAGAAATGCATTCTCTTGTTCCAGTTGAATTTCCTATAAGAAGAGCATGCATGTTCAAGGATGAAAATGAGTGAGTATTTATCAATAAAGCATAATCAGAAACATTAAGAGTCTACTAAGAAAAAGCAAACAAGTTTCAAGAAAATTACCCTCTTCTGCAAATTCTCAGTCTCAGCTAGTATCATTTCATGCTGCTCAAGAAAAACAAGTAATATGGATAAGATCATTGAATTTTCCACTCTATAATCAGGGAAAATTATTTGATATAACTACAAATGCTTACAGTTCTGGTACACTTATAAGAAAACATAAGATTTCAAATTAAGTAAGAAGTACCATGGTGTGACAATAGCGGTCGAAGTGAATAAATAATATGAGAGATTATAATTCAAATATCAACATAGATAAAAAAAAATGCTAAGAAATGTTTTCTTATTTATTTAATCCTTAATACGTTAAGTTACTCTATATTTAGCAGGTACTCGATCAAACAGTGGAGGTGCACACGCTATAAGACATAGTTATTAGAAGAAAAATATAAGGGAGGAGTGTTTTCCCTAATTAATGTAAACATTAACCCTGAAAGTTGAAAGACCTAAAATTATATGTTTTTTCAAAAAAGACACAGAAATTGAAGGAAATAATTTGACAAAGCCATTATACCTTTTTTGACCTAATTCTTGTAAGGCCTCGTTCAAGTCTGTTCTCCAACTGCTTCAGTTCCCTCACATTCAAAGAGCTCACTCCTTCACCTACCAAATGTCTGGACTTGAAAAAATGTTTTTGCATTAAATTTTTCAGTAAATACACCATTTAACAATATTTATTTTCTTCTTGTGATGTGCGTAGAAAAAAAATATATTTGGAAGGCAGAAATAGTTGCAAAATCTTCTGCAAGCTATTCAGTCATGAAATCACCTGTTTGTGTTTTGCATCAATTGTATCTGTTGGCGCAGCTTCTTTGATTCTTGTTGGTAAAACTGAAAACATATTTAAAAGAAGAAAAAAAAGACACAAGAAAAGGAAAAAAATAAATGAGACATGACGGGCTATTTTTATTGGGTCACTCCTCTGGTTATGATAGAAGGAACCGAGAGAAATAGGAATCCAGTTTATCAAAAGATTTCAAAATGGAAGAACAAGTTCTTTTGCTCGCCTCTATATTTAAAGGGATGTAAGCACTTCAATCGCTAGGGGGTGAGATTCATTGGCTTGCATTTCCTTCTAGCACTACAAAAAGCTTTGGTATTACTGTTATGCTGCAAGATTTTCCCCTTAGGCCGACTATAACAAGCTCGCGACTCTAATAGAAAAGGTTTTTGGTCTCCATGGCCGCTTTAGTCAACGTACACAAGAATATCCTATTTCTTTTAACATTACATGATACTAATCTAAGGGGATAGTCGATAGTTTAGTTTCTTTTAGGAATTAAACAGTCTAAAAGGCATATGATGACATGTTTTTATAGTTAATTACCTGTGCATTGAGCTCTTGAGTAGTGTAGGCACTAGAGGTTTCTGCGGTTGCCTTCTTGTACCGTTCTATTGTTGCCTTTATGCTGTATATATCAAACAGTTTTAGCAGTTTTATTCGATAACTAACAGTTAAAATCTACTACAAAAATAAAACAAATTGATATACACATATCAAAAGACAAAATTTAAAATATATCCCAACTCGGAATTTTTCGAGAGTAGACCGTATTTCTGGTAACTCTAATTTAATAGTACATAATTGAGAGGAGTTTATTGAATCCGTCACCAATACTAGACCAAGTTAGAAAAAATGTTCGAAAATGCACCTAGTAGTCATATTCTCTTTACTATAAAACTAATAAGCTTGAATATTATTTATATTTCTCTACATAACTTTAATATTTGGCTGAAACGACTTAAATAGAATGTTGTGGATAGTAAAAATTCATTGAACTAGACCCACTAGCTTCTTCGAGATTGAGGCATATCAAAACTCCCCAATGTATCTTGTCTAATATGGTATCAGAGCAGACTGTTTGGCTCATCAAAAAGAATTAAGCCCCAAGGTAATGAGCATGTTGAAAATTTAATTAAGTAAATAAAAATATGTTGTATCTAACAGTTTAAACTTTTAGATGAGATGGCCACAGTGATTTCATATTATATTTTTCTACGTAACTTGATGGGTATTTATTGAATAAGTCAATATATTAATATGTCTTTCAAAATCATATGGAGTTATGGAAGGACCATAAATGCTGCTCTACCCTCATAATTCTTACTTGCCCTTTATTTTATTACTTCACTAAAAACTATTACTTTTCAATCTAAAAATTGCAGTCAAACCTTATACGACGAAACCCTTATTCCTATAAGGTGCAAGTCTTATCTCGGAATATCACAAAATTAAGAGAATAGAAGAAGGAAAATATCATACGTTTTCTAGAAATCTTAATTATTCGTGATATTAAATAGCACATAAAACTCTAAAAGAATTGTAAAGAAGTTGTAAAACTGGATTAAACGAAAATTTTAATATAGTAAGGTAAACATGCGGATTACCAATCAACAATTTGCTTTAACGTAAGTCAAGTGTAAAAACACTTAACAAGTTCTCTTCTTAAACAGAAAGAAAATTGAAACAAATATATAGATGTGAAGACCAAGTATATTATATTTATAGGAATAACAAACTCAAACAAGAAGGAATCATATATAGTGGGAATTGAATTGATTGTGGTAGGCAGCGCGCGCCTCCGGCGTGCTTCGGCATCTGCGCGCTCCGGACGCTGGCCTGTGGGCTCCTCGAAAAGGTGCATTATTTCAAGTCCTTATCAATGATGGAAAGAAGACATTTCTTTATTTTCTTCTCCATTAATTCAAATTCACTTTTCTTTTGGTATATGTTGCACGGACTATTCAAAATATTGTTTTATCCGTATCGGATCCTTCGAAAATACAGTTGGAGGATCCAATACGCATTTGGCGACAATTTCGGAGACTGCAAGCAATCTTAGTTTTTAGTTAGTATTATTTATTTATTGGTTAATGCATATACTATATAAAAGGAACCCAAGTACCAAAATTTGCCATATGCATGCAAGGGAAAAATCCCTAGAGAAATACGCCATGCATCATTTTCTCTTATCACAAATATAGGTCAAAACCTGAACTTAGCTTGTGAAATAATTTGCTTTCACCAAAAAGGAAAAACCAAAGCTAAAGAAGCTTTTACAGAAATAAGCTACAAATAGAAAATAAACAACCCCTGGAACCAGAAGTTAGCAAACAATGAAAGTGAAAAGAAATCAGAAGGCATTGCAAAGGTAAACTGTAGTTCTTGATACCTCTTTATGCTATGCCCTTTGTCTTTTATATTTATATTGATAGATTGACGTCCATTTTCTTGTTTGTGTTCTGTAGATATTTTTACCTTGTTATTGGACTTTCAAAGACTAATTTAGCTTGCTGTTTAACATATATGTCTAAATTCTTTCTGCATACCGAGGCTGAAACACTGAGAACTAACTAGCATATAACTACTACTCTTTCATTCCTCTATAACTTTCTTTTTAGCTGTTGTTGCCACGTTATTAAGCCAAGTAGCCAACATATAAAAGGAAATGATGAAGTCAGACGTCGAAGTTCGAGGGAGCAAAATTTCTACAAAGAGGCTCCAAAGGATTGGTTGGGGCTGAAGCGGACCTAGAGTGCCGAGAGCTGTTCGACCGAACCCACTAGCTTCGGTTCCAACTCTGTATTTATTTTAAAAAATTTATTGAATATGTAACTTATTAAAATTTTGAATCCATAAGTTTGAAATTCTAGCTCCGCCTCTGGGTCAGACGTGAGTGGAGCGGGGGATTTGCATATTATTTAACTTTACATGAATTTATGTAAGTGTAGCATCGACTGAAAACTGGCGTGGAGTTCAATACATAGGCTATAATTGATGATGTAAAAATTCTTCACACCGGGTCATGAGTTAAATCCATTTTGAAAACTTACCCCGAAAAGTAAGCAAATATTAATAACCTAGTCCAAACACAAAGCAGTCAGAAAACAAATTTTGGTTACAAAACTATTAGGGAACTCTAATTGGTGTATTAGTACATCAGATCCAAGTACTTTGAGACTATTTGAAAAATTATTCATGAAATATATGAAAACAAGCTTATACCATTCTCGAGTAATTCATCATCAACAACACATAAACACTTGACTGTTGTACAGAGATGTTCTTATAATTTCTTTCTTTTAGTAGTAATTACTATAACTTTTTAAAGTATTATGAATCCATTTAGAGTAGAAGCATCTTAAACTTGTGAGCAGAGAATTCCTTGGAATCAGTGTATATATCTTTCTACCATGCTTTATTGTCTAGGCTTCTGGTAGTTAGCTAGGAACATACACAAACGTACTATAACTCTCTCTCACTATATGAGACAAGGTTATTATTCGTAGAGTTAAAAGAAGTTCTTTTATCTCAATTTTTTCACACAGCCTTTTAAATATTTTAAATTGTTAATTATTGTAACTTATTGTAATTTTTAGGTATTTTTTAAATGTAAATTTTATTTAAAAATTCTATGTCCAAATTCAAACTGAAAATTAGATAGTTTAACCCTCCTACTCCGGCGTGGTGTATAAATTTGAGTGTAAAATCTGCTAAAATTGTAAGAAATAGTAGATTCGAACACATAACTTTGAAAATTTAATGGATCCTACAGAGCTTAAGTTTTGGATCAGCCTCTGGTCAGCAAAAGGATTTACGAAAAGGAGAAATGAAAATACAACCATTAGATGACAAATCTAGCAAATTAAGCATGAGATGAATATATATATACCCTAGCTAGCTCCCATTCTCCCAATAAGAATAAAAAAAAGCATATATACACAAAAAAACAGATGTAGAAAATTTACTTGGTATTAGAGTATTCATAGACGCGGCCACGGGTGGAGAAAACAATGAGAGCAATCTCAGCATCACAGAGAACTGAGAGTTCGTAAGCTTTCTTCAGCAGTCCATTTCTCCTTTTGCAGAATGTCACTTGCCTGTTTGTGTTGTTTTCTATCCTCTTTATCTCAATCTTTCCTCTCCCCATCCTAAACAAAATTACAACTTTTTTTCATTCTTTTATATATTTACAGATCAGAAAAAATAGTAGATGTTCAAGATAACCTTTTTAATTCTGACACTTATAATATGGAGAATGAAGAGGAAATCAAAATTGTATTCATTGCTAACATATAAAAGAAAAAGAATATATACCTCCGTTTTCGATGTAATAACAATTACTACCATCCAAAGAAATATCCTTGTAGAAGATCCAATTAGAAGAACAAAAGTAGGGTTTCTCTCCATTTTATTTCTCAAAAAACATCAAATATGACTTAAGTTGCGGGAACTCTACGAATGTTGCTGCACCCGTATCAGATCCTCCAAAAATACATTACTTTTTTGAAGGATGCAAGACACGCGGGGATGTTTTCGGAGATTCCAAGATACATAAAATGTGACTATATGCAATTGCATATATAGTTTGATTAATCTCGTGCAAAAAAATATGGCAACACAAGAGAAGAATTGTTTTAGGAAACTTTTTTGCGATACAAAATTATTAAGATAAAGGTGAATGGTTTTCGAAAGGCAAAACTCCTGACAAGTGGGAGAGAATTCGAAAGTTTGTAAAACCAAAAAAAAAAAAAAAAAAAAAAAAAAACGTTTGAGCTTTCATATAAGAAAATTCAACAATTTCTGGAAATATAGCAGCAGATCTAAATATTGACAAAGTGCTACACGTACGATACTTGAATTTGCCATAAAGAACAGAGATAAAAACGTTTCAGACACTGCAAAAAATGTAAGGAAATTAATGGGATAAACAAAGTAAAACTATATAGTACATACTATAATTTTCCATTTTCCTATAATATAAATTTTGTAGTTTTTCATTGGAAAGATGAGAGCATATGCTAAGAAAAACATAAACAGACCTGACTATCTTCAATGGAAAATATTGCTATTTTCCGGCGACTTTCAAAGCCCTTTCCGAAAGTCACACGAATTCCAAAAACTAAAGCTAGTCTTGATCAAATTTACACCCCTTCTTTTTAAACACCTTAGGAATGAGAAAAGAAACTCTTTACTAAATATCTTTGTATATAGTCTTAGCTTAGATATGACTTCAAAATGTGAAAGGAAAAGAGATTAAGAGATAGCAGCTGGCAAAGAAAATGACATTGAAAGCAAAGTTTTCTAGTTATAAACCAGACGTGGTGTTGTGGTCTGTTTCTTATTTGCAGCTTTGCAAACCAAAAATAGCATAGGGTTTTGCTCTTTTTTCAACTTCACTAATTTTCCCTACGTTGCTTTTTCTCTACATAAGTAAAGAATTTAAATTCTATGTACAAATTTAGCACCTCTTTGTCTTAAGCATGTAATTTAAGTTCTATGCACGGATACTGACACGGTAAAATATTATGCACTGAATTTAAATTTTATGCATTGATACTGTTAAATATATTTACATAATTAAATCATTTTGTAAATTAAATTACAAGTAATTAATCTCTATGCTAAACATTAAATTGAAACCTGATAAAAATAGTAACTAATACGTTATATATGTTCCGATTGATAGTGTAAGAAAATCTTTACACTCAATGTATTTCATCATTAACGAATCACTCCTTCCATCCAATTTTAACTGTCGTTTTAGAAATTTTATTCCAAAATAATGGACAATTTAGGTTTTCAAGAATATTTTTGTTAATTGTTTCCAACTATAGCCGTAATATTAAAGAAGTAGTTCTTCCCTTCTTCTTACTAGCTCAATTCTCAAAAGCATTTAATATAGGTAACTTAATAAACTACAACTTGTATTTATTATTTTTCCTAATAGTTGTGTAAAGAGCTAAAGATGCATGATACGGAGGGAGGAAGTAAGATTTTAGATAAGATATATAAGATATTTGGTGGAATCTATGTAGAAGTCACCAAGTATATACCTAAGAAAAAGAGTTGCTAATATTCTCCTCTTTAACTTGTTTTAATTTGAAGTATCGTGTTAGGAGAGAATAAAGATTTCCGAAAGTAAGAACTCTACACTACATATTTCTTGTTTTCTTTTCTTTGGGGGCAGGGGTGTGTGAGATGAGGAGAATATTGCTTTGCATGTTCAACTTCAGTATGTATAAATCGTAAACGATGACATTTCAACTATTATTTGGACAAATTGAAAACATTTATCACGATTTGGTATATTTAATATATCGCGTCTTTTCTATTTTTCTACCCAGGCTGTTAATTGATCATCATAGGAATTTGAAAAAATGTAGCTTCTTGTTTGTTTTTTCTTTTTGGATTTTCTACTCTATCTATGATGCTCGGTATCCGGTAATTATATTGGGCCCCGACTAATTCAGATTCGTGTCGCGTAAGATCCATTAAAGGTAAAAGTACTCCTTATCTTTCATTCGCATGCTCGAACACGTGATCTTAATTAGTTAAGGGTGGAGGAATCTCGTCCACCACACCATAATTTTTGGTGGTATAGCTCTTGTTTTTAGTTCATTGCAAACGATCAAAGACTGTCGTAAGATGCATCTCAGAGTCTTAAGTTGGATCCCTTAGCCCCAGAATCACATTGCAAATAGTTCACATTGCAAGTAATTCACGTAGTTATAATTAAATCTTTACACTGTCCGTTAGGATCGGAAACTCGGGTAGTGCGGAATATAGCCAAACAACGATATAATGTCAATAACAAAGACAATGAAAGTTGATAACAACGACAATTAAAGTAGATAAAGAAGACACAAATTTAACGTGGTTCGGTCAAAGTGACCTACGTCCACAAGCGGAGATGAGCAATTTACTATAACAATAAGAGTACAAAAGAGAGTACAAAATTAGAGTAAACACTCTAATTAATCCCAAATACCCTAAGAGAATAAACTCACAAGATCACTCCAAAGAAAGGGTTCACACAAGTGCTTCCCAATACTAACTTTCATACAAAACACTCTTAATAAAGGAAGAAAGGAAGAAACAAGAATTGAAGACAAGTCTTGTTGGTATGTCTAAAATGAACTAATGGCCTTCCCTTTTATAAGCAAAAAAGTCTTGGCCTCTTAGGTGTAAAAGAAGAGATACAACTTGTACAAATGATGTCCAACACACAATGTAATATTTTTGGGTCCCAAAGAATAGTGCCATCAAAGTCTACACTTTGCAAAGATGTTTATGCTCATGTGAGATGGACTTCATTAGCCAAAATATTGGTCATAATTACACTGCCTAATGCCTATGTTATAAATTAAATGTTATTTATAGTTAACTGTAAATATTGTGCTCTACGTTAGTATTACGTCTAATTTAAGAACTTTTAAACAGTAGTTCTAATTCTAGCATTGTAAAAATATCTTATAGCAGTGAAGTGTTGGTCCTCGACGCAATTTTCCTCTAACTGATAAAATTTTACTTTAGATGGGTAAATTTTGGGACAGTAAAATCTCCAAAAACACAAAGGAAAGTGAAAGAAAGAGGTAAATCCACCGCACAGAATCTAAGAAAGATGCTTCGCATGTTTTGTAACTAGGTAAAAATCTATGAATTGATTCATAGTAAAATGACATCAAATGAGAATTACATGTCAAATCAGTATCTTTCTTTTGTCACATCAGACCTCGCAATCTGAAGTATATCTATGTTAAATTTATTTCCTTCCATTTTCTTTTTTTACTATTTTACTGTCAACTTTTGGCTTCTTAAGAATTATTATGTGATGGTCGCGTTAAATGATTGTTCGGTAGGGTGTATACGAATAGTATCGAATAAGGTATTAGTAATACTGAAAATAGTAATATTGGAATTAATTATATTTGGATTATTTTTATCCACTATTTGATTTGGTGTATTAACATGCATTGCATAGGGGTATATACATGCTTATTCATGTATTAAAAATTATGGTATTATTAATGCCATTATTTGTTATGTATTAGTTTTACATAGAATTATAGAGTCCATTACTCAAATGGTCACTCAACTATCCCAAATTATCTACTAAAGTCACTTTTCTTTCTTTTGTAATAACAAAGTCACTTAACTATGTCTATAGCACTCAGAAGGTCACTCAACTATATTTTTCAAATTTTGGATTGTCAAATACCTATTTTACCCTCTAAATTATAAACATTTATCTTTATTCTTTTTAAATTTTTAATATTATGATTTTCCCCCTTTTAATTTATATTATGGGCTTACCTATATAATAAATAAATTTTATTTATAAATTAAAAAAATAAAAAGAATTTAACTATATATAATGCTGGAATAACAAAATAATGAGCAAATTAATTAGAATAATTTGTTCGTAATAATTTTAGTATTAACAACAAAAATTTAAAAATTTATTTACACAATTGAGAATGAAAGAAAATAAAGGTTGTAAAATATATATTCCATGCACGTAATATAAAAATAATTATTTAAATAAAGGTATTTTTATAATATACATTATATATGGTTGAAATTTATGCTCAAGTATATTATTATTCCGTCATTATATGAGCTGAAAACTAATTTTTTATTTTTATTTTATAAATAAAATATATTTTTCTATAGGTAAGTCCAGAATGTGGATTAAAAAGATAAAAAACTTATAATATTTAAAAAAGTTAAAAAATTAATAATTTAGAGGGTAAAATAGGTATTTGACAATCAAAAATTTAAAAAATCTAGTTGAGTGACATTCTGAGTGCAATATGCATAGTTAAGTGACTTTGTTGTTACAAACAAAAGAAAAGTGACTTTAGTAGATAATTTGGAATATTTGACTGACCATTTGAGTAATGGACTCTATAATTATACCAAATAGGGTCTATAGGTTGAAAAATACTACCAAATAAGGGATTAATAATATCAAAGCTAATACACATATTATTTTTCCCTAATGCATCTTACCAAACGACTCCTAAGGGAGAAGTAGGAAGAGAATACAATACAGCCCATCCGTAGTTCAGTTCGGTTTCGCCAAATTTTGATTTGACCTTTTTTCTTTTTCAGCTTTTTAAAATTAAAAAGGAATCTTTATACAAATTGCTGCCCGGACTTATTATTTACTTTTCATAATCGATATATATAAACTACATATAAATTATATATATATATATATATATATATATATATATATATATATTATATTCAACGAATATTTTCGTTGAAGGGGTTGGGTGGGCGATCAGATTAACTTTTCAATAAAAATAGATCGAACTGAAGTTATATAAATTTGATTTTTTTTCATTTCAGTATGGCTTGATTGGGCCTTCTCAACTTTAGTGTACACTCTGCGATGTAAAAAATATTTATATGATTTAGTCACTTATTAAATAAGTACAAGTAAATCACTTGATAAGTATTAATTGATTATCAGGTAAAAATATTAACTAACCTACTATCTCGTGTTAAATTTTGTTAATAATATAAAAAATATTTATATCGTTAAAAGTGTATATAACTTAATATTGATAACCTATTAATTGATGATCAGGTTTTAATAATTATCTAACCCAGTTTTTTTATTATGAGTTTGAATTTCAGATCTCTCAGTTTGCTCAATAAATTTGGTTTCTTCACTCCCTGTTGAAAAGTTCTCATTCTGCTTTATGAAATACTTGAGAAAAGTTAAATAGTGGAAATTACTTTTACAAAGAAGAGGGAAAGTGTATCTACGGGTCAAATCAGAAGGGGGCAAATGATGTGCACTTATAATAAAAAACAGATAAATATAAGGATTTGGAAAGTGGATTTTTATCTATCATTTATTACTAAATTAGAGTAAGCAATTCTGAGGAAAACATAAGGTGAGAAAGACACGCTTCATGCAAGAAAAGGGAAAGAAAGGAATGACCAATTTTATGTGTATGATTTAGTATGAATGAAGCCCACGGAAATGAATTTTATGGATTTTCTTTATCACTTTTGCATATTGCATTTTAATTAAATCCCTTGCTTAGTGATCTCACAACGAAATAGAGATAAAGGAAGTAGGTTAAACTGTTCCTAAACTCAAGAAATTAATCAAAATTATTGAGTTTTTAGATGAGTTGCGACTGCATAATTTTGATACATTCATTAATATCTAAAGGGACTTTTTTTTTTTTGTATATATACAAGATTTTAAACTTATTTATCCGATTTTATCTAAGTTTTCATATTTACAGGAAGTAACAAAAGTTTTTTACAAAATATATACAAATTCGGTCAAAATTTATAATTTATCTACAACATAAATATACATTTTTTGTACAGAATCTGGTCAAAAACTACAATTTACATACAATTTATATACAACTTATATATAATTATGTAAGTTGTAGATATTTTATATACCGTTTCTACATTCGACATACAAAATATATACAATTTATTCATGTCTTCTTTATCGAGTTTCAATCTGAAATTTCAATCAAAACTACCTCGAATCTTTACCAAATTGTCTCAAATTTGAGATATAAACTCCAAAGGATATTTTCAATCATTTGCAACAACACCCAATCCAAACAAAAAATAATTTCATGAAATTTTATTTTCGAATTCAAAGCTTTGAAGCTTTTTAATGGCTGTCAATGGAGTTTTTAATGGATTTACTATAATGACACGACTTGTCATTTTAAGAATTTACGCCCCGTTCAGCGACTAAAGATCTTGAGCAGCTTCATAATATATATTATGACCACGGGTGTGGTCGAGTTTGGTTTTCGGAAGATTCGAAATTAAATTAAAAGAACAATTCTCATTTTTGAAGCGTAAATGGAAAGAGTTGACCGGAGAGTTGACTTTTGAGCAAACAATACCGGAATAGAATTTTGATGGAGTCAATAGTTTCGTATGATGATTTCGAACTTAGGCGTATGTTCGGATTTGGATTTGGAAGTCCGTAGGACAATTCGAAGTATTTTGGCTAAATTGGAAAAATAAAAAAAATTTGGAAAGTTTGACCGAAGGTTGAATTTTTGATAACGAGGTTGGATTTTGATTCTGAAAATTGAAATAGCTCCATTACGTCATTTAAGACGCGTGTGCAAAAATTAAAGTCATTCCATATTGATTTAATACGTTTCGGCGCAAATTATAGAATTTAGAAATTTCATAACTCATAATTCGATTCGCGGCGCGATTCGTAGTTTCGGCATTGTTTGATGTGATTTGAGGCCTCAGCTAAGTTTGTATCATCTTTTGGGACTTGTTGGTATGATTTTATGGGGTCCCAAGGGGCTTGGGTGTATTTTTGGATCATTGGTTGAGAGACTAGTAAAGTTAAGAAATTTGGGAGTTTGACCATGGTAAATATCGGGTCAAGACGACCTCTTTTCAGTATTTTGAGTGCACGAGCAGGTCCGTAGCGTGTTTTATGATTGAAATTCATATATGGTTTATGTCTGGGAGGTTCCGGATGAGTTTCGGGGTAATTTCGGATCATTTTGGAGAAGTTTGAGTTTGATGGTTTCTGGTGAGGTACTGTTCATTCTCAATTGCGAACACTGTTCATTGAAGGTTACTGTTCATTCTCAATTGCGAATAATTTATCGCAATTGCGATGATTTTTGGATTTTAGTGGAGTTAGCAATTGCGAACAAAGTATCGCAATTGCGAACATTGTTCATGGGAGGTTACTGTTCATTCGCAAATGCAAAGTTTTTATCCGCAAATGCGAACCTGGGCAGAAATTTAAGGATTGAAAATCTTTCATTTCTTCATTTTCGATTGAAATTTTTGGAGCTCGATTTTTGGGCGATTTTGAGGATTTCTTCACGATTTCGACTGGGGTAAGTATTCTATATCCTAAAGTGATTATATTTCATAAATCTATAGTTATATTCATAATTTAATTCGGATTTAAATAGAAGAAATCAAGATTTTTGCAAAATCTTCCAAAAACTAAAATTCAAGATTTGGAGGACGATTTGTTATTGGAATTTGATAAAATTGGTATAGTTGAACTCGTATCGGGATAGGTGTTCGGATTTTGTAAAAATTATATCGAGTTCCGAGAGGCGGGCCCCGCGTTGACTTTGGTTGACTTTTTAGAATAAAATTTTAAGTCGACTTTTTATTATCCGGAATTATTTCCGATGAATTTTAATGAAGTTATACAATTAATTTGGATAGATTTGAGCTGTCCGGAGGTCAATTCAAACAAGAAGGTGATTTTAAAATACCGGCATAACTTCAAAAAGGTAAGTATCTTGCCTAACCTTGAGTGGGGGAATTACCCCTTAGGCATCGAGTCTTATGTGCCATTTGTGAAATGTGAAAAGCCGTGTACGCGAGGTGACAAGGTGAAATTGGATAATTATTGGCATTTATTAAATCATCTATTTGCCACGCCTCAATTCGCGTTTGTTGAAGTTGTTTTTATATGACAATTTGATGTGATTATTAATTGTATATTTATGTGAATTTCGTGAGTTTGGTGATTTGATATTTCATGGAACTAATTATATTATGGATTTTTCATCTGCAAATAATTAATGAAATAAATTTAAACTGAGACGTTAATATAATTATCAAGAATTTGGATTAATGAATGGGTTGCCCTATACTAAGTATTTTCCATCTCTGTTGTTGTTTTGATGTTTTATACACATTGTGTGGAGCCTTGAGCTATTTGTTATGAAATTAATTATTTTTGTTATATCTTTGAAATTGGTTGTGGTCATTGAAAAAATTGTGATATGAATTGATTTTGTTATGTTGTCGTGATAATATTCCGTGTAAATTATTATGTTATTTGAGTTATTATTTTGAGGATATAAGGGTGGCATTCCACTGTTGATATTATGTGGGTATAAGGATGTCATTTCACTGTTGTTATGTGTGTTGGGATATTGTCTGGGCGGAATGATAAGGGTGGCTATATGAGAGATAAGGGTGACTATAGGAGCGATAAGGGTGGCTATTGATATTGTCAGGGCAGAGGGATAAGGGAGGCTATTATAGGAGTGATAAGGATGGCTATAGGAGAGATAATGGTGGCTATTTTCAGGGATGATATGTGATGATGTGAAGTTATTGCGTTGGTAATTTTTATGTGATGTTATGATTTTTCTTGTGTTTATTTCTATATTTTGTGCAATTTATCTTGTTGTTTTGGTAAACTTGATAGTCTGATCTATGTTGAAAATGGGAGCCTATGGCTATTGTCAGGCGGGTTATGAAATGAAATATGAGCACGAGGTGCCGTGAGTAAATAATGATGATATTGGCACGTGAATTGTCCGTGCAATTGTGATATGAAATGTGGGCACGAGGTGTCGTGGTTAAATGATGATGATATTGGCACGTGAATTGTCCGTGCAATTATGATATGAAATGTGAGCACGAGGTGCCGTGAGTAAATGATGATGATATTGGCACGTGAGTTGTCCGTACAGTTGTGATAGAGAAATTAGCATGAGGTACCGTGGAAATATGAAAGTGGGTTGAGACCCGTATTTGTATGATTTTGAAATGAGGTGTCACACGGTGACTTTTATTCGAAAGATATTTATTTGAAAGAATTATATTTGAAAGAGATTTATTTGAAAGAATTATATTTGAAAGATATTTATTTGAAGGGAGTATATTCGAAATATATTTATTGGAGAGTATTATATCCTGAAGATTATTATTTGAAAAAATAATATACAGGCGAAAGATTTATATTTGAAAGACTTGATTAATTGGTTGTACTTGTATTCATTATTTGTTGAGCAGTATTTATGGTGTCCTTGTTGCCCTGCTGTGTATATCACTGGCTGATTATTGTTGCCATCATTGTTATTTGTTTCCTATTATTTTTGTATACTATATTGCACAGGTTATTAGACTAGTGAGTGTCTCGACTGTACCTCGTCACTACTCCACTGAGGTTAGTCTTGATACTTACTGGTTACCGACCGTGGTGTACTCATACTACACTTTTGTATTTTTTTTGTGTAGAGCTAGGTATTGGAGATATCGGACTCGGACAGAGTTAGAGTGTGATCGCAAGGATTCAAGGTAGAGTTGCTTGGTCGTCGCAATCCCTTAGAGTTTTTCCATTTTATTGTACAGTTAATTATTAATCAAACAGTATTGAGTATTCGATCCTTGAGATCACTTCGTGCATTCAGTTAAAGTTCGTGACTCAGTATTACTAGTCTTGGGAGGTTGTTTGTAATTATTTCCGTTGTTGGTTTTGACACTTGTATTATAATTATATGTTTTAAAAAAAAATTGGCTTGAATTGTAATTATAATCGGCTTACTTAGTCTTAGAGACTAAGTGCCATCACGACGCCTGTGGTGGAATTTTGGGTCATGACATGTTGGTATCAGAGCCAGGTTCATAGGTTCTACGAGTCACGAACGAGTCTAGTAGAGTCTTGCAGATCAGTACGGAGACGTCTGTACTTATCTTCGAGAGGCTACAGAATTATTAGGAAATTTTCACTTCTTTCATTCCTATCGTGCGGAATTTGTTGAATTTGGAATTTGAGCTTTTGTATCTCTATTCTCTCACAGATGGTGAGGATACGTGCTACCGGGTCAGTTGAGAAGACACCCGTGCATACTGCTAGGGCCGCAAGAGACCGGGGCCGAGGTTGAGGCCGAGGAAGGGCACGTGCCGCGACAAGAGCACCTGTCAGAGCAGCAGCTGAGGAGCCGCCAGTAGCTCCAGTTGGGGGACAGGTACCAGAAGCACCTGTTGTTACCCCTGGACTTCAGGAGACTTTAGCAGAGTTCTTCAATATGTTTGGTATATTAACTCAGGCAGGATTGATCTCTGTTGCATCAAATATTTCACAGATTGTGGGAGTAATGTCATGACCCGATTTTCCCTCTGTTGGGTACCGTGATAGCACCTAGTCTTAGGGACTAAGTAAACCTAACATTTACTGAATAACAATAATAATAAATAACATCCAACAACTTTTGAAATAGAATCTCTATAAAATTTATAATTCCCAAAACTGGTAGTACAAGTCATAAGCTCTACAGAGTTTGCTACAACTTCTAAATATAACTTTTTGAAAGTAGGTAAAAACAGTATGAATACAAAATAGGAAGGTGATTCCGAAGCATGCGAACGTAGCGACAGGTTTACCTTGAGTCTCCACAGCAACAAACCGCACAGCTAGCTTATGATCAACTCACTTCAAAATACCTGGATCTGCACAAAAATATGCAGAAGTGTAGTATAAGTACACCACAGCGGTACCCAGCAAGTATCAAGACTAACCTCAATGGAGTAGTGACGAGGTACAGTCAAAATACCTACTGGGCTAAATAACCTGAACAAATTATAAGTATAGAAACAACAAAGTATAATATCTACATAAAGAAAACTACGCGATATGTCTAACAATATAGTAATTACAATAGGAAAAGATAACAACAAGTATCAGCGGAATACCAAAATAATGACACAGAAGGATGAACGGAAATGCAACATAAATCCGAAATCACAGATACAGAAAGGACAAGTAATCACTCAACCACAACGACCGTTTTCACATCAAGTTTCAGTCAATAAACTTCACGAGGTACCAAACTTCAGACAAATCACAACTCACGGGTCTCAATATCTGAACCTTAACACTTGGCACCTTGTGCCCTCATTACACCTCACAACCGTACTGACGACTCGCATGCCAAATAGAGCTATTCTCACATAGAATGCAAATAAGCAAGGGTGTACATCTATACTCAAAAATATCAAGAAAACCTCTTATCCGATAAGAGTGCTTAACTATGTGTATGCTTGTGCAAATATCCTAACATAGTTCATACCAGCTAGTGAGCATAAGGGAAAAAAACAGACAACACGTAGAATGTTTTCTCACAACTTCCACTAGATAAAACTTACACAGGTAAGTGTACCACTATCACAAATATCAACAACAAGAATGCCCCCAGGCCATCACAAATCATCACAAATCAATCCCTGACACAACCCACCTTGTCTCGCCATATGTGCAATAGTAAAATAACTGCAAGCCTTGTCTCGCCACACGTGCATAATAATATTCCCACCTTGTCTCACTACATGTGCAACCCACACACACACACATATATATATATATATATATATATATATATATATATATATATATATATATATATATATATATATATATATCCCGCCGTGTCACGTCGCATGTGCAAATATCAATAGTAATAATAGCATGGCAGAAACCTCGTGCAAACCCATAACAAAGAGATGTCAACAAAGGGCACTCCCGAGATACTGCCTCGTAGTCCCAAAAGTAAATGCTCAACAGGGAATCTCCCAAGGTACTGCCTCGTAGTCCCAAAAGTAAATATGCAAGACAGGGAAATATCCCGAGGTACCGCCTCGAAGTCCCAAAATAAATATGCAAGAACAACAAGTACAACAACAACAATAACACTAATACAAGGGTACGACAAATAAATTAACTCAAAAATTCCAGAACTCAAAGGAACGGAGGAATTAATTCACAAGGAGTGGCCACAATAGAGAATGCTAGTCATAATAAGAACAACTCAACAAGAAAGGAAATATTATGTAACAACGGTCCACAATTTATAGTTCGACAATGGGGGAACTAACACAAGGCGAATAATTCCAAATAAGGACAAGTCAACTAAAATATAGGATATCTAACTTCTTTTAAGGTTGGCAATTAAGAAAGGGATACAACAAATTCAATTAGGGATAAGCAGCAGAAAGATAATCATAGCCTCAATTAAGGATGAACAATTACAAAAGAGATAATTATAACTTCAAATAAAGATAAGCATCTAGGGGGAAACTAACATGGCAATTGAAGAGATAACAATTTCAATTAAGGCACAGATGACTCAAATAAGCATCAAGGGAGGATCATGAAGCAATTAATTCTAATTAAAGCCGGTATTGGTGAAACCAGTGATTAAGAGACGTATTCATAACATAACAACTGCATAATGAGTGAATACAAGGACCTAAGAACCCTAAAAGGCCAACTTTTCACAAATAAGTCCGAGCACGTACTTGTCACCTCGCGTAGTTCCCCCATATGAAATTAGGCAAGATACATACCTCAAAGAACACAAACCGATACTCTAAAATGAACTTCTCGGGTGAAATGATCTCCGGACAACTCAAATCTAACCAAAATAACTTCAAAACACAAATAAAACTCATAAGAAACTATTCCGGATTATAAAGGCTCAATCTTTATCAAAATCTAAAATTCGACCAAAAAATCGACTCCCGGGCCCGCACTTCAGAACTCGACAAATTTTACAAAACCCAAACACCTATTCCGATACGAGTTCAACCATACTAAAATTATCAAATTCCGATACCATTTCGTTCCTCAAATCATGATTTTTCATTTTTAATTTTTCTTCAAAAACCTCCATTTTCCTCAATAAAAATATAAATTAAATGATAAAAATAAAGATAAAATCATGGAATATAATAAATTCTAGGTAAATAAAACTTACCCAATCGATTTTCTTGAAAACCCTCAAAGAAGCTCCCAAAACCGAGGTCTAAAACTCAAAATATGAAGAAAATGGCCAAACCCTCGACTTATATGATTCTGCCCAGGTATGACCGCACCTGCGACACAATTAACCTCTTCTATGGTGTCGCTTCTGCGACAACAGAACCGCATATGCGAAGACCACTAACCAGCTTTACCCTCGCACCTGCGGATATCCTACCGCTTCTGCGCAACTGCAGGTGCGCATGCCAAAATCGCATCTGCGCCCAAGAATCCGCTTCTGCGGCGCCGCAAATGCGCACCAATTTTCTGCATCTGCGGAGGCTACCAAGCTCAGCCCTTCATGCACCTGCGTCTTCATCTTCGCATCTGCGACCATCGCACCTGCGCCCAGGGTCTGCAGGTGCGATTACACCATAACTCAAACCTGTTCACAACTATGAAAACCATCCGCAACTCGTCCGCAACACACCCGAGGCACCCGGGATCTCAACCAAATATACCAACAAGTCCTAAATATCATACGCACTTAGTCGAGCCCTCAAAACACGTCAAACAATGCTAAACACACGAATCACCCTCCAATTCAAACTTAGTGAACTTGAAACTTCAAATTTCTACAACCGATGCTGAAACCTATCAAACCACATCCGATTGACCCCAAATTTTGCACACAAGTCATATTCAACATTACGGACTTACTCCAACTTCTGTAATTAGATTCCGACCCCGCTATCAAAGAGTCCACTACCGGTCAAAATCTCCAAAAATCTGACTTTCGTCATTTCAAGCCTAAATGAGCTACAGACCTCAAATTCACCGTCCGAACACGCTCCTAAGTCCAAAATCACCCAACGGAGTTGACGGAACTGCCGAAATTCCATTCCAGAGTCATCTTCATATAGTTCCAATTACTGTCAAAATCCTAAGACTTAAGCTTCCGTTTTAGGGGCTAAGTGTCCCAAATCACTCCAAATCATCCGGTAACTGAATTCAACTACACACGTAAGTCAATACACATAATACGAAGTTGTTCAGGGCCTTATGCCGCCGAACGAAACTTAAATTCTCAAAACGACCGGCCAGGTCGTTACATACTTTCCCTCTTAAACAAGCATTCATCCTCGAACATGCTAAGAATTGCCTCGAAGTCTTCAAATCACTGAAAGCACTTATCCAACATTCACCTGCGGGTGACCCCACTTCACCCCAATCTACATAAGCCTGACAGCACCATTTCAACTGTAATTTATCCTTTCTACCAACACCGATAAGCCTTAGAATCAAAATTCTCACCTTCCATTCATCTCTAAAAGACCTGATTCTAAATCCATACCCCGTATCAGTCTCAACCAGTTGTAACAACTCATGCCTACACCCACAAAGTACGGCCACCCAACATGACACGCCACACATAGGCCCATTATAACATTTCTGATCACAATAGCTGCCCGTAATCAAAATCAGCACCGGCAATTAGCCTCATATCCGTTAGAACCCTGTTTCAAACCTTGACAACACTAACAACGATGCAAGAAACATGAATACCTCTTAGCTATACACCCGAATAAATAAGTCACAACTAACACCACCGGGCACACTCCCCGTAAGCTAAAACTCAAGAAGCACGGAACAAAAATGACTGAATATGTAAGGAGAAACACATAAGAGAAATATCAAACAAGCCCGACAAGCACAACTCTCTATTAGTACCATACTACGAATCAATTTAAAAGGAAAAAAATGTAAGTATATGAACAAATCATAAGGATCTCATCCTGATATAACTTCCACTACGGCATGCAGCCCGGCTCAAACATATCAAATCACATGGAATCGCGAGGGTCTCGCCCTCAACTCTCAATCACAAGCCGAATACACATCATACCAATTGAAATCTTCCACTAACTCAATTCTGCCAATAAAATCATAACACTTACTGAACTCTCACCCCGGTAGAGTATCAAATCACAAATCGTAACCAAATTACTTATGAATCACATCAAACCTGCCATAATAGATAACACAAATTCACTTTTAGTCTCGTAACTTTCAATAATGAATTAAAACAATGATAGACACGGCTATTACTCATAGAATTTCCCAACATGGGCAAACACATATACAGAATACTAAGTCATGAATTCACCCATAGGTGGAACAACAAATAAGGGGACTCACCCCGATAAGCAAAATCGAATCAAAATATGAATGGTGACCCTCTATAACAAATCAAAAGCATACATGTATGACATCATCTGGCGAAGAGGCCCCAGGCCTACTATATGAAACACATCAACCGGTAGGGTCTTCCCCTCTTAGGCGCCCTCTACTCGCTTGAATACTTTGTTGTGACACACCTTTCTGGAGTCTAGGACAATCTCTCACCCTGTGGCTGGTATCTCCACACTCGAAGTAACCTCTCTACTGACGTGGCTGTGGGAACTGTGCGGTATGGGTACACTGAGACCCATGAGCACATGAAACACTGTGCGAAGCCTGAAGTGCAAACTGAACTGGATGACCCACAAAACCTCTACCATGTCGTACCATGCCTCCAAAATAAGGACCAGTAGATCTCTCCGATCTACGAGGCCTCCTCGCCTCCATGTCCTCTCTAACCTGACCTGGCCTGCCCTCTCCCTCATGGCCCCTCCTGCCCTTTCTCTCCTGATCCCACATGCCCTCTACTCGGCGGGCGATCCCTACCACCTGCTGAAATGAAACATCCGACTCTAATTCCCGAGCCATGCTGAACCGAATATCAGACCTGAGCCCCTCAATGAATCTATGGTCATGCTCTTTAACTGTAACGACCAAAGCAGGTGCATGTCTGGCCAAATTACTGAATCTAACGTCATACTCCGACACTGACATAGTGCCCTGGCGCAGCTACTCAAACTCCGTGCGCTATGCATCTCGAAGGGACCGAGGTACAAACTCTCTCAGGAACATATCTGAAAACTGAACCCATGTAAGTGAAGCTGACTCAAGCGGGCTACCCAAGGCATACACCTGCCACCACTGATAAGCCGCTCCTCTGAGCTGGAACGTAGTAAAAGCAACCCCGCTCGTCTCCATAATACCCATCGTACGGAGAATGCGGTGAGACTCCTCCAGAAAACCCTAGGCATCATCTTTCGCCAACCCACTAAAGGTAGGAGGGTGGTACTTCTTATACCTCTCAAGTCTAAGTTGTTCTTTCTCAGATGTTGCTGCCCTAACCACGGGCTGAACTGGGACCACAGGTTGTGTTGCCATGACACCTGGAACCTGACCAACATGAGCTCGCTGCTCTGGAGTGTGGGCGGCAGGAGTTTGAGCTCCTCCCCCGGCCTGTGAAATAGCTGGTGCAACCGGAATCAACCCCGCCTGAGCCAAGGTACCAAACATGCTCAGGAACTGTGCTAAGGTCTCCTAAAGTCTGAGGGTAACAACAGGAGCCTCTGGTACCTGCCCCCCAACTGGAACTACTAGCGCTTTCTCAACTGCTGCTCTGGTAGGTGCCCTAACTGCGGCACGTGCTCCTCATCGGCCTCTGCCTCTGCCCCTAGCGACATCTGTTCCAGGGGTAGCGTCATCAATAACTGCAGCTTGATTCTTCACTATCTATGAGATAATAGAATGATAAAAGCTTCAAACTTCGAGACCAATGAACTCGCACGATATGAATAAAGGAAGTGAACTTGTCCTAATAGTTCCATAGCCTCTTAAAGATAAGTACAGATGTCTCTGTACCGATCTGCAAGACTCTACTAAACTCGTTTATGACTCGTAGCACCTATGAACCTAGAGCTCTGATACCAACTTGTCACGACCCAATTTCTCCTCCGTTGGGTACCGTGATGGAACCTAGTCTTAGGGACTAGGTAAGCCTAACATTTACTGAATAGCAACAATAATAAATAACATCTAACAACTTTTGAAATAGAATCTCTATAAATTTTACAATTCTCAAAATTGGTAGTACAAGTCATAAGCTCTACAGAGTTTGCTACATCTTCTAAATACAACTTTTTGGAAGTAGGTAAAAATAGTATGAATACAATATAGGAAGGTGACTCTGAAGCCTGCGAACGCAGTGGCAAGTTTACCTTGAGTCTCCACTGCAACAGTCCGCATAGCTAGCTAATGATCAACTGACTTCAAAATACCTGGATCTGCACAAAAATATACAGAAGTGTAGTATGAGTACACCACGGCAGTACCCAGCAAGTATCAAGACTAACCTCAATGGAGTAGTGACGAGGTACAGTCAAGACACCTACTGGACTAAATAACTTGAACAAAGTATAAGTATAGAAACAACAGAGTACAATATCTACATAAAGAAAACTATGCGATATGTCTAACTATATAGTAATTGCAATAGGAAAGGACAACAACAAGTATCAGCGGAATACAAATTAATGACACAGAAGGATGAACAGAAATGCAACATAAATCCAAAATCACAGATACAGAAAGGACAAGTAATCACTCAACCACAACGACCATTTTCACATCATGTTTCAGTCAATAAACTCCACGAGGTACCGAACCTCGGACAAATCACAACTCACGGGTCTCAATACCTGAACCTTAATGCTTGGCATCCTGTGTCCTCATTACACCTCATAACCGCACTGACGACTCGCGTGCCAAGTAGAGCCATTCTCACATAGAAGGTAAGTAAGCAAGGGTGTACATATATACTCAACAATATCAAGAAAACCTCTTAACTACGTGTATGCTTGTGCAAGTGTCCTAACATAGTTCATACCAGCTAGTGAGCATAAGGGAACAGAACGGACAACACGTAGAATATTTTCTCACAACTTTCACAAGATACAACTCACACAAGTAAGTGTACCACTACATAAATATCAACAACAAGAATGCCCCCAGGCCATCACAAATCAATCCCTGACACAGCCCACCTTGTCTCGCCACGTATGCAATAGTAAAATAACTGTTCGCCTTGTCTCACCACACGTGTATAGTAATGTTCCCACCTTGTCTCGCCACATGTGCAACCCACACACACACACACACACACACACACATATATATATATATATATATATATATATATATATATATATATATATTCCCGCGTTGTCACGTCGCATGTGCATATATCAATAGTAATAATAGCACGACAGAAACCTCGTGCAACCCCATAACAAATAGATGTCAACAAAGGGCACTCCTGAGATACAGTCTCGTAGTCCCAAAAGTAAATGCTCAACAGGGGATCTCTCGACGTACCGCCTCATAGTCCCAAAAGTAAATATGCAAGACAGGGGAATATCCCGAGGTATCGCCTCGTAGTCCCACAATAAATATGCAAGAACAACAAGTACAACAACAACAATAACACTAAGATAAGGGAACAAAGAAATTAATTCATAAGGAGTGGCCACAATAGAGAATGCTAGTCATAATAAGAACAACTCAACAAGAAAGGAGATATTATGTAACAACGGTCCACAATGTACAGTTCGACAATGAGGGAGCTAACACAAGGCGAATAATTCCAAATAAGGACAAGTCAACTAAAATATAGGATATCTAACTTCTTTTAAGGTTGGCAATTAAGAAAGAGATACAACAAATTCAATTAGGGATAAGCAGCAGAAAGATAATCATAGCCTCAATTAAAGATGAACAATTACAAAAGAGATAATTATAACTTCAAATAAAGATAAGCAGGTAGGGGGAAAATAACATGGCAATTGAAGAGGTAACAATTTCAGTTAAGGCACAGATGACTCAAATAAGCATCAAGGGCAGATCATGAAGCAATTAATTCTAATTAAAGCAGGTAGGGGTGAAACTAGTAATTAAGAGACGTATTCATAACATAACAACTGCATAATGAGTGAATACAAGGACCTAAGAACCCTAAAAGGCCAACTTTCCACAAATAAGTCCGAGCACGTACTCGTCACCTCGCGTACACAGACTACACTTAGCATAGAAGACTCAAATCCTAAGGGGTAGTTCCACCACACAAAATTAGGCAAAATACTTACCTCAAAAAAGACAAACCGATACTCTAAAATGAACTTCTCGGGTGAAATGACCTCCGGACAACTCAAATCTGACCAAAATAACTTCAAAACACAAATAAAACTCATAAAAAACTATTCCGGATTATAAAGGCTCAATCTTTATCAAAATCTAAAATTCGACCAAAAAATCGACTCCCGGGCCCGCACTTCGGAACTCGACAAATTTTACAAAACCCGAACACCTATTCCGATACGAGTTCAACCATACTAAAATTATCAAATTCCGATACCATTTTGTTCCTCAAATCATGATTTTTCATTTTTAATTTTTCTTCAAAAACCTCCATTTTCCTCAATAAAATACAAATTAAATGATAAAAATAAAGATAAAATCATGGAATATAATAAATTCTAGGTAAATAACACTTACCCAATCGATTTTCTTGAAAACCCTCAAAGAAGCTCCCAAAACCGAGGTCTAAAACTCAAAATATGAAGAAAATGGTCAAACCCTGGACTTATATGATTCTGCCCAGGTATGACCGCACGCGCGACACAATTAGCCGCTTCTGCGACAAAATAACCGCATATGTGAAGACCACTTACCAGCTTCGCCCTCGCACCTGCGGACATCCTACCGCTTTTGCGCAATCGCAGGTGCGCATGCCAAAATAGCATCTGCGCTCAAGCTCGCCTTTGTGCATAAGAATTCGCTTCTGCGGCGCCGCAGATGCGCACCAATTTTCCGCATCTGCGAAGACTACCAAGCTCAGCCCTTCATGCACTTGCATCTTCATCCTCGCATCTACGACCATCGCACCTGCGCCCAGGGTCCGCAGATACGATTACACTAGAACTCAGACATGTTCGCAACCATGAAAACCATCAGCAACTCGTCTGAAACACATCTGAGGCCCTCGGGACCTCAACCAAATATACCAACAAGTCCTAAAACACCATACGAACTTAGTCGAGCCCTCAAAACACGTCAAACAACGCTAGACACAGGAATCACCCTCCAATTCAAACTTAATGAACTTGAAACTTCAAATTTTTACAATCGATGTCAAAACCTAACAAACCATGTCCGATTGATCCCAAATTTTGCACACAAGTCATATTCAAAATTACGGACCTACTCCAACTTCCTGAATTAGATTCTGACCCCGATATCAAAGAGTCCACTACCAGTCAAAATCTCCAAAAATCCGACTTTCACCTTTTCAAGCCTAAATGAGCTACAGACCTCAAATTCACCGTCCGGACATACTCCTAAGTCCAAAATCACCCAACGGAGCTGACAGAACCGCTAGAACTCCATTCGGGAGTCATCTTCATACAGTTCCAACTACGGTCAAAATCTTAAGACTTAAGCTTCTGTTTTAGGGGCTAAGCGTCCCAAATCACTCTGAATCATATGGAAACTAAATTCAACCATGCACGCAAGTCAAAACACATAATACAAAGCTGCTCAGGACTTATGCTGCCGAACGGGACTTAAATTCACAAAACGATGGTCATTATAAGTAACTCAGACTCCTACCGCCCGTACTCCAGAGCAGCGAATTCACATTGGTCAAGTTTCGGGTATAGTACCGGCACAACCCGTTATTCCGGTTCAGCCTGAGTTCAGGCCAGAGGCATCAGAAGAAGAACAAAAGAGACTTGATAGGTTTAAGAGGAATAGTCCACCTACTTTCAGTGGCACAACTTCAGAGGATGCCAAAGGATTTCTAGAAAAGTGTCACCGTATTCTCCGCACCATGGGTATTATAGAAGTGAGCGGAGTTGCCTTCACTACATTTCAGCTGACAGGCATAGTGTATCAGTGGTGGCAAGTTTATGAAGAAGTTAGACCAGGCGATGCAACACCACCAACTTGGGATCAATTTTCAGAAATATTTCTGAAAGAGTTTATTCCCCAGACTATCCGAGATGCGTGGCGCACAGAGTTTGAACGGTTGCGTCAGGGCAGTATGACAGTGTCAGAATATGCTATCAAGTTCAGTGAGTTAGCCCGTCATGTACCTATCTTGGTTCCTACAGTTAGAGAGCGAATTCGCGGATTCATTGAGGGGCTCGATTATGATCTTAAAATATGCATGGCTCGAGAATTGCAAACCGATACTCTATTTCAGCAAGTAGTGGAGATTGCGAGGAGGATTGAGGGTGTTCTAGGTGAGGAACCAAAAGGTTTCGAAGCTCTAGAGGGTTCAATGGATTTTACTATTCAGCTATGACCCATTATGGCGGAGGCTCGAGCAGTCGGCCAGCTCTGCCCGCACATCAAATTACTCGGGGTGCTCCAGTAAGTTCTTATAGTACACCACCGACACGAGATTCTTATAGTGGTTATTCCAGTTATCCGGCACAGACTCAGTATGAGCAGTCGCGACCTCAAAGGGGTTGTTATGAGTGTGATGATACTAGGCACATCATGAGAGATTGTCCCAGACTTGGGAGGGGTGAATTTCATCAGAACACTCAGGCTATAGGCGTTATTCTAGTTAATACCCCATGTGCACAGCTAATTAGGGGTGGAGGACAGGCGGGTAGGGGGCGCCCTAGAGGGGGAGGCCCAACCCGTTGATATATTTGTTGTGGTGTGGCTGAGGCCACTACACCAGATGGTGTCGTTACAAGTATAATCCTGATTTGTTATAAAAGGATTTTTTTTCCTTAATTTGATTTGATTCTGAATATTGAGGTGAGTCCTCCTATTATGCCCCGCTTATGAGTGAGCTTCATAATTTTGTGACCCACTTATATGTTTATCCATGTTGGGAGATTTGAAGATGTTAGCCCGTATCTATCATTTTTATTTTGTACACGACTGAGGGTTGTAAGTCCAAAAGTGACTTTCTAAAACTCTCTACAGTGGGTTTTGATGTGATTTCAGAATAATTAAATTTAATTTTATGAATTATATGTCGTACCGGTATGAGAGTTCATTATGTGTTGTGAAAAATTGTTTACGAAATTTATTGAAAAGAAGAAAGAAAGGAAATGAAAATTTTTTGTAGGCACAGTGTGCAAAATACTTGTGATTCAGAACTGAAGACAAGATCCTCGCATTTTAATATGATTTGATATGTTTAAATTGGGCTACGAGCCGCGGTGGAAGTTATATAAGGACGAGATCCTTGTGATGAAAATTTATGTGTTTAAATTCTCCCTTGTGAAATTAAATTTGTAATATAGTACTTATAGGGAGTCATGCCTGTTAGACTTATTTAAAAATTCTTGTATGAATTTCTCTATGCATAATTTGCCATATTCGTGTTATAATTATTGAGTTTTAGCCTACGAGGTGAGTGCCCAGGTAGCGTTAAATATGACTCGTTAATTTGGGTAAATAATTATGAGGTCTTTATGCCTCGTGTCTTGTTGTTAGTAAAATGGAGGTTTGAAACAAGATTTTGTTAACATGAGGTTAATTGGCGATGTTGTAATCGATTATGAACAACTATTAAGACCATAGATGTGGTTATGGTGAAACGACCCGACCGTTCGTTTTGAGTATCACAACCCTGTTCCCTAATTTACTGCTCAATTTATACCTTACAATTAATTTATGACTTATCGGGTTAGTTGGTTCGGGTCCGGAAGGATTTCAGAGTGAAATGAGACACTTAGTCTTATAATTGAAAACTTAAGTTGGAAAAGTTGACCGGATATTGACTTATGTGTAAATCACCTCGCAATTTAATTTTGATGATTCCAATAGCTCTGTATGGTGATTTTGTACTTAGGAGCATGTCCGAAAAATTATTTGGAGGTCCGTAGTGGAATTAGGCTTGAAATGCCGAAAGTTGAATTTCTGGGAAGTTTGACGGGGGGATTGACTTTTTGATATCGAGGTCGGAATTCGATTTTAAAAATTGGAATAGCTTCATTATGTCATTTATGAATTGTATTCAAAATTTGAGGTCGATCGGACTTGATTCAATAGGTTTCGGCATCGAATGTAGAAGTTGGAAATTTCATAATAGACTAAAGTTTCAAGTGAGTTCGCACAAGACCTAACTTCAAATGATCATACCTCTCAGTATAGGAAGTGTTATATACTGTATTACCTATCAAATAAAAGGTCTTTGAGTTTAGTTTCTAACACTTCAAACCGTTCATCATTTGGACATTCCTATAAGAAGTTATGACCAAATTACCAAAGGCAGAAAAAAAATAAGATTCTGCGACAATTCTGCGATCGCAGAATAATTCTGTGATCGCGAAAGTGCTTTTGCGACCGCAAACTGGTCGCATAATGGACCAGAACAGCCCAGTTCTGGGCACCAATTTTTGCGACCCACATACCCATTCTGCGGTCCATTATGCGATCGCAGACCTGCTTTCGGAGGGTTAATTTTTCTACTTTCATAACCCAATCCCATTTTGATAAATAAGCTTTGGGACTCATTTTGGAGCATAAATCTGACATTTTTAGAGAGAAGGGAGAGTGTTCTAGAGAGAGGAAGAAGCTCAAGTGCTTTGTTCATCAACATCTTGTTCAAGCTTTGAAATCCAACAAGGAAATATCACAAGATCTTCACCCAAGAGGTAAGGTTCTAACCCCTAGTCTTCAATTTCGAGTATGGGTAAAGATGGGTGATTAAAAGTATAATTATTGGGTATAATAGTATTATTTATACATATCAATAAGGTTTATGAAAAGATTGTTGAGTTCAAATGGGTAAAGATTGAGTTGAAAATGGTAAAAATCTTCAATGACTTTAATTGAAGATTTGAGGGTCGAGTTGATGTCGGAATTTGGTAAAATTTGTATGGTTGGACTTGTGATTGTATGGGCATTCATATTTTGTAACTTTTGTTGGGTTCCGAGATGTGAGTCCCACGGGCAATTTTTGAGAGTAATTTCGGATTTTGTGAAAAAATTAGTATTTTGATATGGAATAAATTCCTATAATTTGGGTTGACTGAATCAAATTAATTGTGACTAGATTCGAGCCGTTCGGAAGTTGTTACGCACAGAATGGAATTTCTGAAGCATTGTTTAGCTTGCTCGATATTGGATTCGGCTTGTTCGAGGTAAGTAACTCTTCTAATCTTGGAGCTGAGGGTATGAACCCTAAATATACATGTTATGTGAATTGTTTGGAGGTGACGCACATGCTAGGTGACGGGCGTATGGGCGTGCACCATAAAAATTATGACGTAATTGTTTCGTGGAATTTTGTAGTCAAATAATCTTGGCATTTTCCATGCAGTTTTATGTGTTAAAGAAATTGAGCTGAGAATCATATTAAAAATTATGCTGAGGCTATGTGCCAGTATTATTGGGACCCACATAGGTCATATTGCTATGAATTATTTGTTTTAAATTAAAAATTCATACTCAGTCATATTTATTTCATTGCATATCATATCTAAGTCTCTATTGTTATTTATTGATACATCATATCATCACTTTCGGGCTATTTTCATGACATTGTGAGCCCAAGAGACTGGAGAGATTGATGAGTGAGTGAGGCTGAGGGCCTGATTGTGAGGATAATTATGGGATCGGGTTGCACGCCGCAACAGGCCATATTGGCTTTATTATAGCACGTGAGTTGTCCGTGCAGCACGTGAGTTGTCCGTGCAGATTATAGCGCTTGGGCTGAAGGAGTCCCTCCGGAGTCTGTACACACCCCCAGTGAGTGCAGGTACCTACTGAATGCGAGTGCCGAGTGCAAGTGTCGAGCGCGAGTGCCGAGTGATTTGGGAGGATTCAGTGACTGTGAGGCATAAGTGATTGTGAGGACTGAGTGACTGTGAGGATTGAGTGAGTGGGAGGACTGAGTGAAATAATACTCTGAGAGTATGCATATGATTTTATCACTAAGCTGCATCGCATTGATATGCACATTTGACATACAGGCATAGAGATACATTTTCCTCATGTTGTACGGTATCACGTCATTCATGACTTCTCACACATATTGGCATATGGGCATAGTGATGAATTTTCCAATGGTTATCTGGAAAGAAAATAAAACATCTTATCATTGTTGAAAGGATTTTTGGGGAACATTACTATTTTCAAACTTACTTATATTTTTGGTAAATGATTTGGATTTTCACTAATACATTGGAAGGCAGAATTATTTTCAGAAATCATGATGTAGCTGAGCATTTATTCTTTGAGTTACTTCTTGTATTACTCGCTTCATGTTGTTATGAACTGTTGTTGGTTATTGGAGCTGGACCCTGACCTTTGTGTTAGCTCGTTACTGCTTTCAACCTAAGGTTAGGTTTGTTACTTACTCAGTACATAGGGTCGGTTGTACTGATACTACACTTCTGCACCTTGCGTGCAGATGTTGACTGCTGATATTGCTGTGTTCGATGGGAGCTGGATTTGAAGATGTATTTGCGTTCCGGTTGTAGCTGCCTCTTGTTCATGGTAGCCTTAGATTCATAAAACTCTGTTTATGTACTTTTCAAACAGATGATTTATTTATTTCATACCTACTTTGTAAACTCTATTCTTAGAAGCTCATGATTTGTACTACCATTTCTGGGGGGAAATGTATTGATTTTAGATATTTTTTTTAATTAATTGCCTTATTAATTTTATTGGAATTGGATAGTTGGTAATTGGCTTACCTAGCGGGTTTGGTTAGGTGCCATCACGACTAATTGGATTTTGGATCGTGATATATGGGCATACATATGATGTGCTTCATGTCCAGATATCATTATGATAATGCAGTGCTTGTAATGCTGAGATTAGTGTTATTGATATATACATTGTGGTGCTTTATTGGGTTCTGGATGTGTTGTTAGGAGTTATTTTGGTATTACTCTGGCAAGTGGATAGGCCCAATTACAGGGGAGACTACCGAAATTTCTGAAAAATTTGGCAGTTAGTAAAATTTGGGGGATTGAGACGTGTGAAAGAAGAGATAAGTTATGTTATATATTTGAGAGCGAACTCTACTTCTCATTCAAGGGCGAATGATCCAAAGTGGGGGAGAACGAACACCCCAAAAAATTTTGAAGTACTTCAGCACTATCGAGAAAGTTGATGTGTGCGTAAGAACGAGTTGCTATAACCAGTTGAGACTAATACTGTGTGTTGATGTGAAAATCAGTCCTTTTGAAAATATTTGGAGTGTAAGAAATTGGTTTTAAAGTTTATAAGTATGGATGAAAGAAGTAATCTTCAACTGAGATGGCGTTGTTGGATCCATGTTAAATTTATGGTGACATAGAATCACCCGCGAGTATGTGTGCAGTAAATATATTCAGTAAATTAAGTCCTCAGAAAGATTCTTGGCACGTTCGAGGATGAACGTATATTTAAATGGGAGAGAATGTAACGACCTGACTTGTCGTTTTAAGAATTTACACCTCGTTCAGCAACTAAAGGTCTTGAGCAGCTTCGTAATATATATTATGATCGCGGGTATGGTCGAGTTTGTTTTTCGGAAGATTCGGAATTAAATTAAAAGAACAATTCTCATTTTTGAAGCTTAAATAGAAAGAGTTGATCAGAGAGTTGACTTTTGAGTAAACGACACTGGAATGGAATTTTGATGGTGTCAATAGCTTCGTATGATGATTTCGGACTTGGGCGTATGTTCGGATTTGGAAGTCCGTAGGATAATTCGACGCATTTTGGCGAAAGTTGAAAAAATAGAAGATTTTTGAAAAGTTCGACTGAAGGTTGAATTTTTGATAACGAAGTCGGATTTTGATTCTGGAAATTGGAATAGCGCCATTACGTCATTTAAGACTCGTGTGCAAAATTTGAAGTCATTCCGGAATGATTTAATACGTTTCGGCGTAAATTATAGAATTTGGAAATTTCATAACTCATAATTCGATTCGAGGCGCGATTCAAAGTTTCGGCATTGTTTGATTTGATTTGAGGCCTCGACTAAGTTCGTATCATGTTTTGGGACTTGTTGGTATGATTTGACGGGGTTCCAAGGGGCTTGGGTGTATTTTTGGATCATTGGTTGAGAGACTAGTAAAGTTAAGAAATTTGGGAGTTTGACCAAGGTCAATATCGGGTAAAGATGACCTCTTTTCATTGTTTTGAGTGCGTGAGCAGGTCTGTAGCGTATTTTATGATTGAAATTCATATATGGTTTGTGTCTAGGAGGTTCCGGATGAGTTTGGGGGTGGTTTCAGATCATTTCGGAGAAGTTTGAATTTTTTGGTTTCTGGTGAGGTACTGTTCATTCGCAATTGCGAACACTGTTCATTGAAGGTTACTGTTCATTCGCAATTGCGAACAATTTTTCGCAATTGCGGTGATTTTTGGATTTTAGTGGAGTTCGCAATTGCGAACAAAGTATCGCAATTATGAACACTGTTCATGGGAGGTTACTGTTCATTCATAAATGCGAAGTTTTTGTCCGCAAATGCAAACCTGGGCAGAAACTTAAGGATTGAAAATCCGTCATTTCTTCATTTTCGGTTGTGATTTTTGGAGCTTGGTTTCTGGGCGATTTTGAGAATTTCTTCACCACTTAGACTGGGGTAAGTGTTATATATCCTAAAGTAATTATATTTCATGAATCTATGGTTATATTCATCGTTTATTTCGGATTTAAATGGAAAAAATCAAGATTTGTGCAAAATCTTTTTAAAACGAAAATTCAAGATTTTGAGGACGATTTGTTATTGAAATTTGATAAAATTGGTATGGTTGAACTCGTATCGGGATGAGTGTTCGGATTTTGTAAAAATTATATCGGGTTCCGAGAGGCAGGCCCCGCGTTGACTTTGGTTGACTTTTTAGAATAAAATTTTAAGTCGACTTTTTATTATCCGGAATTATTTCCGATGAATTTTAATGAAGTTATACAATTAATTTGAATAGATTTGAGATGTCCGGATGTCAATTCAAGCATGAAGGTAATTTTAGAATATCGGCATAACTTCAAAAAGGTAAGTATCTTGCCTAACCTTGAGTGGGAGAATTACCCCTTAGGCATCGAATCTTATGTGCCATTTGTGAAATGTGAAAACCCGTGTACGCGAGGTGACGATTACGTACTCGGGCTTATATGTACAAAATTTATTGGGTTAAAGTCTTAGGCATATTGTGTAGTAAATTGGATAATTGTTGCCATTTATTAAATCATCTATCTGCCATTAGGGTTGTTCATTTAGATCGGATATCCAAAATCCAAACCGATCCATTCAATTTCGAATTGGATCGAATTTCGGATTGTATTTATTAAAATTTTGGATTTCGAATCGGATTCGGATTGGTAAAATTTTAATCCGATCCGATCCGATCCGAAATCCAAAATTATTAGGGCATGTATAAATTCTAAACTTTAATTCGGTTAATTAGTACTTCCTTTACATTTTTCTCCAAGTTATTACTTTTACAATTTATGGATTTAGCTCTATTGGCACCATAGTACCCTCATAATTGTATAAACATGAATTTTTCTTACTGTACTGCCTCTTTTACAAAGAAAATATACATATGAGTTTGCAACTTTGAGGTATAATAATCCGATCCGAAATTTAAAAATTCGATCCGATCCAAACTTTAAAATCCGATCTGACCCGATATTAATTCGGATCGAATTCGGATTGCATTTTTTAGAATCCGAAATCCAAAAATCCGATCCGAAATGTGCTAAATCCGATCTGATCCGAACCATACACAGCCCTATTTGCCACGCCTCAATTCGCGTTTGTTGAAATTGTTTTTATATGACAATTTGATGTAATTATTAACTGTATATTTATGTGAATTTCGTGAGTTTGGTGATTTGATATTTTCTGAAAATAATTATATTATGGATTTTTTATATGTAAATAATTAATGAAATAAGTTTAAACTGAGGCGTTAATATAATTATCAAAATTTGTATTAATGAAGGCGTTGCCCTATACTAAGTATTTTCCATATCTGTTGTTGTTTTGAAGTTTTATACACATTGTGTGGAGCCTTAGGCTATTTGTTATAAAATTAATTTATTTTGTTATATCTTTGGAATTGGTTGTGGCCATTGGAAAAATTGTGATATGAATTGATTTTGTTATGTTGCCGTGATAATATTCCGTATAAATTATTGTATTATTTTGAGGATATAAGGGTGACATTCCACTGTTGATATTATGTGGGTATAAGAGTGGCATTTCACTGTTGTTATGTGTGTTGGGATATTGTCTGGGCGGAGTGATAAGGGTGGCTATAGGAGAGATAAGAGTGACTATAGGAGCGATAAGGGTGGTTATTGATATTGTCAAGGCGGAGGGATAAGGGAGGCTATTATAGGAGTGATAAGGGTGGTTATATGAGAGATAAGGGTGGCTACTGTCAGGGATGATATGTGATGATGTGGAGTTATTGCGTTGGTAATTTTTATGTGATATTGTGATTTCCCTTGTGTTTATTTCTATGTCTTGTTGTTTCGGTAAACTTGATAATAGTCTGATCTATGTTGAAAATGAGAGCCTGTGGCTATTGTCAGGCGGATTATGAAATGAAATGTGGGCACGAGGTGCCGTGAGTGAATAATGATGATATTGGCACGTGAATTATCCGTGCAATTGTGATTTAAAATGTGAGCACGAGGTACCGTAGTTAAATGATGATGATATTATCACGTGAATTGTCCGTGCAATTGTGATATGAAATGTGGGCACGAGGTGGCGTGAGTAAATGATAATGATATTGGCACGTGAGTTGTCCGTGTAGTTGTGATAGAGAAATTGGCACGAGGTGCCGTGGAAATATGAAAGTGAGCTGAGACCCGTATTTTTATGATTTTGAAATGAGGTGTCACACGGTGACTTTTATTCGAAAGATATTTATTTGAAAGAGATTTATTTGAAAGAATTATATTTGAAGGGAATATATTCGAAATATATTTATTGGACAGTATTATATCCTGAAGATTATTATTTGAAAAAAAACATATAGGCGAAAGATTTATACTTGAAAGACTTGATTAATTGGTTGTACTTGTATTCATTATTTGTTGAGCAGTATTTATGGTGTTCTTCTTGCCCTGCTGTGTATATCACTGGTTGATTATTGTTGCCATCATTGTTATTTGTTTCATATTATTTTTGTATACTATATTGCACATGTTATTAGACTAGTGAGTATCTCGACTGTATCTCGTCACTATTCCACTGAGGTTAGTCTTGATACTTACTGGGTACCGACCGCGGTGTACTCATATTACACTTTTGCATATTTTTATGCAGAGCCAGATATTGGAGATATCGGACTCGGACAGAGTTAGAGTGTGATCGCAAGGATTCAAGGTAGAGCTGCTTGGTCATCGCAGTCCCTTGGAGTCTTTCCATTTTATTGTACTGTTAATTATTAATCAAACAGTATTGAGTATTCGATCCTTGAGATCACTTCATGTATTCAGTTAAAGTTCGTGACTCAGTATTACTAGTCTTGAGAGGTTGTTTGTAATTATTTCCGTTGTTGGTTTTGACACTTGTATTATAATTATATGTTTAAAAAAAATTGGCTTGAATTGTAATTATAATCGGCTTACTTAGTTTTAGAGACTAAGTGCCATCACGACGCCTGTGGTGGGATTTTGGGTCGTGACATTAACATAGTTTCCAATTCAATCTACTCGCTACTAATTAATGCTATTTTGTTTATTGATTCCAAAAAGCTAAAAGAATGATAAATAAAATGATTCTCTTCATCATAGCTAGGAGTGGCAAACGGGCGGGTCGGGTTGGATATGGTTCGGGTCGAAAATGAATAATGAAAAAACAGATAAATTATCCGACCCGATCCATATTTAATACGGATAAAAATGGGTTAATCGACGGATAATATAGGTAATCATATTATCCATGACTTCTTAAATATGAACTCTTTTGGTATAATTCCTAGTCTCCCAAACTTGAGGAACCCCCAATTTGAGGCTTTACAAATGTAAAAGTTAAACGCATTAGTTATCCATTGGTTACCCATTGGTTATCCATTTTCTAAATAGATAATATGGTTCTTATCCATATTTGACCCATTTTTAAAAAGTTCATTATCCAACCCATTTTTTAGTGGATAATATGGGTGGTTAATTGTGTTCTTTTAATTATTTTGTCACCCCTAATCATAGCTAATATTTTTCTTATTTACTTCCTCGTTTTCATAGGATCTGAAGCAAGAACTTTGATAGGTACTAATGTTCTCTCTTTTTTTTCACTTAACAGTAGTATCATTTCTTCAGTTAATCCACATGAAGATATTAATATCTCTCATAGTCATAGAGAATGAGAGAGAGAGAGAGAGAGAGCGAATAGGGAATTCCCTATTCAATTCCTAATATAATGGGATACTCATTAATACCAATTTGTATATAATTGGTAAATTGTATATCAACTTGTAATTAAGTTAAAACCTAAATAGTGAGGGTAAATAAGTTTCTAATGTAGTACATATAGGTAAAAATCCCATATCTAAATAATGAGTATTTTTTTTTCTTTTTATATTTATTTTTAAGATTGCAGAACTATTGTGAGAGTCGAGTTCACTGGTGATATTATTTGTTGTTTTGTACAATTTTAAAATGCATCACTGAAGTTTAAATTGTTTTCTTATATACCCAATATACTTGTATTTTATTGATATTAAATTTGCTTAAGGTGTTATATATACCAAACATCATACATATTCTCTTCGACCATTTATGAAATTTACCCCATTATTTTTTCTGTTTATGGCATTCACTTTGGACTACTTGAAAATCATGTTGACCCTTTTAGTGGCTGATTTATTTGTCAATGATAGTCTCTGTCAAATTTGGATTTTGCAAAAAACACGGAAAATGGTTTGCATCCATTTAAGTGTAGGTGATAGTATATATTCATATTTGTAATTCCTTTCTGAAAAATGAAAATTCTTTGAATTGATATGTTCCCTTCTTGATACTCTCTCCGTATCATATTATCAGTCGTGGTTACTAAAAATAATTATCTCAAATTATTTGTCACTTTAGAAGTTCAAGATAAAATTGATTATCTTTTTCATTTTTTATCCTTAGTAATAATTATCCTTGAATACTACAAACACCTAACTTTGTTCAAATAACAATGAAGAAAGATTAAATATTAAGACATGAATAAGGGTAAAGTAGTCAAAATCTCATCCTAATTAATTTTTCTTAAGAAACGTGTATAAAATAATCATAACAGATAATATGAGACGGAGGGAGTATTATTTAGCTTTTTGAAGGGCGTGCAAGCCAAGACTTTGATGGTTTCACTACCTAAAATGCTATTTTTCATTGTTAATGGTTGTTGCACTTCTTAGCTAAATAAGGCAAAACATGGGGGTGAATTATTGAAGCTATATATTGCTCAAAAATGCAAAACCCAATAAACTACATGAACATGTTTGCTTGGTATAGAAATTAAATTATTGTACTTTCTAGCATTTACATAAACTTTGTGGTCCAGGAATACTAATCAATATTTAACTGATTAATCGGCTTAAAATCATTGAACTACATGAGTTAAAGTTCTCTTAGACCGAAAACTTCACTCTAAATAGTAATATGTCAAGATTGACAATCATGTAAACTTTGTTAAGAATGCTTATTTTATGTCTCGTGATTAAGAAACATTTGACAAATTCTTACAACATTGATAAATAGAGTTATCTCGTGTAAATACTTGTCACCACCCAAAATCCCACCACAGACGCCGTGATGTCACCTAGTCTCTGAGACTAGGTAAGCCAATTTCAATTACATTTTGAAGCTATTTTTTTAAGTAATCAAAACTAACAGCGGAAATAATTACGATATACAACCTCCCAAAACTGGTAATACCGAGTCACAAACTCTAATTGAATACATGGAATGATCACGAGTACCGAATATACAATACTGTTTTTTGATTATAAATTAGCAGTACAATGAAATGAAAAGACTCCAAGGGACTGCGACGACCAAGCAGGTCTACTTTGAATCCTTACGATCCTGCTTTAACTCTGCTCAAGTCCGATATCTCCAATACTTGGCTCTACACAAAAATATGCAGAAGTATTTTATGAGTACACCACGGTCGGTACCCAGTAAGTATCAAGACTAACCTCAATGGAGTAGAGATGAGGTACAGTCAAGACACTCACTAGTCTAATAACCTGTACAATATAATATACAAAATAATAGAAAATAAATAATAATAAGGGCAGGATAAAATAACCAGTTATATGCACAATAGACAATAAGTACCATTAATATCACTCAATAATTAATAAACACAATTATACCCAATTAAATCAAGTCCTTAAAATAAATGTCTTTCATATATAATTCTTTCAGATAGCTCTCTTTTAGATATAATTTTATCAAATAATTATTTTTCAAATATAATTCTTTCAATAAATCTTTTCAAATATAATTTTCTCAAATAAATATCTTTTAAATGCAATTATTTCATATAATACCTTCTAAGTAAAAATTCTTCCAAATAAATATTTTGAATATAATTCTTTCAATTAAAAAGTCATCATGTGACACCTCATTTCATAATCATAAAAATACGGTCTCAACCCATTTTTATATTTTTCTTAAATATGGGTCTCAGCCCATTTTCATATTTCCACGGCACCTCGTGCCCATAATTAAATCATCATATTTTCCCGGCACCTCGTGCCTTCATTTCATATCACAATTGCACGGACAATTCACGTGCCAATTATCATTATCATTTCATCACAGCGCCTCGTGCCCACATTTCATATCACAACTGTACGGACAATTCACGTGCCAAATATCCTCATTATTTACTCATGGCACTTCGTGCCCAGATTTCATTTTATAATCCGCCTGGCAATAGCCACAAGCTCTCAATTTCAACATAAAACAGATTGTTATCAATTTACTATCAACAAGACCAATTGCACAAGGCATAAAAATAAACACAAGAAAAATCACAACATCACATAAAAATCATCAACACCACAACCCCACATCATCACATATCGTCCCTGACAATAGCAATCCTTATCGCTCCTATTGCCACCCTTATCACTCCTATAACTACCCTTATCGCTCCTATTGCCACCCCTATCTCTCCTATAGCCACCCTTATCGCTCCGCCCAGACAATATTCCAACAAACACAATAACAGTGAAATGCCACCCTTATACCCACATAATATCAACGGTGAAATTCTACCCTAATCTCCCCAAAATAATAACTCATACAACACAATAATTTACACGGAAAATTAACACGGCAACATAATAAAATCAATTTATATCACAATTTGTCCAATTTTCACAACCAAATTCTCAAGATATAACAAAACCAATTCATTTCATAACAAATAGCTCAAGGCTCCACACAATATATATAACACCCAAAAACAATCAATAGAGATAAAAATTACTCAGCATAAAGCAAAGCCTTCATTAATACAAATTTATATAATTATATTAATACTTATTCTTAAGTTCGCTTAAATTAATTATTTGCATAAGAAAATTCATATTGGAATTAATTTCTAAGAAATATTAAACCAACAATACTCACAAAATTTCATAAATATTTCAAGTAACAATCACATCAAATTATCATATAAAAACAAATTCAACAATAAGGATTTAGGCATGGCAAACACATGATTTAATAATTTTCTATAATTTCCCAATTTACTACACAATAATACCTAAGACTTTAATTCAATGAATTTTTGCACGTATAAACCCGAGTACGTACTCATCACCTCGCGTACACGGCTTTTCACATTTTACAAATGGCACATAAGACTCAATGCCTAAGGAAAAATTTCCCCACTCGAGGTTAAGCAAGACACTTACCTTTTTGAAGTTAGGCCGATATTCTAAAATAACCTTCTTACTTGAATTGACCTCCGGACAGCTCAAATCTATCCAAATTAATTGTATAACTCCATTAAAATTCATCGAAAATAATTCCGGATAATAATATGTCGACTTAAAAATTTATTCCAAAAAGTCAACAAAAGTCAACGTGGGACCCGCCCCTCGGAACCCGATATAATTTTCATGAAATCCGAACACACATTCCGATACGAGTTCAACCATACCAATTTTATTGAATTCCAATAACAACTCGACCTCCAAATCTTAAATTTTCGTTTTTGGAAGATTTTACAAAAATCTTGATTTCTTCCATTAAATCCAAATTAAACGGTGAATATAATCATAGATTCATGAAATATAAATATTTTAGGATATAGAATACTTATCCTAATCCATATGGTGAAAATCTCCTAAAATATCGCTTCAATCCGAGCTCCATAGCTCCAAATATGTCAAAAATGGCTGAAACCTCGAAATATAGCTACTGCCCAGGTATTTACTCTTCGCGATCGCGGAAAATGCTTCACGATCGCGAAGCACAAAAATTTTCAGCCCCAAAATTGCTCTTCGCGATCGCGAAGAACATACTCCCCCAACTCTTCCAGACAGCCTCTAGTATAATAGTTATAACCTTTTGTACAAACCTCCAAAATACAAATGGTTTAACTTTCTGAAAACTATACACCAAGGGCTATAACTTTTATTTGTTTCTTATCTCCCAATTCCTTATATATTTCTAGATATAAGCTTCCAAAATTAGCCCTGTACAACAGAGATTTCCAAACTCTTCCCAGACAGCCTATAGTGTATCTACTATTACATTTTGTACACAATTCCAAATGACAAATAGTTTACTGTTCTGAAAACTATACATCAAGGGCTACAACTTTTATTTTTGGATCAACTCCAAATTCCTTATAAATTGTGAGATATAAGATTCCAAAATTGGGTCAGTGCAACAGAGATTTGTTCTACGCGATCGCAAAAGAGCTTCCGCGATCGCGATTCACAAGGCCCCAAACTGCTGTTTGCTCTTCGCGAACGCGACCAAAAGTTCGCGATCGCGATGCACACCTCTGTAGGCAGAAACCAGCAATTAAAAATGATCTAGAAATGGTCCGAAATCACCCCGAAACTCACCCGAGCCCCTCAGGACCTCAACCAAATATACCAACAAGTCCTAAAACATCATACGAACTTAGTCGATGCCTCGAATCATATTAAACAACGCTAAAACCACGAATCACACCTCAATTCAAGCCTAATAATCTTTGAACTGTCAAATTCTATATCTTGTGCCGAAATACATCAAATCAATCCGGAATGACTTCAAATTTTGCACACAAGTCATAAATGACATAACGAAGCTATTCAAATTTCCAGAATCTAATTCCGACCTCGATATCAAAAAGTCACCCCCGGTCAAACTTCCCAAAAATTTAACTTTCGGCATTTCAAGCTTAATCTACGGACCTCCAAATAATTTTTCAGGCACGCTCCTAAGTCCAGAATCACCAGACGGAGCTATTGACATCATCAAAATTCGAATCCGAGGCCGTTTACACATAAGTCAAATCTCCGGTCAAATTATTTTTTCTTTTAAGCTTCAAAAATGAGAATTGTTCTCTTAATTAAATTCCGAATCTTCCGAAAATCAAACTCGACCACACTTGCGGGTCATAATACACATTACGAAGCTGCTCGAGACCTTACGTCACCGAACGGGGCGTAAATTCTTAAAACGACAAGTTGGGTCATTACATTCTCCACCTCTTAAACAAACGTTCGTCCTCGAACGTTCTAAGAATTATTCTGAGGTTACCAAATTGATGATTTTACTTTTACACATATACTCACAGTTGATTCCACACTACCGCATTTGAGATAAGCCTGACAACATCATCTCTTTTGAGTTTATTTCTTTTATCCATATTTGTAAACTTTAAGATCAATTTCTTACACTCCAAACATTTCAAAATGTCTGATTTTCACAACAACGCATGGTATTAGTCTCAACTGACTATAGCAACTCGTGCCTACGCACACATCAATTTTTTTTATAGTGTTGAAGTACTTCAAAAAATTTTCGGGGTGTTATATTCTTCCTCGCTTAGGATCATTCGCCCTCAAACACATAACGTAATTTTGTCTCTTCTTTGCACGTCTCAATCTCCCAAATGTTTTTCTAACCCCAAAATTTTTCAGAAATTTCGGCAGAGTCTCCCTTGTAATTGGGTCTAACCACCTGCCAGAGTAACACCAAAACAACTCCTAACAACATATCCACAATGTATATATCAATAACACAATCTCAGCATTACAAACACTGCATTATCACAATGATATCAGGACATGAAGCACATCATATGTATGCTCATCACCACATCTCTGGTCTTAAAAGCCGTTCATAATTAATTCTAGTATCATATATTAATCTCATATTAACCACCACCTCATTTTGAATTTTCACAACATTGACAACGGAATGTGAGGCATGAAGACCCCATGATTACTTACTCGGATTAATGAGTCATATTTAACGCCACCTGGGCACTCACATCATAGGCTAAAACTCAATATTTACAGCACGAAAATAGATGAATATGAACAAAAAAATATACAAGAATTATCAAATAAGTCTAACAGGCATGACTCTCTATTGATATTATTGTACAAATTAATTTCACAAAGGGATAATTTTAAACTCATAAATATTTCACCACAAGGACCTCGTCCTTATAACTTCCACCACGACTTGTAGCCCGGTTTAAATATTTCACATCATATATAAAATGCGAGGATCTCGTCCTCAACTCCGAATCACAAGTATTTTGCACATTATGCCAACTGAAATTTTAATTTTCCTTTCTTTCTTCTTTTCAATATATTTCATAAACAGTTTTCACAACACATAATGAACCCTCATACCGGTAGGGCATATAATTCATAAAAATTGGAATCAATTATTCCGAAATACATTAAACCCACTATAATGAATAATAAAAATTACTTTTGGACTTATAGCCCTCAATGATGTACAAAAATAAATGACAGACACGGGCTCACACCTTCAAATCTCCCAACAAGGATAAACATATAAGTGGGTCACAAATTTAAGAAGCTCACCCATAAGTGGAGCATAATAGGAGGAATCACCTCAATATTCAGAACCAAATCAAATTAAGGAAAATATCCTTTTATAATAAAATTGGGATCGTACATGTTACGACACCATCTGGTGTATTGGCCTCAGCCAAATTATAGTGATTAAATCAACGGGTCGGGCCTCCATCTCTTAGGTGCCCAATACCCGCCTGTCCTCCACCTCTAGCTAACTGTGCACGTGGAGTATCAACTGGAATAAAGCTTGTAGCTGGAGTGTTCTGATGAAATTCACCCCTCCCAAGTCTGGGACAATCTCTCATGATATGCTTAGTATCACCCCACTCATAACAACCCCTCTGAAGTCGGGCTGCTCGTACTGAGTCTGTGCCGGATAACTGGAATAACCACTGTAAGAATCTTGTGTCGGTGGTGCACTGTAAACTGGAGCACTCCGAGTAATTTGATGTGCGGACTTAGCTGACCGACTGCTCGAGCCTCCGCTATAATGGGTTCTAGCTGAAGAGTAAAATCCACTGAACCCTCCAGATCTTCAAGACCTTTTGGCCTCCTTAGACTCCCTTTCCTCGCCTAAAACACCCCCAATCTTCCTTGCAATCTCTACTACTTGTTGAAATGGAGTATCAGTTTGCAATTCTTGAGCCATGCATATTTTAATATCATATTCGAGCCCTTCAATGAATCTGCGGACCCGCTCTCTGATTGTAGGAACCAAGATAGGTACATGACGGGCTAACTCACTAAACTTGATAGCATATTCTGACACTATCATAGTGCCCTGACGCAACCGTTCAAACTCTACGCGCCACGCATCTCTGAGAGTCTGGGGAACAAATTCTTTCAAGAACATTTCCGAAAATTGAGCCCAAGTTGGTGGTGTGGCATCGGCTGGTCTACCTTCTTCATAGATTTGCCAGGCAACTCCGCTCACCTCCACAATACCCATGGTGCGGAGAATACAGTGACAATTTTCTAGAAATTCTTGGGCATCCTTTATAGTTGTGCCACTGAAAGTAGGTGGACTATACCTCTTAAACCTTTCAAGTCTCTTTTGTTCTCTTCTGATGCCTTGGGCCTTACCTCAGGTCGAACTGGAATAATAGGTTATACCGGTACTATACCTGGAACCCGACCAACGTGAACCTGCTGCTCTGGAGTTGAGATAGGAGTCTGAGCTACTCTAATCTGCGGAATGTTTGGTGCAACAGAGATCATTCCCGCCTGAGTTAATATACCAATATACTCAGGAACTGTGCTAAAGTCTCCTGAAGTCCAGGGGTAACAACAGGTACTTCTGGTACCTGTCCCCCAACTGGAGCTACTAGTGGCTCCTCAACTGTTGTTCTGACAGGTGCTCTAGTCGCAGCACGTGCCCTTCCTCGACCTTTACCTCGGCCTCTACCTCGGTCCCGGCCTCTTGCAGCCCTAGCAGTATGTGCGGATACCTGCTCAGCTAACCCAGTAGCACGTGTCCTCACCATCTGTGAGAGAATGGAGATACAAAGGTTCAAATTCCAAATTTAACAAATTCGGCACGACAAGAATGAAAGAAAAGGAAATTTCCTAACAGTTCTGTAGCCTCTCGAAGATAGGTACAGATGTCTCCATACCGACCCACAAGACTCTACTAGACTCGTTCGTGACTCGTAGAACCTATAAACCTAGAGCTCTGATACCAACTTGTCACGACCCAAAATCCCACCACAGGCGTCATAATGACACCTAGTATCTAAGACTAGGTAAGCCGATTTCAATTACATTTTGAAGCCATTTTTTTTAAGTAATCAAAACTAACAGCGGAAATAATTACGATATACAACTTCCCAAGACTGGTAGTACTGAGTCACGAACTCTAATTGAATACACAGAATGATCACGAGGACCGAATATACAATACTGTTTGATTACAAATTAACAGTACAATAAAATGAAAAGACTCCAAGGGACTGCGACGACCAAGCAGCTCTACCTTGAATCCTTACGATCCCGCTTTAACTCTGCCCAAGTCTGATATCTCTAATATCTGGCTCTACACAAAAATGTTCAGAAGTGTAGTATAAGTACACCATGGTCGTTACCCAGTAAGTATCAAGACTAACCTCAATGGAGTAGAAATGAGGTATAGTCAAGACACTCACTAGTCTAATAACCTGTGCAATATAATATACAAAATAATAGGAAACAAATAATAATAATAAGGGCGGGATAAAACAACCAGTTATATGCACAACAGACAATAAGTACCATTAATATCACTCAACAATTAATAAACACAATTACACCCAATTAAATCAAGTCCTTTAAATAAATGTCTTTCACATATAATTCTTCCAGATAACTCTCTTTTAAATATAATTTTCTCAAATAATTATTTTTCAAATATAATTCTTTCAATAAATCTTTTCAAACATAATTTCCTCAAATAAATATCTTTCAAATACAATTCTTTCATATAATACCTTCTAAGTAAAAATCCTTCTAAATAAATATTTTGAATATAATTCTTTCAATTAAAAAGTCACCATGTGACACCTCATTTCATAATCATAAAAATACGGGTCTCACCCTATTTTCATATTTTTCTTAAACACGGGTCTTAGCCCATTTTCATATTTCCACGGCACCTCGTGCCCATAATTAAATCATTATATTTTTCCGGCACTTCGTGCCCTCATTTCATATCACAGATGCACGGATAATTCACGTGCTAATTATCATTATTATTTCATCACAGCGCCTTGTGCCCACATTTCATCACAACTGCACCGACAATTCACGTGCCAAATATCCTCATTATTTACTCATGGCACCTCGTGTCCGGATTTTATTTTATAATCCGCCTGGCAACAGCCACAGGCTCTCAATTTCAACATAAAACAGATTGTTATCAATTTACTATCAACAAAACCAATTGCACAAGGCATAAAAATAAACACACGAAAAATTACAACATCACATAAAAATCATCAACACCACAACCCCACATCATCACATATCGTCCCTGACAATAGCCACCCTTATCGCTCCTATTGCCACCCTTTTCACTCCTATAGCCACCCTTATCGCTCCGTCCAGACAATATCAATAGCCACCCTTATCGCTCCTATTGCCACCCTTATCGCTCCGCCCAGACAATATTCCAACAAATACAATAACAGTGAAATACCACCCTTATACCCACATAATATCAATGGTGAAATGCCACCCTTATCTCCCCAAAATAATAACTCACACAACACAATAATTTACACGAAAAATTAACACGGCAACATAATAAAATCAATTTATATCACAATTTGTCCAATTTCCACAACCAAATTCTCAAGATATAACAAAACCAATTCATTTCATAACAAATAGCCCAAGGCTCCACACAATATATATAACACCCAAAAACAATCAATAAATATAAAAATTACTTAGCATAAAGCAAAGCCTTCATTAATGCAAATTTAGATAATTATATTAACACTTATTCTTAAGCTCGCTTAAATTAATTATTTGCATAAGAAAATTCATATTGGAATTAATTTCCAAGAAATATTAAACCAACAATACTCATGAAATTTCAGAAATATTTCAAGTAACAATCACATCTAATTATCATATAAAAATAAATTCAACAATAAGGATTTAGGTGTGGCAAACAGATGATTTAATAATTTTTCACAATTTCCCAATTTACTACACAATAATGACTAGACTTTAATTCAATGAATTTTTGCATGTATAAGCCCGAGTACGTACTCGTCACCTCGCATACACGGCTTTTCACATTTCATAAATGGCACATAAGACTCAATGCCTAAGGGGTAATTCCCCCACTCGAGGTTAAGCAAGACACTTACGTTTTTGAAGTTAGGCTGATATTCCAAAATAGCCTTCTTGCTTGAATTGACCTCCGGACATCTTAAATCTATCCAAATTAATTGTATAACTCCATTAAAATCCGTCGGAAATAATTCCGGGTAATAATATGTCGACTTAAAAATTTATTCTAAAAAGTCAACAAAAGTCAACGAGGACCCGCCCCTCGGAACCCGACATAACTTTCATAAAATCCGAACACCCATTCTGATACGAGTTCAACCATACCAATTTTATTGAATTCCAATAACAACTTGACCTCCAAATCTTAAATTTTTATTTTTGCAAGATTTTACAAAAATCTTGATTTCTTCCATTAAAATCCGAATTAAACGATGAATATAATCATAGATTAATGAAATATAAATACTTTAGGATATAGAATACTTACCCTAATCCATATGGTGAAAATCGCCTCAAAACTCGCTTTAATCCGAGCTCCATAGCTTCAAATATGTCAAAAATGGCTGAAACCTCGAAATATATCTACTGCCCAGGTATTTACTCTTCGCGATCGCGGAAAATACTTCTCGATTGCGAAGCACAAAAATTTTAAGCCCCAAAATTGCTCTTCGCGATCACGGAAAACCAATCGCAATCGTGAAGAACAAACTCCCCCAACTCTTTCAAACAGACTCTAGTATAATGGTCATAACTTTTTGTACAAACTCCAAATCGCAAATGGTTTAATTTTATGAAAACTATATACCAAGGACTATAACTTTCATTTGTTACTCATCTCTCAATTCCTTATATATTCCTAGATATAGGCTTCCAATATCAGCCCTGTGCAACATAGATTTCCAAACTCTTCCCAGATAGCTTATAGTATATCCACCATAACCTTTTGTACACAACTCCAAATGACAAATGGTTTGCTTTTCCGAAAACTAGACATCAAGGGCTACAATTTTTTTTTTTGGATCAACTCCAAATTCCTTATAGATTGTGAGATATAAGCTTCCAAAGTCGGGTCAGTGCAATAGAGATTTGTTCTACGCGATCGCGAAAGAGCTTCCGCGATCGCGATTCACAAGGCCCCAAACTGTTGTTTGCTCTTCGCGAACGCGATCAAAAGTTCGCGATCGCGATGCACACCTCTATAGGCAGAAACCATCAATTAAAAATGGCCTAGAAATTGTCCGAAACCACCCCGAAACTCACCTGAGCCCCTCGGGACGTCAACCAAATATACCAACAAGTCCTAAAACATCATACGAACTTAGTCGAAGCCTCGAATCACATCAAACAATGCTAAAACCACAAATCACACCTCAATTCAAGCCTAATAAACTTTGAACTTTCAAATTCTATATATTGTGCCGAAATACATCAAATCAATCCGGAATGACTTCAAATTTTGCACACAAGTAATAAATAACATAACGAAGCTATTCCAATTTCCAGAATCGAATTCTGACCTCGATATCAAAAGGTCACCCCCCGATCAAACTTCCCAAAAATTCAACTTTCGGCATTTCAAGCTTAATTCCACTACGGACCTCCAAATAATTTTTCGGGCACGCTCCTAAGTCCAAAATCACCAGACGGGGCTATTGACATCATCAAAATTCGAATCTGAGGTCGTTTACACATAAGTCAAATCTTTGGTCAAATTGTTTTTTTTATTTAAGCTTCAAAAATTAGAATTGTTCTTTTAATTAAATTCTGAATCTTCCGAAAATCAAACTCGACCACACTCGCGGGTCATAATACATATTACGAAGGTGCTAGAGACCTTAAGTCACTGAACGGGGCGTAAATTCTTAAAACGATAAGTCGAATCGTTACAATACTGCTAGGATTTTGCACTGAATTTTTAATCTATTAGGACTCTCTTTCTTGAAGTAGGAGAAAAAAACTCCTAAAATGTAGTCTTTTAGAGAGTTTTGTCTAGGCGAGTGTGACGCTTCGTAAATTCGGATTAGGCGTGGATGTTGTTAAATAAGTATTAATATGATACTTTAGACATGTGAAGTCCTATCGGGATGAGTATGGGTAAAAATAGTTATTTTTGAATCAAGACGGAGAGTGAGGTGCATAAGATTCGATAGAATCAACTATGTTTATGGAAGGTCTGACTTACAGCCTGATTTCATGAAAATATGTTAGGATTTTAAGAAAACTTAAAAATTGAAAAATGTACCCCTTTGAAATACCTTTTCAATGATATATTATGGAGACCAAACAGATCTATGTGCAAAATGTTATGCGTATTTTACTGGACAATGCGCAGTCTGCGCGATCTGCTGTCATGTGCGCGGCAGCGCACTCGAGGAAGTGTCACTGCCCTTGCTGCGCGGTCAGGTGCGCGGTTGGGCCTTCAACTGCATGAACGCGCACCTGGAAAGTCATTTTAAAATTCCTACCTCGTTCTCTACACCCCAAACACGTAAATTTGTTCTAGAAAGGGAAGCTCTCAAGAACCCAACTTCCTCAAAGGTCCCTCCATCATCCAAGGTAAGTTCTAATGATGATTATAAGTTAATTGTAATTCTCCCATACCTTATTAACATGGGTAAACCCTTCAAATCATTAGATATTCAATTGAGACATCATTGTTGAGAAAAGAAACCCTAGTACTCGAATTCAAGAGGATTGAACTTTAAAAAGGTAATGCTTCTACTCCCTAATCATTTATAGCTGTAAATTGATGAGTTCTTGGAAGAATAATAATTGGGTTTGATAAAAAGACTCATATGAATTATGTTAGGATCTCGTGTTGTTAACTTAATAATGTTGTACATATATTGGTGATGAGAAATGGTGTTAGTTACATCTATTTGGGATTGTAGAATCACCTAGAAGTAGTAGAATAAGAATTGAGTGAAGAAAACATCATTATTAAGGGTCATGAGGCTTTACAGCCATAAGGTATTTGATAAAATGCCTAAGTGACTGAAACATGAGCATTAGTGCTAATATTGGTCCCTCTTGATATATATTGCCATAAATTATCGTTGAAAGAGGCGATAAACATTGTGATACGCTTAAAAAGGCTAGAGTCAAGGTATGTGAGGCTAACTCTCTACAACAACAACAATAACACACCCAGTATAGTCTTACAAGTGGGGTCTGGGGAGGGTAGAGTGTACTCAGTCCTTACCCCTACTTTTAAGAAGGCAGATAAGCTATTTTTGGTAGACCCTCAGCTCAGGAAAGGTAAATAGAAGGGGCAATAACAAGCAAACCAAATCAGACAATTGAAGCAAAAATACAAAACTAACACTAAGAAATGCAAACAGAAAACTAAAACAAAGGCAGTAACAAGTAATAACAGAAGTCTAGGGATACAAAAATACACAAAAGATACTAAGTGATGTATCAAAGCTACTGCTACAAATACGGACAATGCTCGGTTACCTAACCATTTACCTTTATTCTCAACCTCCACCTTCCTATCCATGGCCATGCTCAGTAAGCTGGAGCAACGCCATATCTAGCCTAATGACCTATCTCAAGTACTTTTTTGCCCTACCTCTACCTCTCCGTTGGACCTCCAATGCCAGCCTCTCACATCTCCTCACTGGTGCATCTGTGTCTCTCCTCTTCACATAGCCGAACCATCTAAGTCTTACCGCCCGCATCTTATCCTTTACTGGAGACATGCCTACCTTGTCCCGGATAACTTCATTTCTAATTCTCTCTAACCTAGTATGCGCACACATGCATCTCAATATCCGCATTTCAGCCACCTTCATTTTCTGGACATGGGAATTCTTGACTGGCCAACACTCCAGCCCATACAGCACAGTCAATCTGACCACCACCATATAAAACTTTCCTTTAAGTTTTGGTGGCACATTCTTATCACACAGAACACCGAAAGTGAGCCTTCATTTCATCCATCCCGTCCAATACGGTCTATGACATCCTCGTCGATCTCCCCATTCCCTTGTATAATTGACGCAAGGTACTTAAAACTTTCTCTCTGGGGGATGACTTGTGAATCAAGCCTCACGTCTTCATCCATTTCCTGAGTCGAGCCACTAAACTTGCACTCCAAGTATTCTATTTTGGTCCTACTCAATTTGAAACCTTTAGAATCCTACAGGGTCTGCCTCTAAAATTCTAACCTCTCATTAACACCACCACCCGTCTTGTCAATCAGTACAATATCATCTACAAATAACATACACCACGATGCCTCCCCTTTAATGTGTCGTGTCAGTACGTCGATCGCCATGGAAAATAGAAATGGGCTGAGGGATGACCCATGGTGCAACCCCATCACAACTGGGAAGTGTTATGAATATCCTCCCACCTTCCTTATTCGAGTCTTAGCTCCATCATACATGTCCTTAATAGCCCTAATATATGCAGCATAAACTCCTCTAATCTCCAAACATCTCTATAGCACCTCCCGCGGCACTTTACCATAAGACTTCTCTAAGTCAATGAACATCATACGTAAATCCTTCTTCCTCTCCCTATATTGCTCCATCAACCTCTTAACAAGGTGAATAACTTCTGTAGTCGAACACCCCGGCATAAATACGAATTGGTTCTCTGAAACCGACAAAATTCTCCTTACCCTCAGCTCCATCACCCTCTCTCATACTTTCATAGTATGGCTAAGTAGCTTATACAGCGGGATCATCGTACTCCATCTCCATTCCTAGGGAATCCTCTTCATCCTAAAAATGACATTAAATAACCTAGTGAGCCACTCCAAGCCCGCCCTACCCACACACTTCCAAAACTCAACCAGTATTTCATCTGACCCGGTCGCTCTTCACCTGCTCATCTTACGCAAAGCCCCATATACCTCCTCAACTCTTATACGCCTGCAATACCCAAAATTCTGATGACTTTAGGAGTGTTCTAAGTCACCTAGCACAATGTTCCTATCCCTCTCTTTATTTAAGAATTTATGGAAATAAGTCTATCATCTCCGTCGAATAAGTGCATCATCCAACAACACTCTACCATCCTCATCCTTGACACACTTTACTTGGTCAAGGTCACGAGCCTTCCTTTCTCGCACCTTGGCTAGCATGTACAATTTATTATCTCTTCATTTGCCTCCAAGTTCTTTATACAAGTGTTCAAATGTGGCAGTCTTAGCCACGGTAACTGCCAACTTCGCTTCCTTCTTAGAAACCTTATACCGCTCTCTGTTCGTTATCTTCTCCTCTTCGTTCAGGCTTTTAAAAAGCTTCAAATATGCCACTTTCTTGGATTCCAATTTACCATGGACCTCAGTACTCCACCACCAGTCCCCTTTGCGACCATCAGAGAGGCCATTTGAGATCCTCAATACCTCTCTAACAGCCTCACTTATACAATTGACAGTTGCAGTCCACATACCACTCGCGTCCCCATTGCTCCTCCATGCTCCCATGACCAGCAACTTATTCCCCAACTCATGGGCTCTATCTTTAGTCAACGCACCCCACTTGATCCTAGGTAGACCATACACCCCTCTTACTTCGCTTCCTCGTAATCTCCAAATCCATGACCAGGAGCCTATGTTGGGTCATGATGTTCTCACTCGGGATGACCCTGCAGTCCGACGCACAGACCTTTATCATATTTTCTGAAGAGTAGAAAGTCAATCTGGGTTCTGGCTGTCGAACTCTGAAAAGTGACCAAATGCATCTCCTTCTTCGGAAAACTTGTGTTAGCTATCATCAAATCAAATGTGTAAGTCCCCGTAAAATTTTACTTAAAAATCCAGAGTTTCGTGGTACCGAAGTGGAATTATGTGTTGATGATTGTAGAGGTGCGTTAGGGAGTTGAAGAAATTTTTTGAAAGTACAGGATATTTTTGCGGTCCATTCTGCGGTCACAGAACTAATTTGCGGACCGTAAATCTGCCGCAGACTGAAGCAGAAACTTGGGTAATTTTTTTTGGACCATTATGCGGTCCATTATGCTATCGCATAATCATTTCGCGGGCCGCATAACCCATCACAAATCCAAAACAAAAATTTTCGGAGGGAAGTTCTGCGTTACATTATGTGACCGCAGAGTAGGTCTGCGGACCACAGACCGATCACAGGGTGATGCAAGAGTGCCCAGTTCCGGAGGGCCATTATGCAGTCCATTTTGCAGATCGCAGAAGTGTTATGCGGTCGCATATGCGACCGCAAATCTGCATCGGGGTTTCATTATTTTCTAATTTTTGACCCAACCCTATTTCGATATATTGAAGTAAAGGGCCACTTTTGAAGCAAAAATCTGATATTTCTAGAGAGAGGGATTACCATAGAGTGAGAGGGAAAGTTCCTACACTTATTGATCATTAACTCTTGCTCAAATTTGAAGAATTCACAAGAAAATTCACTAGGTCTTCATCCTAGAGGTAAGATTCTACTCCCTACCCCTCAATTTCATGATTTTACTGAAAATAGGTAATAAGAAAAGCAATTCTTAGGTGTGAGAGTTGTCCATTATGCATGCATGTACTATCAAGGGTTGGGGGAAGAATGTTGAGCTAAATTGGGTAGACTTTGGGTAGTGGGATGAAGGAATCCACCATATGAGGACCTTAAAATCATAATACCCACCTAGTGTTTGATAAAATGCTCAAATGAGCTGGAACCATAAACTCTCTCCTAATTTGTGTTTAATTTTGCTATATTTCTAAATAGATCAAAGAGGCTAAGAATTCTGGAATATTGTAATAATTTAAAAGGCTCGAGGTGAGATATGTTGACTAAACTCATCTCTTAGAATTGAACCCCACATTATCCTTTTAAGTCCCGAGTTGTTCATTATGAATTGACTATTCCGAATAAGCCTTGTGTCGAAAGATATATTTTCAATATGTATTCCAATGTTCTTGTTATGTTGTATTCTATTTGAATATGTTCAAAGTATGGGTTGCATGTCTAAATGCTATAACTTTAAGTCATGATTCAAGCGAAAGCTATTATGCCAAATTGTGTAAGAAATCTCAATGTGCTTAAGACTCTTACTTGCTCACATGTGTACTCAAGTCTTGAATAAAAATTCTTTATTGTTAATAATCCGTGAAAGAGGTGAGAAGAGCATGAAACATGAAATACGACCAACGTGCCAAGAATGATATTACATTTGGGGCCACCAGTGCCAATGAAACTAAGGAACGTTTAAAAGACGTTGAAATGAGTTGTGAATCCTTAATACTTTGGGAGTATCGTTAGTCACCGAGGAAGGGTGGGTTGAAATAGCCTAACCCCAAAATTACACATGCCGGTGTAGGAATGGATTGGAATTATTTCCCTCATTTGGGGCGAGATTGATATGATAAAATATTTCCCTTTATTGGGATGAGATGATTGCTAGAAAAGGGTGATGTCGATCCGTATGTACTAACGTCCCTTTTGCCAGGGGCGCTGCATCTTTAATGGATGCAGGTGGTTCCACAGCAGGTGGCATTGATCATTGATAGCAGTACACCCTCTTCTCGGAAGATTTGGTAAGCCTCACTTCATTCGGGGTCGTGTATCTTTTGTCTCACGTGTATTATATTTTGAGGTATAGCCCGGGCCTTGTTGCTGGCGTTATCATAATATTTTGTATCCGTTGAGGCTCCATAGACACAGTATGGGTTGTATATGGGTTTTGGAAAAGTCAAACTAGCCTTGTTGTATTTGAATCACTTATTGCACTTTAACTATAATTGTGTATGTATTTTGAGACTATAAGATTAAGTGACTAATGGTAATGAAATTGGCATTATTCATGGAATCCACCCAATATTTAATTAATGATATAAATGTATCTTCTCTTTATTCATGGGCGAGTGGGGTAGAAGGTATTGTAAAGGCTTGCTTGACCAGGGTATCTCGCCGGTCGCGCTCCCCAAGGTCGGGGCATGACAAAATGCCTTAGCAAGATCCAGCAATGATGTTCCTCATCCAGTCCTAACTCCAAAACTAAAGCCTCCATGCACGTCATCGTAACCCCCAGACATCGCCCCAATGTGGCCATTGAAATCTCCTCATATAAAATGCTTCTCAGTATGCCGTATACCACGCACAATGTCATCCAAACAATCCTAAAAGCGCCTTTTGACATCTTCGTCCAAGCCCGCTTGGGGTGTATACACACTAATCACGTTTAAAGTAAAAACTCCAACAACTAGCTTAATACTCATCAACTTGTCGCTCACCCTCCTAACCTCCATTACTAGCTACCAGAGATTCCTATCGACCAAAATACCTATCCCGTTCTTACCTCCCGCCCCTCCCTTATGTCCAGAGTACCATAGTTTAAATCCGTCTACATTAAGTGCCTTATCTCCTACCCATCTAATCTCCTAGAGACAAGCTATGTTTATCTTCCTTTTATGGAGAATCCTCGCTAACTCTATAGACTTTCTCGTCAAGGTCTCTATGTTCCAAGACCTAACTCTCACCCTAGAAGCACTCTTACCCCCCCTCCTACTCCCCTTAGGACCCCCTCCCCTCCCTCCCCTCCCCCTCCCCCTCTCTCCCCCTTCCCCCCGAGGACATGACCTTACCCTACCATCGTATATTACATCCACTATAAACAAGACACACTAAGCAGGAACTACCACAGAAGCAACGCTGAACTGTGAGGACAACTCTCTACATTTGGGAATGTTTATGATTCAGTTATGACAAATCAGTTTATTATGGATACATATCTCAGTCTAGTTTTATTCAGCATTCCAGTATAATGTAATTCAATATGATTCAATATTTTAATATCATGTATTGCAGTATGATTCTCAGTTCCTAATTTTAGATCCCCGAGTGTTAAACACCTGTATTTGGGCCTGAAGCCGTAGTTTATGCTTTATGCATCTTTTGCCTGATGCCGCAGTTATGTATATGTATACTTGGGCCCGAGACCGCAGTTTGTGCACATATAAATTGGGCCTGAGGCCGCAGATAATTTACTCAAATAAATAGGTGGTTTCTCATTTAGAACAGGGAGTATTCAAATCTTTACTTCTTTGTTCAGTTATCAGTTATCAGTTCAGTTTCAGTAGTTATACTTTTTTCTTTCAATTGCTTTACATACCAATACAATTCTAATGGTTTACAAGTTGATAATTCAGAGCGTTAGGATTCTCGTACCAGCTATTTGGTAAGCCCCAGTTCTTTCGGGGGCATTATTATTGCTTTACAGTCTTTCAGTATTTGCAGAAAGTCAGTGTTCTCAGTACTCCATTAGAGGCTTCATAGACTAGAGTAACAGTTAGACAGAGTCGCAGGCTTTTCATGTTAAGCAATGTTGGCTACATATATGTTTCAAACTTATATTAGTGTTTTCGCACTTTGATTTATATCATTCAGACTTTCAGTATATCATCACATGTTAGTTTATCTTCCGTATAATATGTTATAATATCACATGTTGATTCAGCCAACCAGTTGGTTCACTCGATCACATGTAGTTAGGCACCGGGTGTCGTGTTACGTCCAGGCTCAGGTTCGGGGCGTTACAACGAGACTATTCTCTTAAAATTTATTTTCTCTTTTTATATTAGTGATGAATCATATGTAGGTTGATTGGCCAAATCATAATAAATTATTATGCCTAGTTTAGTATATATTTATTTATTGTCTGATTTATATATTGTCCACCAAGTTTTGCATTGTTAGCTTCCGCATGTACCATATTATTTTGATATCGGCTCCAATTTTTAATCCATACCTATTTTTAACCATAGCAAGTAGCAATGATGAAGATTATATGAAGAAGACAGATCAAGATTATTTTGTTAGAAAATTCAACCCAAGGGAAAATTGTTCGGGTTTTACCCTGAACTTCTAATCTATTAGGACTCTCTTTCTTGAAAAAGACTCCTGAAAGAAATAAATTTCTTCATATATCCTATCCTTTTCTTGGAGGAAAAGTCTTACACATCTATAAATTGAGGGTTCCTGCTTTTCACAATAAAAAAAATAATAGCATCTACAATATAGTCATTAAAGAGTCTTTTTTAGGGGGAGATTTTTCTCTCAATATATAGCTTTTATATGGGGTATTATCACTCCTAACCCGCGCCAGAAACTATTTACATCTGGTAGCCGAAAAAGTGTATAAAATTTATATATTTTTTATATATAACATACATAATGTATATATACACAAAAAATATACAAATTTTATACGTTTTTTTGGCTATTATTTTTACAGCGGCTATACAGTGTCATTTTCCCTTTTTATATTTTTATACTAGTTTTTATACGTAGGTCAATTGAAAACCCATTATAATATCCTCTTTAAGTATAATTCTTTTGTCGTCTGATTTATCATCGCAAAGGTTTGTATTGATAGCTTCCGCATGACGCATAATTATTTCGATCTCAATGAATACCGATAAGAAGATGTAGACAGTAATCCACCAAACAAGAACTTTATAACATATTTGATAAAAAAAAAACCTCAACTAGAGAGGGTTCGGGCAGTAAAAGGGACTATTTTTTCTCTACGAAAGAAGAAGCCCGATTAAAGGATGGTTTTTGTTTATGACTCTGAAAATCCTATTCTGTTAACTGTTCATATACCGCATAAATCCGGATGATTGATGAAAAAAATTTCAAATATATCTCCAATTCTGCGCCCTTTACCGAAAACGATATAATATAATAGTAAAATATTACTCTCTCCGTTTCAAATTAGATGAGATATTTTTCTTTTTAGTCTGTTCCAAAATAAATGATACATTTCTAAATTTGGAAATAATTCAACTTTAAACTCTTTATTTTATCCATTTTACCCTTAATGAGAAGCTTTTATAACCACACAAATGTCATGACCCCACAAAATTTTTACCCCTTAAGTTTTTAAGATCGCCAATTTTAAAAGTCTTTGTTTTATTTTCTTAAATTTCGTGTCGAGTCAAACTAGCTCATCTAAAATGAAACGCAAGAAGTAAATTTTAACAAGAAAGGTTGAGTTAAGAACTATTGACTACACCCTATGATACTGGAACTAATGAAAGAATGCAAATATCCAACAAAACTGTTGAGTTAGCGCAAGTAGGTTCGAACATTATCGTCATAAAAGACAAAAGATTTGTTTTACACGCTCGCTCCCCTTGTTCTTCTTTATTACAATTATCGTGACTGATTAGTATCGTGATTTTTGTTACATACTCCAAAAAAAAATGAAATTCACGAATTTCAAATTTTCATAATAAAGGAAAATTACAGAGAACGACAAAAGAAAGGGTTACGTTAGTATTTTCAATGCAAGAATGGGAGAAAAATTTCTTTTCATTCCCTAGTATGGGAAATTTTCTAAACAGAGTGGCTGTCCGTTAATAAATCTATCAGACCACATTCATCTTTTAGGTAGACCATCTCTTTCCTTGAATTTATTTCTGGCTTAGCTCTAAGGAATCCAAATTAAGTAATTTCTATTCTCACGCTAAAATCTTTTTTGTATCCATATGTGCTTTCATGCAGACTATATATGGACTATAGTTGATCAATTTTACATTAACATCTATTGCCACAAATGAGTAATGAATGCATTGATATTTTTATGTTATGTCAATTTTTTGCGCTTTTTTGCGTTCATGAATTTTAAAGAGAAGGTTCAAAAAACATATTTATTTTGATTCACACAGAGAAATGTACTAGAGTATGAGTATCGATCTATATCATGCACTTGAATTTACATACGATAATGTCCATCTATTACCAAAAATAACTCATTTATGAATATTATTAGTAGGGCCGTGAAAGCAGCGAAATCAGGAAATTCATTAAATTTTGAACACCCTTTACCGGTGAGCTATGCAAGGGTGTTCAAAGTCTATTTATAATCAATAACAAGTAATATTTTACCTTATACGTAGTATAATTTTTCGGCGAAGGGTGATCAGTTGACTATCCTTGGGCCAACATAGTTTCGCCCTGCGTGAAAGGGTAATCTAGAAAAAAAAAATCATTTTATTTTTATAATTAATCAATTTATATGATATAAAAGATTGTATATATAATATTTTTGAAAATTAACTTTTTGGTTTGATAATGAATAGAGTTCAGAATCATTTTCTTTTTTATAATGAATTAATTGATCTTTTTCATAGGAATTCCATTTGTTTATTTTCAGAAAATTAGAAGACAAGAACAACAGACAAAGAAATGAAGAAAAATAATAAATTTTATTAGCATATTGTTGTGCTTCCAAACGCACACGCAAGTATACGTAATCGTACAAGTAATAAAATGATAAGTCGAGTGTCGAACCCATAGAGATTTGTATCAACTACCCACTAAATTTACCAAGATTGTTATTCAGTCAAGCCAGAATCGAGTTCAAGGATGTGATTATACTAAACTATTATTCTAATTAATAACTAAATTATCAAGTAGCAAAATAATTGTGGTGTATTCAGTAGAGACAAATATTCTAGTGTTGTGATCGATTCACCAATCCTATTATGTTCTAGTTAACTCTCCCTTTCATACAATTCACTCATGGTTGCTAATTAATCGAACTATTGCTCTCATAGCTAGCCTTCTCCCGAAGTACTACTCGCCTATTCAAAATAGATTAATGCCTATATTTCCATGGAATCAATCTATCAAAAACCGCATTAAGATTACGATATTTAATTAAGCACGGTGACTAGGTATATTCCTATCCTAACCACAAACCCGCTCCCCCTAAGAATTAAGATCGTGCTCTCTTCAATTCTTCTCTCATCTAAACACGGCTTTTCCAAGCATAGCATAAATAGTAAATAGAACCTAACTGCTGGCCAGACAATTAAGCAATTAATCACAGAATTGAAGAAACAACATATATTAGTGAATTGTAATCAAGGTTAAGTCAACGTAAAACAACAATATTCATGGCTGAATCACAACCCCAGAACTATGGGTTTTAGCCACTCATGTTCGTAGTAACAATTTTTCAAGTACTTTGCATAAACAAACTACAAAGAAAAGATAAAGGGATGAAGAACTCGATGATTTTCTCCTCCAAAAGTTGTCCACGTGATGTTCTTGCCTTCGGTCGCCAAAAAACTCCTTCCAAGTGGCGTTTTTAGGTCTATTTATATGTGTAGGAAAAGACCTAAACGTGTAGGCCAAGTCCTAGTCAAATCCGAAAACGAATTAAGTCTTTAAAACTCGGATTGGACCTGGCCCCAGGCCTGGCGTCGCCAGCCTAACGCCAGCTTCAGCCTGGCCTTTGCCTTGCAACGCCAGCTTCAGCCTGGCCTTTGACTTGTAGTTCTCCTTTTTCTTCTACTTTCATCTTCAATTCACCTACATATAAAATGGACCCTACTACACGCAAATAAGGTGTACTTTATCATTAAAACGTATAAAAATACAAGGAAAATAATGTGCTAAACCATGAATTATAGCCAAACATCACATATATATCTTTCTCAGGTTGGAATGATTGTGAGGAGATCAGCTCAAAGGGTTAAGTTTATTTGTAAAAAGAAGGAAAATTTACCCAACAACTTTTCAAGACGAAATTTACTCACTGAGCTAACAGGGTCAAAATTTAAAGAGTAGACCTCAAAAAAGGACCGATTGTGCAAATAATTTCCGAAAGCATTCTTTGGACCGATCTTCAGCATTAGCCCACATTCAAAATGTTAAAGACGGGACAATAGAGGGTGGGCTCAAGGCCCATACTAAGATCAATACGTATTTACCTAGCTATGCTAAATTATAAAATTATTTAGCCCTCAATTTGTCTTGATGAAACGAATTTTTATTCGGAAAAATTACGCCACACATCAAACATACACACTATATTCATTATTCATAGCTATACTTTCAACAAATTTACCATTCATGGTTATATTTGAATTTTATAGCAAATCTATGAAACAAAAGATCAATTGTTTTGAACTGAAATAAGAGATCGACAAACTCTCGTAGCTCCGTTGGTTAGAGCACTAGCTTAGTAAGCGGAGGTTTTGGATTCGACTCTCAACAAGAGCATTTTATTTTTTTGTATTTTTGTATTTCGCCTTGGGCACAACGAATACAGTCGATTTCTGTATTTCACCTTGATTGTATTCGTTGTGCGAATTAATACAGTTGATACATGTTGTATCTGTTGCGATATAGATTGTATTCATTGCGAGAACGAATATAGTTGACACAAGTTATATTCGTTGCGCGTTACAAATAATGCAAGCTAGTAACAGTTAAACTTTAATTACGAATGATAATTGGGCAAACTATAGTTAGCTTTATGAAAATTTCTCTTTTTATTGTTGGCATACGAGGCTAACTATCTGATTCGAAAGTTGATGCCTCTCTTATGCTCAGGAGTCAGGACGCACTCTTTGCACTGACTGAAACTTTGCAAGGAGAAAAACTAACAAGTTTCAATTGTACGGTCGATATCTGCCATTAAACAGAGTTTCAAAAGCTTGGAGTTTAAAAATCTGAGTTTTCGAAATTAGATTCGATTTTGACTGGTATAGTGGCATACAATTGGAAATACTGTAAAGAGCTTATATCTAAACTTTCGGGCAACTTGGTGAAGATTTCGAACAGATTTAGTAGGATTTCTTGTCCTAGATCGAAGGAGAATTGTATGCTCTCGCCGAGGTAGTTTGACTCGGCACGGAATTTAAGAAAACAAAGAAAGACTTTTGAAACTTTGTGGTCTTAAAAGCTTAAGGGGTAAAAGATTTGTGGGGTCATGACATTTGTGGGGTCATGACATTTGTGTGGTTATAAATATTTCTCATTAAGAGTAAAGTAGGTAAAATGAAGAGTTTAAAGTTTAATTATTTCTAAATTTAGAAATGTGTCATTTATTTTGGAACAGACTAAAAAGGAAAGTACCTCATCTAATTTGAAGTAGTATATATTATATATATAAAAAAAGTATAGGTACTTTCTGAAACACAAAAACCTAGCTAAAATCGGATAAATAAATTTATAATTTCCTATATATAAAAAAAAAATCAATCTAAGGCCATGACATCAATGAAGAAATTTTTCTGTTAGACAAAAACAATTGTTTAATTTTAGAATTCATATCCTAAAGTGATGTCGTCAAGACAAGGTTATTTCATCATCTTCCGATGATAATAAATTTTATCCTATCTCCCTGTTGAATGTTGTCAAAACGGGTCAGCCCAACCCAACCTAGCCCAAACCTTACGGGCTTTTAAATTTGGTGAGCTAGAACGGACCCGCCATCAAAATGAGCATTAAAATGGACAGGCCAACCCAGTCCTAAGAGGGTCGCGGGCTAGGGCCGGCCGGCCCTCCAATTTTGTTAGAAAAATAATTTCTTCAAATCTTTAAATATTTCTTCGTGACATAATCACTTAATTATATGATTGACTTATGTTTGTTTAGAGCGTACAAGAATCTTGATATATGACAAAGAATCTCGTAATTGAAATGCAAATTCTCTATATCTCTAGCTCTTCCTTTTTAACGTTACATGAATATTTTTTTAATCCTTTTTTTACTTTCCTCGTGTTCATGGATTGCTTCGATAAGTTTATATGTTGAGATTTTTTAATTTAGATTTAACATCATTTGTTGATTTCATCATTATAGTACATAAAAATTTTAAAACTCATGAAATTTGCTAGTGTTGTCAATTTTCTTTGGGTATTAAAACTTGACATTTTTCTATACTGAAAAGCAGTTTAATTATTAATAATATATTAAAGTAACCAAACTGATCATTGGCCACTTAAAATAATATTTTTTTTTGAAAAAAAATATTATTGGCCACTTAAAACTTTTCTACTTCGTTGCTAATTAAGCAAAAAAAAAAACCAATCTTGTCATACTACATACATATCAAAAATCTAAATTTTAGTTGACGTGGAAGGGTAAATGGGCAATCTAAGACTATGGAATGGGTATTATAGTTAATAATTTTTTTAGTTTTTACTTTTTTTAAATATTAAATATTTAATTTTAAATTTAATTAATTTTTGGCCCACGAGCCGGCCCAGACCCAACCTCGGTCAAGCCTCAAGGGCCAGTAGACTGACTTGGGCCGGGCTTATAAGTCTCAGTTTGAAATGGGCTAAAAAATCCCAACCCAATCTTACCCAAATAGCGGACTGAGTTAAACTGACTTCATGGGTCAAGCCCATTTTAACGGCTTAACAGACAATATTCAAACAAGGCATCGCTATATAATTTACATCAATTACAATTTTCCATCTAAAAGTAATTAAAATTTAAAGAAGCAACTTCAAGCCTACTACTTAGTGATTAACAAAGTTTGAAGAAATTCTATATCGATTATTAAAAAAAAAAAATTCCAGTGCGATTGTAGATAATACATATGCTAGTATAGACTAATATTTTCTCTGACTGTACGAAAGAAGACATAAATGAAAGGTGTTGACTGATTTATTTTTGTTCTACACTAGTTTATGTCTTCTTTCGTACAGTCAGATAAAATAGTTTATACTAGCATATATATTATCCTTACAACTATGCACTGTTTTTGATAAATGAAGGTGTTGACTGTATCAATCCTTACATCTCCGACAACCGGTGGAGTGACAACTAGTTTTGGTATGTTGGGAATATCATTATTGCCGAAACCAATGCCTACATTGCATTTGCAGGTAAAAGAGTAATTGAACAAACATTGAATAAAACAGTACTCGAAGGTTCACAAGCAGCTGAATACTTATCCCAGAAGAGTTTATTCAACATAATTGTACCACGTAATCTTTTAAAAAGCATTCTGAGTGAGTTATTTAAACTCCACACCTTTTTTTCTTTGAATCAAAAGTCAAGCAAAATCAAGTAGAGCACTAAGTTCAATTATTTTATTTGTGTTTGTAGCAAAACAGTAGTTGGTTTATCGGAATCAAAGTAAATAAGATAATAATGGCGCTTTCTTTGATGATAGAAGATTTAATTGTAGAAAGAATCAAAACTAAAGTTGAGGATAACTCTTTTTTTGACCTATATTCCTGATTACTAATCAAGAAGCCTTTATCAACAAAAGTGAGTTCTTCCTTTCGTGAAATTAGGAAAATAAAATGAATTTATTCTTGTTTTAGGTATATAATTCAAAATTCAAATATATAGATAATAGAGTTTTGTATCTTTCTCTATCTCCCGAAAAACCATTTTAGATAAAAATTCATTTGGGTCGGATTCGAACGAATCTTTCGATAATCTGTAAGAAACTCTTTATCTAATTTTAGAAAATTAGAAGACAAGAACAAAAGACAAAGAAATGAAGAAAAATAATAAAGTTTATTATCATACATATCTTTCTCATGAACGAGATGAATAAGTCCATTTATTTAGTTCTACACTTCTACATTCTTTGCACTTATTATACCTACTCAATTAGATTTAGATATATAGATACTTAGATCAATACTAAGAATTTCAAATTCTTCAAATTCTATTAATAAAAAATATTATCTAATTTCTAATTAATAATTAGTAATTAGAATTCAAATTCTTAATTTAATTATAATTATTAGAAGATATCTTTATTTATATAATAACATAATAACATATACAGATAGTAAATCGAGGTACCCCTTCTATGACAAATTTGAACCTTCCATATATTTTTGTGTTGTTAGTACGCCTAGACTTTCCGGCAATTGCAATGGCTTCTTTATTTCTTCATGTTAAAAAAAATAAGATTGTTTAGATCCGCTCCCATAAAGGTAATTTGTTAATATAAAAATCTCTTATATTGACAACGTATATAATTAAACTCTAGGGGAAGAAAAAGTGTAGTTTCCTCTCCACTCTGTAAAAATATTTATTAGAAACTGTACTAGGCATGAAACTACTTCCTTAGTCCCATTTTAATTAACTTACTTTTTATATTGTATATACTAAAAATATGATCTCTTCCATAAAGCATCAAAGATAAAACCCTCATAAATTAGTAGTACTACTTTATATTGTTTAGTAAATTGATGTGGCATCTTTTCATCTAATTTTTCTATTTTTCTATTTTTCACATGTTAATCTATTTTCTTAATATTCTTCACTGCTAAACACAATATAATAATCCATTCAAATGTTTCGTGCTTAAACTTTGTACAAGTCAACTCACAATTGGAGTACAAGTTTTAGCTATATATATGACAAAGACCACAGAATTTACTTGGAGCAAACACCTTTGGCAGGCATTCAAAACGCAGACAGTCAGTCACACACAGATCACACACAGATCTTTGTAGATATTCAAACAATTGGCGTAACTGGTAAAGTTGTTGTCATGTGACCAGAAGGTCACGAGTTTGAATTGTGAAAACAACCTCTCGCAAAAATGCAACGTAAGGTTACGTACAATAGACCCTTATGGTCAGGTCCTTTCCTCGGACCCCGCGCATAGCGGGAGCTTTGCACCGGACTGCCTTTTAGTTTTAGATAGTTGGCAAAGCATCACGAAAAGGAATAGAAAAATAAGCAGATGTCATTGGTATCTTATCGTAAACATATGAAGGTACAAGACACAACAACAACAACAACAACAACAACAATAACAAACCCGGTGAAATCCCACAAATTGGGTCTAGGGAGGGTGGTATGAACGCAAACCTTAATCACAGTATATATGAAGGTACAAGAACCTTACTTGAATACCTTCATATACAATACCTCACTTGATCACATGTTTCATTTTATCAAATATGAATGCCCCGACTATGCAATATATTAAGTTTGGACATGACAACCAATTCTCGAAAGATAACGATAACAGCTACGCATATATATCATAATAAGATTTGTAGAGCATAACAATGTAGCAGGGTCATTACTAAGACAAATACCAACAATGAGAAGTGCATAAATTCCAAAATGGAGCTTCAACTAGAAAGTTTATCGCCCCATATACTGAGCTCATCAGAAAAGCTAGGAATAAGAAAACAGCAGACATCCGAACCAGATGCCTAACCAGTGTTTTGGATAGCGTGCGGCGACAAATAGCGACCAGGGCCCGCTTCACTGAGGCGAGAGGCGCGCAGCAAAGCGCTCGCCTTTTTGATGTGAAGCGACAATTTATACAAAAACATAAAATATTATATACATATAACTAAAACTCAATAACAATGCAGTACCCGCAACACAAAGTATTGGGAAGAAAAGTTGGAGATGGAAGAAGGAATGTTTTGAATCTAGATGAATATTACTCATCAGACAAACTAAGCATTCTTATCTTGACAGCAATCTTAAGATATTGAAGCAAAGTAGACGGTTAAGTTATAAAATAAACAAAAATGGCAGTCCGGTGCACAAAGCATCCCGCATCCACGCAGGCCTTGGTAATGGACCGCACCCCTTAGGGTGTGATGTAGACAGTCTATTCTAATGCAAGCATTAGTGGCTGCTTCCACGGCTCGAACTTGTGACCTATAGGTCATACGGAGACAACTTTACTATTACTCCAAGGCTCCCCTTGAGTCGGTTAAGTTATATGAAAACTGTAATTACCAAATGACACTTGCCATCTGATTACCATGCAACCCTGAAGGTTTTAGACTTGGTTAACCTTAAAATGCAAATATTTCAACCAATACTAGCAGGAGAAAACCAACAAGATAGAGAATTAAGGAACTGTTCTGCAGCATCCAGCAGTTGAGACCCCTAAACTGACAATAAATTATTCTAAATTCTACTTAATAAGTGGATCCTACTCAGACCAACCATATGCTAACACAACTCAATGTGTATGTATCTAGGACCCAAACCACCAGCATAGCTGTCTTCTTACAAATATCTATTTTGTCACAGTCCTATTTACTCTCTGGTCTGTTCAAAGTTCAAACAAACAAATATTAGAGCTTGACCTTAAGGCAGTTGGTTTTTTGTTGGATTGCAGCTAATGGAGCATGTTTAATGCAAGAAAAGCTAAAAAGAAGGGACCTGAACATTATGTAATAGGTGCTACATATCAACTCTGATGACGTCAATCACCTGCTACTACAATTGTACACTCTAGTAGAATAACTTTGAAATTTGTTTTTTGACCCTTTTAACATTAGATGGGATGTATAGGTAGATTCAAAAGTCACTACAGAAAAAAGGTAGAGAGGCACATGTCATTGAAATAACAAAATCGCATGCTACTAGCTACTGACATGTACCTTACGACACTTTAATAGCTAATCCTACGGGCCACAAATACCAAGTCAATTAAAGGACAACAAGAAGGCACCTGGACAGAAACTGAATTTTGATACGGTAAGTGTCTTCATTCAAACACGCACCCCAAATATCCCACAGAAGATCTTGACCTCATTGATTAATGGCTGAAGCATAAAGAGATACCCTGGTGCTATAGAAACTGTAACGTTCATAATACTAAGATTAGAGCCAAGCACCCACATGTTGGCTGAACAAAGTTATGCCATGTCCTTTCACATTGACAGAGAAGCCAGGTTAACAAGTTGACAACATATTGGTACTAAGCGCTGAGGACATGAGAAGAAATGTATGTACATGGGATTCATTGATTCCATCATAACATAGTATACCCCATCAATATTTGACCTTGGAACATAGAGAACCATTTACATTCCTGAGAAGTTTCATGTGAATGTAGCCATTTCAGATAATAGGTGCTTTAGTGTTGCAGGAATACAGGGTATATTAATAAATCACATGTACCATTAGGAAAATACATTACAAGCTAAGACAAAAATAAAATCTTTAAATCATCTTCAACTATACACATGCAAAGACTAAGTTTTGTTTGCTGAGACAAACTAAAAGAAATAAACACAATTTTAAGGAAAATGGCAGTGCTCGCACCTCTGCTAAAACGCACTGTGTTATAGAAGGAGAAAAATATAATCTCAATCCTGAATCCCAAGCTCAACCTCAAGATCATCATCTTCTTCAAAGAGCTTTAGGAGGCGAGCTTGCTGTTCTTCCCTTTTCTTCTTCTGCCATATCTTGAAAAGGACATAACAAAATCCAACAGCAGCTAAAATTCCAAGTAATACAATAGCTACTCTCACTCCGGTGGAAATTCTGGATGAATGACTTTTCACTTTATTTTCAGTAGATGCTACTGAGGTATCTGCCAAACCTTTATAAACACCATGAAGGATGACTCAGCATGTTTACTCATAAATAGAGATCAAGTTACACTTCATTTATTTAATTTCTCATGGATTGTTATGATATTGCAGATATGGGATTGACAAATTTATAGCTAAACCTATAGGAGCATAGACAACAAGGCACTTGCAAGAATAACCCTAAATATGATTTTTAATTGATCTTGCTGAAATTGCAATTAACATATCAAATCAGAATAGAGAATTCAGTCTCTGGAGCAACTGGAGGGCAAGATTGGAACTTTATAAAGTCCCCTAAGAAGCAAATCCATGAGAAAATAACATCAAAAAACAATAGTAGCAACAAAATTAAGCTTTTGAAACTTAAAATTGCAAATTTGCACACCACTTGAAAACTCTTGAATCTTATATATTAATTCAATTTCAACAGCATTCAAATTCTGCAACACATGGGCTCAGCTCCCAGAGTTCTTATCCAGAATTGATCAAATATGGAGCAAACCAGTTGAGGGATACAAGATGTATCAAATTGTGTATAAGCTGAAACAGTTAAAGAAGAGCTTGCAGGAATTAAATAGACAACACTTCAGGAATATACTGACTGAAGCAAATGAAGATAGAGAGGCCTTGGAAAAAAATTCAGAAAGAGTTGCAATTGAAGCCAGGAGAGGCACGGCTGCAGGCACAAGAGAAGGAAAATTACCAGAAGTTCAGAAGGAGCTCTTACCTAGCTGAGATGTTTTTACAGCAAAGAAGTAAAGCTAAGTGGATCAAGCTGGGTGATGATAATACTAGATACTTCTTTTCTGTGATCAAACACAGGAAGCTTCAGCAAGCTATTACACAGCTGAAGAATAAAGATGGGCAGTTGCAAACTGAGCCTGACTCTATAGCTCAGATCTTGGTGGATTTCTATCAGGATATGCTAGGTAGGAAATCAAATCACAGAGTCAAAGCATTTAAGAGTATCTTGCACAATGGGAAAAGGTTGACATTAGAGCAACAACTGAGATTAGTACAACCATATCATGAGATGGATGTAAAGAAAGCACTGGGTAATATTGACAGGAACAAGAGCCCTGGGCCTGATGGTTACAGCAGTGAATTTTTTAAGGCTACCTGGCAGATTATAGGAGAAGATATAACTCAAGCTATACTTGAGTTCTTTAGTACTGGGCATCTCTTAAAGCAGTTAAATGCTACACTGATCTCCCGGATTCCCAAGATAGAAGTACCAATGGAAGCAGGTCACTTTCGACCAATTTCATGTTGTAATGTTCTATATAAGATCATTTCTAAAATGATTTGTGTCAGACTAAGAGAAGCAATGGGAAGTATTGTGGCAGAGAACCAAGCTGCTTTTGTCAAGGGGAGATCTTTAGTGCATAATGTGATGGTTTGTCATGATATCTTGAGACACTATAGCAGGAAGACCACTCCACGATGTATGCTGAAAATAGATTTAAAGAAGGCATATGATATGGTTAGTTGGGAATTTATTGCGGAAGCATTAGAAGGCTACAGTTTTCCAAGAGCATTCATAGCAATAGTCATGGAATGTGTTGCATCTACAAAGTTCTCAATTAAGGTTAATGGAGAAGGGCATGGATATTTTGAAGGAAGAAGAGGTCTGAGACAAGGTGATCCCATGTCACCCTTACTCTTTGTGCTAGTTATGGAGTATTTTTCAAGAACTTTGAAGAAGATAGGAGAGCTGCCTCACTTTAAATATCACCCAATGTGCAAGCAGACTAAACTCACCCATCTAATATTTGCCGATGACTTAATGCTCTTCTGTAAAGGAGACATGAAATCTGTTTCTAGACTAATGGAGGCCCTTGCTCATTTTAGTGAAGTAACAGGTTTAGTGGCGAACATGGAAAGGTTAAGCATCTTTATGGCAGGTATGGAGGATGACATCAAGAATCAATCGGTACAGCTAACAGGGTTCTCAGTAGGCACTTTGCCAATAAGATATCTGGGATTGCCTCTTTCCTCTAAGAAGTGGAATAAGATTGATTGCCACCAGCTTGTAGACAAGATAACAAGCAGGATTATAAGTGCCTATGCAAAAACATTGTCATATGCAGGGAGATTGCAAATTATTAATGCAGTTTTGTTTTCAGTTTATAACTTTTGGGGTGCAGTCTTTGTTTTGCCTCAGAGTATACTAAAAGTAGACAGAAAGTGTAGAGAATACCTATGGGGAAGTACTGAAGGAAAGAGGAAAGTAACATTGGTATCATGGGACAAAATCTGTAGACCAAAGAAGTATGGAGGTCTCAATGTGAAAAGTTGCAAACTATGGAACATTGCTTCTGTAGGAAAGCTAATATGGCAAATAGCATGCAAAAAAGATACATTGTGGATTAAATGGATCCATGGACTGTATATGAGAGGCAACCAAGATATTTGGACTCATATACCTCCTGTGGATAGTAGCTGGTATTGGAAGAAACTTAATTCTCTCAAAGATGTGATGACTAGCTGGTACACAGGCGACGTCTACAATCTGACCTCGAATGGGTGCTATTCTGTTAACAAGAGCTACATTGCACTACTGGGAGAGATGGACAGGCTTCAAGAAGCAGATATGATATGGAACTCAATTATGCTGCCAAGACATAGGTTTATAGTGTGGTTGGCTAGTCAAGACAAATTGCTTACAAAGGAAAGGATGGAAAGGCTGCATATCCAAGTGGAGGATGCGACATGCTGTCTATGCACTGATAGTAAGAGGGAAACACATAAGCATCTATTTCATGAATGTAGCTGGACACTGGAAGTAAAAGAATCACTGGAAAGATGGACGGGCATCAGAACACAAAAGCAAGATACTATACAATGCTTAAAATGGATCAAGGGGAGGCACTGGAAACAATTCAAGAAGGAAATAGCAGCTGCATTACTGGGAGCAAGAATTTATCATACTTGGCAGGCGAGGAACTGGAAGCAATTCAGAGGGACATATATTACTACAGATATAGCAACAGAACAGATAAAGAAAGAAATAGTGGAGAGAATAGAATGTAGGAAAAACTCTAGGAAAGCAAGCAAATGTAAATATCTGATCCAACAGTTTTGTAACTAGTTATTTTTTTTCTGTTCTGAGGCTTAGGAGGGTAGACATACTGCTCCTTCTCCTAAGTGCTCGATAGGTGTAAAGTTTGGTTTGTCTATGGTAATACATCACAGTTTTACCAAATTCAATTTCAACACAAAATCTAAAAGGCTCATAACCCATTCAACTCAATCCTAACACAAGATTGAATCTTTTCCTTCTATAGACTTCACAAAGCAAAACAAAAGACTTTTTATGAATTTAAACAACAAATCCAAGTGGGTTTCTCAAGATTTAGCATAAAAAGGTACAACCGTTTCTATATCATCCCCCTAAAAATCTCAAATACAGATTCTCTTTTTAAGAAAGAAAAGGGTAAATTAATATGAATTTGAGAATTTCAACACAAAATCCAATTGGGCATCTCAATATTTAGCAGAAAAAGGTACAAACTTTTCTATGTCGTCCCTCTACAAATCCCAAGCATAGATATTCTTTTACTTTTTTGTTCAGGAAAAAAAAGATTAGTATAAATTTCAACACAAAATCCAAATGGGTATCTAAAAATTTTAGCAAAAGAAGGATACAAACCTGGAATCAATTGAAGAAAAAGTGAGAACAAAGTCAAGAATATGGATGATTGAAGAGGTCTCGAGTTAAGGGTTTTACCCATCTGCATCTCTACTGTTTACTTCTCTATACCCTTTACGTTTTTCTTTGTTTCTGTGCTTAAAATAGGGGAAAATAATAAGCCATTAATTACTACTAGTCTTTATATTACGAGTATATGCTTCCTCCGTCGGCAACCATTGGCTTGTTGAAAAGTTTGTTGTGTTGTCAAGTTTCAACTGTTGGTGGATTTAGTCCAAATTTGGTGCCTAAATTATAATCCTATCTGGAATTAGCTTTGTAACAGAAGCTTCAAAAGAATTGAAGAAAGGAAAGTGGGAGAATAAACTCTATTTTTCACTTTTATGTGGAATTGTGAATAGACAAAAGTAGAATATATTCCTATTGAAGTTTTTTTTCTTAAGCACCGGTATTTGAACCATAAGATCCAATTACTTCAAATTTACGCTAAAAGGCTCGTTATAATCCTACAATCTAAAAAACACACAAAAAGAATTTGCAAAATAAAAGTAAAAAGGAAAAACAAAAATATGGAACTTGCTAAAAAAGATTCTAGTTTAAACATCGAAGCCCTCGCTACTTTGGTAAATAGATAGAAATATTTGTAAGTGCATAATGTCTTTAATTGACCGGCTACGTTTACATTGTCGATATTATACTCTTTGATTTTTCCTCCTCAAAAGTTTTGGTCTTTTTTTTTCGGTCTAAAGAAATTATTTAATTTTATCTCAACTCTATATGCATTTCAAAATTCTCTGCAGGAAAAATCATCCTACAGTGAGGATCAAGGGAATATGTAATATGGCCAAGTGTTTGTTGGCAATATTCTTAGAAAAATAAAAATATTGCATTGTGTGGTGGACATTATTTGCACAAGTTATATCTCTTCTTTTACACCTAAGAGGCCAAGGCTTTTTTGCCTATAAAAGGGAAGGTCATTAGTTCATTTTATACACACCAACAAGACTTGATTCTTCATTTCTTGTTTCTTTCTTTCTTCCTTTATTAAGAGTGTTTTGTATGAGAGTTAAGTGTTGGGAAGCACGTGTGTGAACTCTTTCTTTGGAGTGATCTTGTGAGGTTATTCCCTTAGGGTATTTGGGATTAATTAGAGTATTTACTCTAATTTTGTACTCTCTTTTGTACTCTTATTGGTATAGTAAAATTGCTCATCTCCGCTTGTGGACATAGGTCACTTTGACCAAACCACGTTAAATTTGTGTCTTCTTTATATGCTTTAATTGCCGTTATTATCAACTTGCATTGTCTTTGTTATTGTCATTATAACATTATTTGACTAAATTCTGCACTACACGAGTTCCCGATCCTAACAAATTGATATTAGAGCCGGATCTAACCGGGTTTGTTTCAGTAGCCAATGTGACTTTAACAAAGACTTATGTTGTAAAATTTGATCGAAGTACAAACTTCGGAATGTGGCAATTAAAGATGGAAGCTATCCTAATTCAGGATGGCTTAGATTTGGCGTTGCAAAGAAAGGAGAAAAAGTCGGATAAAATAACGGATGCGGAGTTTGCCATCATAGACAAAAAGGCAAAAGCATGTATCATTTTAAATCTCTCAAATGAGGATTTACGTGAAGTTTCTGTAGAAACCACAGCCAAAGGCATGTGGAAAAAATTGAAAACCTTATATATAAAGAGGTCGGTGAAAAATAGACTTTACCTGATGTACAAGCTTTATACAATTCGTATGGGTGAAGGTACCTCTATTCTCTCTCATCTTGACACCTTTGATTCCATTCTTATGGATTTGAGTAATAAAGATGCTGAAATTAAAGATGAGGATGAAGCCTGTCACAACCCAAAATCTCACATGTCGTGATGACGCCTATCTCAGTATTAGGCAAGCCGAAAATCTCAATGAACCACAAATTCTTTTAAGTCCGAAAAATATAATATTTAAATATAATACATAATCCCCCAAATACTGATACGAACACTCCCTAAAACCTGGAGTCACTGAGTACATGAGCATCTAATATGGATACAAGTCAAAAGAAAAAGGTCTATAATAGTGTAAGACCAAATACAGTAAGCGAGGAGATAGGGAAGTAGAGACAAGGTCTGCGAAAATATGGCAACTACCTCTGAATCTCCAGAAAATTAACTGTGCGGAAGAATTAACACTCGCTATATCCAGAAACACCTGGGTCTGCACACGAAGTGCAGGGTGTAGTATGAGTACAACCAACTCAGCAAGTAACAATAATAAATAAGGAACTAAAAATAATGATGAGCTACACAGTTACAATTCATTTCCAGTAATTCCAGCAAAGAATAGACATGCTTTCAAATCCGATAGTTTAAGTCAAATAATGATTACTATTCAAGTTCATGTAATCCGAATATAAAAATCTTTTAGAGAATTTCACAACAATGACAGATAGCAACTAAGTGCAACAACAAATGAAAAGCAAGTACAACCTCTCAGGCCAACAATCACTCCACTCGTCACAACAACTTATCCACTCGACTCTCAGCCCTCAGCACTCACACTCAATGGGTACCCGCGCTTACTGGGGGAGTACAGACTCCAGAGGGGCTCTTATAGCCCAAGCGTTATAATCTGCACGGACAACTCACGTGCCATAATATAAATATCTGGATCTGCACGACCAACTCACGTGCTATAGTATAATATAAGGATCCGCACGGCCAACTCACGTGCTATAGTATAATATAAGGATCCGCACGGACAACTCACGTGTTGCACGGCCAAATCACGTGCTATAGTATAATAACTCACAATCAGGCCCTCGACTTCACTCAGTCATAAAGCTCTTCAGTCTCCTGGGCTCTCCACAATCATAAGATCAGCCCAAATAACAATGATATGATACATCAATAATGAACAATAGAGACTGAGATAAAATAATCAAGTAAGTTGTGACTAAGTACAAAACAACAATTTAAACAGATAATTCATATGTACACGACCGATGTGGGTCCTAACAATACCAACATATAGCCTAAACATAGTTTCTATCATGACTTATAGTCAAGTTTCCACAACACATATAGGGCACATAACTATCAACAAGTTATTCAGCTTTACAATTTTTACGGGACGGACCAAGTCACAATCCCCTCGGTGCACGCCCACACGCCCGTCACCTAGCATGTGCGTCAACTCCAAAATAATCACATGACACAAAATTTCGGGGTTTCATACCCTCAGGACCAGATTTAAAACTGTTACTTACCTCAGAGCGTGAAATTTTTTACTCTGCTATGCCTTTGCCTCGCAAATCGGCCTATGAATGCATCGAATCTAGTCACAAATAATTCATTTCAATCAATAAAATTTATTGGAATTAATTCCATAAGAAAATGCTAATTTTCCATAAAATACCCGAAATTTAGCTCAAAAATCGCCCGTGGGGCCCACATCTCGGAACCCGTCAAAAGTTATAAAATCTGAAAGCCCATTCAACCACGAGTCTACCCATATCAATTTTACCAAAATCTTACCTCAACTCAATCCTCAAATCTACAAATCTTATTTCCAAATTTCTAAGTTCCAATCTCTAATTTACACCTCAAAATCATGTAATCTAGTCGGATTATTCGATGATAATTCAATATTATGTAATAGAAATGATCACAAGGGACTTACCTCAAGTTTTTCTTAAAAATCTATCAAAAATCGCCTCTCTTCAAGCTCCAATTTGTCAAAAATAGCGAATGGGACGAAGTCCCTACTTTATAATTCTGCCTAGACAGCCTCGGTTCTGCCTCGATCTTGGCCCTCGATTGCGGTCCTCGATCCTGGGCCTCGATCCTGACCCTCAATCATGGCCTTCGATCATGGCTTCGATCCTGGTCCTCGACCCTGCCTTCGATCGTGGCCCTCAACCCTGGGCTCGATCGTGGCCCTCGACCCTAGGCTCGATCGTGGCTTGATTCTGGGCTCGATTTTTGGGCTCGATTCTGGGCTCGAATCCGGGCTCGATTTCTGATAGAAGGAACTTCCAGCAGAAGGGAATTGCAGCAGCTGTTGTAGTTTAATTTTTGATCTGTTAACCATCTGAAACTCACCTGAGGCCCTCGGGACCTCAACCAAATATACCAACAAGTCCTAAAACATCATACGAACTTAGTCGAATCCTCAAATCACCTTAAACAACTCTAAAACCATGAATTACGCCCAATTCAAGCCTAATGAACTTTGAAATTTTTAATTTCTACAAATGACTCTAGAACCTATCAAATTACGTCTGATTGACCTCAAATTTTGTACACAAGTCATAAATGACATAACAGAGGTATTCCAATTTTCAGAATCGGATTCCGGCCCCAATATCAAAAAGTCAACCCCCTAGTCAAACTTCCCAAAAATTCAACTTTCAGCATTTCAAGCCTAATTCTACTACGGACCTCCAAATAATTTTCTGGACACGCTCCTAAGTCCAAAATCACTATACGGAGCTATTGGAATTATCAAAATTCAATTCCGATATCGTTTACACATAGGTCCATATCCGGTCAACTTTTCTAACTTAATTTTCAATTATGAGACTAAGTGTCTCATTTCACTCTGAATTCCTTTCGGATCCGAACCAACTAACCCGGTAAGTCATAAAATAACTATAAAGCATAAATTGAGCAGTAAATGTGATAACAGAATTATAATACTTAAAAACGACCGAGCAGGTCGTTATAAAATCGTGTTACTGCTTTATTCTCTACCCCCATCTTTTAAGCATATAAGTGATGCTATGCTTTATGCAAAGGATAATATCTCTTATAAGGATATTAAATCTATCTTAAAATCAAAAGAACAGATAGATAATGATATTAATGGGGAAGCTAGTGGAACTCAAACGGAAGTTGGCTTGTTTGTTAGGGGCAAATCCGACTCCATATCCAGATACAATAATTTAGAGTGTCGCTATTGTCATAAGAAATGTCACATTATCTCTGAATGCTATAAACTAAAAAATAAAGAAAAGCATAAAGAAAGAAAAAATGAGCACAAAAATACTGACACCGCCGAAGCTAGTGTAGCAACTGATGAGATTGAGGGAACTATATTTTTAGCAACTAAAACTAGTTTCAGATTAGACAATGAGTGGATTTTAGATTCTGGTTGTTTATATCATATGTGTCCTAGCAATGATTTATTTTCTACATATGATTCAGTTGCAGGTGGAGTTGTCCAACCTAGTAACAATGTTACTTGTAACGTTATTGGCAAAGGTACAATTCGGATCAGAATGCAAGATGGTGTGGTGAGAACTCTCACCGATGTTAGATATGTTCCTGAGTTGAAGAAAAATCTCATCTCTTTGGGCACTTTAGAATCCCTTGGGTGCTAATTCACTGGTGAAGGTGGAGTTCTAAAAAATTTTCAAGGTGCTCTTGTGATCATAAAAGCACACAGATCTGGTTCGTTGTATACTTTATTGGGCTCCACTGTTATAGGCCCTACTACAGTTTCGGTATCACACAACTTGTCTGATTTTGATGGCCTTAAATTTTGACATATGCCCGTTGGAGATTTTGCGGAGAAGGTGGAGTAAATTTACTATATCAACCAAAATTAGGCCAATGTGGAGATTTGTAATATGGCCAATATTTTGGCTAATGGAGTTCATCTCACATAAGCATAAGCATCTTTGCAAAGTGTAGGCTTTGTTGGAAATATTATTTGGAACCCAAAAATATTGCATTGTGTGGTGGACATCATTTGCATAAGTTATATCTTTTCTTTTACGCCTAAGAGGCCAAGGCTGTTTTGCCTATAAAAGGGAAGGCCATTAGTTCATTTCATACACACCAACAAGACTTGATTCTTCATTTCTTGTTTCTTCATTTCTTCCTTTATTAAGAGTGTTTTGTATGAGAGTTAAGTGTTGGGAAGCACTTGTGTGAACTCTTTCTTTGGAGTGATCTTGTGAAGTTATTTCCTTAGGGTATTTGGGATTAATTAGAGTATTTACTCTAATTTTGTACTCTCTTTTATACTCTTATTGGTATAGTAAAATTGCTCCTCTCCGCTTGTGAAATAGGTCACTTTAACCGAACCACGTTAAATTTGTGTTTTCTTTATATGCTTTATTTGCCATTATTATCAACTTGTATTGTCTTTGTTATTGTCATTATAATATTGTTTGACTAAATTCCGCACTACTCGAGTTCACGATCCTAACAGAATACAACTCTAGACAGAGGATGACTGGGCTATTTTGGAACATTCACTACAAAAAAAGGCTCAATTTGTGGGGGTTATTTTGTTACTTTGTGGAATTTTTTGACCCCCACAATATGAATTGCGGCGGTTTTGAAAAACGCCACACTTACGTTCGCCACAAGCATATTTGCGACGGTTTTTTAGAACCTCCACGACGACCGCCACAAAATGACTTTTTAATTTGTGACGGTTTTAAAGTCAATTTGTGACAATTTAAAACCTCAACACTATGATCTCAATGTTTTAAAAAATTAAATTTGTGTAGGTATAAAACCGCCACAGTATGATAAATATTTATATAAATTTAATTCTTGGAGGTGTTATGACCGCCACAAATTGCTATTTTTAAAATTTAGAATTCAAATTACATCGAGCCTAAATAATCATGCAAATAAACAATTTTACTATATAACACATTTAATGTAAATCAAATTTCATTAAACAAATCTGTCGTAACAAGCATCACAAATTCAAAATCATATCAAACTAAAGGAATGAGAACTCGTGTATGGTAATTTGAACATTACACCTTAAATTCATAAAAATATATAGTTGCACATCAAATAAACATAAAAAAAATTGTACAAAAGATTTGCTTGCTGATTCGAGTTGCTGCCACCCCATTATCTTCCATTCAAGGTGAAGTAAGCTAACTCTCCCGATCCTTGGGCTGAAACAATGAAAACCCTTATACATAATTAGAAAAATGAACATCACTGATATACATATATTATTGATATACATATATCATTGTACATATTGATCAAAAGGAACACTTTATAGAAAAGTACTATTAATATAGGAAAAGAAACACAACATGTTGCTTCTTCAAAAATAAGAAAAAGAAAAGAAGATGGTAATGCATGCTACCATTGTTAATAACTGATGATCCACGATTACCTCACATACCTCACATATCACAGTATGAAGTCAAAACAACTCAGAACATGTTCAGAGCTATTAAAACTAAGGATCAATTCCTTAGTAAGGTATGGCATTCTAGCATTCTTTTTAAAATTTCCTTTCTAACTTGGAGATTATGGCTGTCAAAACTTCCTTTTGATGAAGTACTACTTAACTTTGGTAGAAAAATTATTTCTACATGAGTTTGTTGTACTAACCATGTCAATGAGTCTATCTAACATGTGTTTATGGAAAGTGATGCAGCAAGGTTTATCTGAAAAGCGATAGGTGCTCCCCTCGGAATTAAGCATGTACACATACCTATTCGTGGGTGGCTCAATCACTGGTGGCAACAAAGGTCTAAAAATGCTGTTCACAAACAAGCTTTGCAGATAATTCCAATCATTACCTGTTGGGAAATTTAGAAGAATAGATGCTCGTGTAAATGTGGAGATCAAAAGAAGTTCAACTTTTACAACATACAACAACAGATAATTTGGAATGTTATGGCTGTTGTACAGCGATCCTTTCCGAAATGCAAGTTGACATTGCCTTGGATCAAGTACTGTGATTATATGGTCAGACTACAACCCATCCCTGAAACCATTATGGTAACATGGATGACAATTATAAAATGAAGAACACGATAGATGATATCTTACAATGTATGAACCAAGCCAATATCACTCCTGTGCATTGCAATAGAGAAGCTAACCAAGTAGCGGATTACTTGTCAAAAATAGTTTCCAACACATCGGAGAGTAAGATGTACATGTCTTTCTACCTTTTGCCCAGGGAAATCAAGAGAACTTTCATTTTAGATAAATTTCAAGTACCTAGCATTAGAACAAAGTATAATAAGGAAAATTTCTTTGTGAGTTAAGCCTCCAGTCCTGTCGTCTTGTAATTTTGGGCACAAGAGGATGTTTTACACCTCACTATATTTTTTATTTATTTTGGTTAAGGTGGACTCCATAGTGTTATAATCTTGGAGGTAAGGCAATCTTCCCCTCCTTCCTAAAGATAATACAACACACACACCCATCCATACTGGGAAATTATATTTAAAAAAAAAAATTAAAACAACTAAAAAGTTAGTATTTTATAATCTGACCAGTTTGTCACTATCTCAACACAAATAAGTTGAGGAAAGAATTTGTAAAATAATACTTTATACAAAGTACTTTATTCAAGATATTTCAATACTCACACACCTTGAAATCAAAAGCTCATTTTGTCTCTCTATTCCTCATTTTATTAGGACACAGAGCTCTCCAATTAAACTTATATGCCTTTTAGAGCTTATATATCTATCAGTAAGCAAGAATAAATTGAATAGCACCAATATCACCCCCAAGAAGTGAACCTATACTAACTACCTAAAAATTGATTTAGGTGATAGTTGGATGCAAAATTTATGTCATATTATTTCAAACAAGGCTTCCTTAAACTAGCAAATATGCACCCAATCTGCTGCTGCTTCTTTTTTCCTAACTCGTGCTCCAAATTAAACTAATATAAAATAAATGAGGCAAACATCAATTAATAAGAGAATCATTGGAATAGCAAACAGTAAGATGAAGAAGGAAAGTTTATAAAGAACCTACTGAAGTTAGATTTTGAATCATGGCCAAGTGAGCTCTAGCAATGAACCAATATTCTACCTTCTCTTGCATTTATCAATTTTAGTTGGTTGAGCTAGAATTTTAGTTGTAGATGAACTTATTATGAACCTTTATCATTGGAATGCTTTTTGAGAATGTCTTGAAGTTATGAGGCTTCTCTTAACTAAAGCAACATAATCAACCTTAGGATTTCAACTCTCCTTGGATGCTGACTATTGAAAAACTATCCAAACTATATGCATGTAGTAGACGCCAAACAATAAAATAAGCTTTGATAATATAGAGCCCTAGCTTATCGGAGAGCATAAATCGGGCAGATATTCTTAACTTCTACGATTTTTTCAACTGAATCACCACCATAATCCTAAGATTTCATATATTTCATCACAATCAACTGTCATTGTAAAGATAAGTTTGCTCACGTCACAAATAGTACAATACAATAATCAATGACAAATGCGAGTAATAAATCCATAAAGATACATATAAATTAAACCCATTAACTGAATTGGAAGAAATTTATAGAGTTGAGAAATGCAAAAACTAGGGTTGTTAGAGGAGAACTGCGGAAGAAACGACATAAGAGCCAATACATACCGGTCTTCTGATTCTCAGCTAAATATTCTCTACGGCGCTGATGAGAGCAGCCACTGTTAGTCGTCTCACTCTCTCTGACGTATATGAAAAATTATACTACTACATAACATAAAGAAAAAAATATCTACTCTGCAGCGTGAGCGAAAGCACAAATCAGAATTCCTTCCCGTAATAGCTACGAAGAGACATAGATTCATAGAACAACAAACTAATGAGAATATATTAACTTACCGGAGTACGTTGAGGGGACATTGCCGGCAATTTGGGGGTTCTGGGAGCATTTGATTTGGGGAAATAGCTAACCTTTGGGAGTATTTGATTTGGGGAAAACCTAAGCCATAAGAAGAGTGCTTCTTTTTCTCTTTTTGTTAAGTTAAAATTCACAACAATGAAAAAAGGCGCTTGAATTTTCTGAAAATTTTAACTTTGCGCCAAAAATTTAGTGAGAGATTACGGGAAATATATCCCACGCCAAATAAAAAGAAAAAATTCATAAAAAGGTAAATATTAATTCCATGCTAATTGTCGCTAATATAATCCTCCCGCTAATTTCATGATATTTTTTTTTTACAATTAACTAATTTCAGTCATTATTTATACCTCAATTATAATCTCCACATTATAATTTTGGTAGAATTTATTTGCAAAACAAACAATTCCTTAAATAAGGAACGTAGAATTGTTCCTCAATTGGATTTGAATCTTTAATTTTGTGGATTGCTACATAATTTGATCGTGTAATCTATTTTAAATAATATTTTTATTGTTTAATTTTTCTCAAAAGAGTTTTGTTTTGTAATATATGGAGTGTGTGTGTATATATATATATATATATATATTAAAAAAAGAAAATATTATAAAAAATATAATTTCTAAAGTTAACAACGGAAATTACAAAATTGTGGGGGTTAGTAACCGCCGCAAATTGTAGATATTGCAGCGATTTGCAAACCTCCAAAATAAAACCGTCACAAACGGGAATTATTTTGTGGGGGTTAAAATAAACGTCACAAAATAAAATAATAGTGGGGGTTTCTAAAAACCCCGTAGATAAACCGGCACAAATTGAGCCTTTTCTTGTAGTGATTAAAAGGATTGATAAGAGGTACATGCAGAAAAAATTAAGGAGTTATATGAAGAACAAAGATATCAAGCTAGCTAGGCTGATAGAAACGGGAGTGAAGCAGCCAAAGTCCAATAGAGTGGTTAATAACATTGTTACTAATTGGGGTTTTCACAATAACTATCATTGTGCTCCAAATGGTAGAGTTTGGATACCGTGGGATAGAAGCTACTATGAAGTGGAGTTTTCGGTCTTTGCATGAAGATTTGTAATAATTCTAATTTAATTTAGGAGTTATTTAGTAATTTAGCGCAAAAAAAACTTAATTATTAATTAATATAAAAGAAGAAGACAAAAAAAAAAACACTTAAAAAGAAGCAAAAACAACTTGGTTCGAAACAGAAGCAGAACGCAAAAGCAAAAAAAGAAAACGTAGTAGGAGAAAAGAAAAAAATAAGTTAATACAAAAAGTTTAATTACCAAAAAAAAGGGAAAAAAAGAGAGGAAAAGAGAGGAGAAAAATAGGGATCTTTGCCCCAAATCATCCGGGTAATGATTCTTAACTTTTATTTGAGTTTATTACATAATTATGAGGAGATTTGTATGGTACAAACATGGAGAAATTTTCATAAATTGAGAAAGTCAAACCCTAGGGTTTTTCAAAATTTATCAATTTCAAAGGCCAATATTATCAAATTTTGATTTTGATTAGTGTCTTGGAATCCTCTCGCTGGAGAATCCTTTGATGGTCATTCTCCGAAAATTTTGTCCTGCTGACCAAAGTTGACTTTGGGGTCGACCTTTGACCGCGAGTTTGCCTTGTATTAAATATTATAACAATATTCATATTATGATTTTTGACTATTCTAAATCCGTTTTTGTATAGTTTGGGATGATCCGGAGACCCGAGAGTATAATTTTGAGTTATTAGAACGAGTGCTTAGATTATGAATTCGAGCTAAGTGAGACTTTAAGTTTTGATGCTTGCTTTTCAAACCCGTTTTAAAAATATATTTTGTCTATCTGGCCCATGTATTAGGACGAGTGTGTGCTTGGCAGAATCGGTGGTCTTAAACCAGCCGCAAATATATATTATTTTGTGAAAAACTGAACTTATTTAATAAGTGATTTTTGGCGTGGCGTAGCCTCGTGCTATGGCGTGGGGAGTTAGAAATTATTTGTTCACTGTCGTAATATATTTGGGGCATTGTGTATGCCGTCAGGGTAGATTTGGAGCATTTATATGCTGTCGTGGACTCGTCGAGGTGTTCAGTTAATCTATTTCAGAAGCATTATTGGTGGAGAATAATGAAGACGAATATAGTTGAATATGTGGCTCGGTGTTTGAATTGCCAACAGGTAAAGTACGAGCATCCGAGGCCCATCGGTTTGCTTCAAAGACTTGAGATTCCCGAGTGGAAGTGGGAGCATATTACCATGCATTTCGTTATTGGGCTTACACGAACTTCAAAGAAGTTCGACGTAGTATGGTTCATAGTGGATAAGTTGACCAAGTCGGCACATTTCATTCTAGTAGCAGTTACCTATTCTTTAGAGCGGTTGGCTGAGATCTATATCCGCGAGATCGTTCGCCTTCATGGTGTGTTGGTATCTATTATTTCTGATTGGGGCACGCAGTTCACATCACACTTCTAGAGGCCCGTACAATGTGAGTTAGGCACACAGGTTGAGTTGAGTATAGTATTTCACCCCCAAACGGACAGTCAATCTGAGCGCACCATACAGATATTGAAAGATATGCTTCGCGCCTGCGTTATGGATTTTGGAGGTTCGTGGCATAAGTTCTTTTCATTTACGGAGTTTTTCCACAACAACAACTACCAATCAAGTATTTAGATGGCTCTCTATGAGGCATTATATGGGAGGCGGTGTCATTCGTCAGTTGGTTTGTTTGAGCCGGGAGACGCTCGGTTGTTGGGTACCGATTGGTTCAGGATGCTTGGGAAGAGGTCAAGATGATTCAGGATAGACTTCGCATCGTTCAGTCTAGGCAGAAGAGTTATGCCGACCGGAGGGTTCGTGATGTTGCATTAATGGTTGAAAAGAGGGTTTTGCTTCGGGTTTCACCCATGAAGGGTGTGATGAGGTTCGGAAAGAAGGGCAAGTTGAGCCCTAGGTATATTGGACCCTTTGAGATTCTTGAGAGGGTTGGTGAGGTGGCCTACAAGCTTGCATTGCCACCTAGTTTATCAGCAGTCCATTCGGTGTTCTATGTGTCCATGCTCCGGAAGTATCACGGTGATCCGTCCCATGTGTTAGATTTCAGCTCAGTCCAATTGGCCAAGGATTTGACTTATGAGGAGGTGTTGGTGGTCATTCTAGCCCGGCAGATCCAAAAGTTGAGGTCTAAGATTTATCCTTTAGTTAGAGCACGGTGGAGAGGTCAGCCGATCGAGGCAGCCACGTGGGAGTCCGAGTCCGACATGCGGAGTAGATACCCACATCTTTTCACCATCCTAAGCACCTTTATATGTCTCTTTGAGGACGAACGTTTGTTCTAAAGGTGGAGAATGTGATTTTGAGTCTTAGCTTTATTTTCATGTTTTGAGACCTTGATTAACTCCATTTAATAATTCTCGATTTGCGTGCATAATCCGTGTATTTTTCCGGAAAATATTTATGTGAAAAATTGAAGAAAATGTGATTTTTTGTCTTTAAATGATTTGAGTTGACTACTGCCAACATTTCATGTAAACGAATCCAGATTAGTATTTTGACGGTCCCGGTGGATCCGTATCGTAATTTGGGACTTGGGCGTATGACCACAATTGAATTCAGAAGTCACTAACTTGATTTAACCTGATTTATTGAATACTAGTAATTTGATGGTTTAAAGAATTTTAAAGTTTGACCGTCGGTCGACTTTGTTTCTACCGGGTTTCGATTTCAGGTTCCGGGACTTGGTATAGTTTCATAAAGTTCTTCCTTAGGAAGTCGATTGATTAGAGAAGCCATTTCGTTCTTCTCAAGTTCAACGTTGATAAAATTAGAATCTTGAATTAGAATCCGTTGTTCATATAGTATGTTGGAAGGTTCATTTAGACTAGGAAGAGACGTTTCCCCCCTTTCTAGCGGCGTTCCTGGGGGGGGGGGGGTGCTAAGCTAAATTCCAGATTTAATGGTTTGTCAACGCATTCTGCTATTTGCACCAACCCTGCGAAATACATATACAAACAAACAATACACGTGGAAATGGTCCATTTTACTATTTATGATTTGTCTGTAAAATTTGGTTCAAAACGGAGTTGATTTGATATGATTCGGACGCTCGGTTGTAAATTTAAAAGTTCTTAAGTTTCATTAAAAATTTCATACATTTTGATGTCCAATTTGTAGTTCTAGGTGTTATTTTGGTGTTTCGATCATGTGAGCAAGTTCGTATGATATTGTTACACTTGTATGCATGTTTCGTTTGGAGCCTGAGGGGCTTGGGTGAGTTTCGGATAGGCTACGGGTCATCTTTGGAATTAGAGGATCTCCTGGTTTGCTGTATCTGGTATCTGGTACTTTGTGCTTCGCGATCGCGAAGCTACTCTCGCAATCGCAAAGGGGAAGTGGGGCTGGGGAGGAAATGTCTTCTATGCAAACGCGGTGACTTGGTCGCGAATGCGAAGTAGCGGGGGGTAAGTGTTGGATCTAACCTTGACTTGAGGAAATTAGGAATTTTTGAATTATGTGTTATGTGGATTATGTGAGAAAATAGCGTATATGCAAAGTGACGAGTGCATATACGCCGTTAATGTAATGACCCGATCGGTCATTTTGAGAATTAACGTCCTGTTCGGCGACGTAAGGTATTGATCAGCTTCGTATTATGTGTTATAACTTGCGTGTATGGCCGAGTTCAGTTTTCAGATGATTCGGGATCAATTTGGAAGAAAGATTCTTGTTTTAGAAGCTTAAGCGGTACGAGTTGACCACAATTTTACTTTTGTGCAGACGACCTTGAAATGGCCTTTTGATGATTCCAATTGCTTCGTATGGTGATTTTGGACTTAGGCATGCGTCAGGATTTGGATTTGGAGGTCCGTAGGGTAATTTGAAGCATTTCAGTGAAAATTAGAAAGTTGAAGTTTCGGACGGTTGAGAGGTTTGACTGAGAGTTGACTTTTGTGATATAGGGGTCGTAATGCGATTCTGAGAGTTGGATTAGCTCTGTTATATCATTTGAAACTTGCATACAAAATTTGACGTCATTTTGGGTTGATTTGATATGTTTCAGCGCGCGTTTTGGAAGTTAGAAGATTTGAAAATTCATAAGTTCGATTCATGGTACGATTCGGAGTTTCGACGTTGTTTGATGTGATTTGAGACCTCGAGCAAGTCCGTCTGTTATGGAACTTGTTGGCATGTTTCGACGGGGTCCCGGGGCCCTCGGGTGTATTTCGGATGGCCATGCTTTAGAGTTGCTGATTCTGTCATTTGGTTTTATTCTTTGCGTTCATGTCAATGCCTTCGCGTTCGCGTAGTGTAATTTGGAGGCAGATAGTATTGTTCTTTGCGTTTGCGTAAAGGAACCCGCGATTGCGTAGCTTTGAAAAATTTATGCCTACACATTCGCATTGGCTCTTCCGCGCTCGCGTAATGCTCTTTTCTGTGGGCAGTGTTGTTCCTTCAGCGCGATCGCACCCATTCTCTCGCGATCGCGAAGTGTAGCCTTGCCAGCTGGTATTTTTTTTCTCTTCCGCGATTGCATGAGTTCATTCGCGATCGCATAGTATATTTTTGGGCAGTAGTTATTTCTTCTTCGCGATCACATTATTTCTTTCGCGATCGCGATGTGCAAATACATAGGCAACATAATATATTTTCCAAAATCGAGGGTTTGGCCATTTGTATCATATCTTGAGTGGTAGACCTCGGATTTGAGCAATATTTCGTGGGGTTTTCAAGAAAATCATTGGGGTAAGTGTTCTTCACCCGAAATTTATTATATTTCATGATTCCATCTTTATTTTTGTCGTTAAATTAGTGATTTGAGTTGAGAAAAATGTACAATTTTGTAAAAATCTTTCATAATATAAAATGATGATTTGAAGGACGAATTGATATCGAAAATTGATAATTTTGGTAGGTTGCTCATATCGGAATGGGTGTTCGGATTTTGTGAATTTTATTGGGTTCCGTGGTGCGGACCCGGGGGTTGACTTTTTAGTACTTCTTAAAGATTGAAGCTTTATTATCCAGAATTGTTTTCTATGAGTTTTATTTATGATTTGAAGTTATTTTGGATAGATTTGAGCCGTCCGGAGATTGTTTCACTCGAGAAGGTCATTTTAGAGTAACGGTCTAGCTTCCTTGAGGTAAGTATCTTGCCTAACTTTGTATGGGGGAACTACCCCTTAGGATTCGAGTCTTTAGTGCTAATTGTGTCATGTGAAGGCCGTATACGCAAGGTGACGAGTACGTTCTCGGGCTTATTTGTGAAAATTTAACTGTTTAGGGCTCTTAGGTTCTTATGTCCATTAAATATGAAGTTATTTTGTCATGTTAAATTCCCCATTTACTAAATTCACCCATACGTGTCTTATTTAGAATTAATTGCTTCATATTTTACCCTTATTGCCGATTAAACTCTTATGTGCCTTAACTGAAGTTTTTGCCTCTTTTATTGCCATGTTATCCTTTCCGTAATTATTTATCCTTGATTGAAGTTATTATTATCTTTTCCGTAATTTCCTATCATTAGTATGAGTTATTATTATCTTTTCCATAATTTACTTATCCTTAATTGAATTTGTTGTATCTCTTCCGTAATTGCTCCACCCTAAATGATGTTTTGTTATTCCTTATCATTGTTGACTTATCCTTATTTGGAATCAGTGATTCATGTTATCCCTCTTATCGTTGAATTGTACTTTTGTGGAATCATTGCTACGCATTATCTCTTCCTTGTTGAGCTATTCTTGTTGAGACCATTATTCTCTGTTGTGTCTTTCTTTATGAGCTTGTTCTTCCGTCTCTATGTATTTTGAAGTTCTTGAGTTGATTTACTTGCCGTATTCTTGTATTATTGTCGTTGTTGCTGTTGTATTCAGTGTTGTTGCGCCGAGGGCTATGCGTGGTTGTGATATTGCAAGTATTTTTGAGGAAATATTGTGGCATGTGGGAACATATTGTGACAGTCATTTATTTGAGTTATTATGTTTTGCCATACATGTTATTGTTGAGATAATTGTTATGTTGTTTTCACGAGGTTTCTTCCGTGCTGTTGTTATTGCGTTTGCACGAGGTTTCTGCCGTGCTGTTGTTATTGTGTTTGCACTAGGTTTCTACCGTATTATTGTTATTGTGTTGCACGAGGTTTCTGCCGTACTGTTATTATTATTGATACGCATGCGGTGGTATAAGGTCTGGGTGTTGAAACGTGTGCAGTGAGATAAGGTAGGCTTGAAATGCGTGACTAGTAGGGGAACTACTAGAAGCCATGCGGTGTGATAAGGTGGGGTAAAACGCGGGATGGTATTTTGGGAAAAATAATTTTCAAAAACTAAATATAAAGGCTCCCGCGGTGATATAAGGAAAGTTTGTGATTCATTTTATGATTTGAGACTACTAGGCGGTACATCGATAGGGCTCTTGTTGTCATTTCCCCTGTCTTTTGTTCTTGCCTTTGATTGTTGTCTCCTTAGCATACTATTAATTGTCTCCCTCCGTGTTGTACTATTTGCTTAGTTCTATGTAGCTAACCTTGTTGTGCTAGTCATTGTTTCAAACTTTATTGCTGCCATTATTACACTGTACATTTCGTCGCGATCGTTTCTTATGTGCCATTCATTGTCTCTACTATTATTTGTTGACTTAGATTGTGGTAGAACACTTGCACAAGCATACACGTAGTTAAGTAACCCATATCGATTTTAGAAGATGAATCCTGACGTCATTGACCATTATACGTACTTTTGTCTACTTGCCTTATGTTTGAGGAATGTTCTATTGGCAGGTGAGTCGTCCGTGCGGTTATGAGTTGTAATGTGGGCACAAGATGCCAAGTGATTAGGGTTTATGAATTGGGAGCCGTGAGCTGTGATTATGAGGTTTGGTACCTCGTGGAAATGCTTGAACTGATTTGGCGTGAAAGCAGTTGTTCTTATTGAGTTGTTGCTAGTTTTCCTTTATTTGGTTTCACCGCACTTAGACTGTGATCAGCTTACTCTACACCATTATTACCCGACTGCTTCCTGTTAAACATTTATATTACTAGTGTATCATTGCAAGTATTGTTTTGTATTCCTTATCTTGCTTAGCTTTATATTAATATTATTTTTCTGTTAGTTCACCTTCACACTTGTTCAGGTTGTTTAGTCTGCTAGGTGTCTTGACTGTTCCTCGTCATTACTCCACCGAGATTAGTCTTGATACTTACTAGGTACTACTGTGGTGTACTCATACTATGCTTATGTATATTTTTATGCAGATCCAGGTGCCTCGGTTATTGTGTATTATTAGCTGACTGGTCAAGCATTGCTGTGGAGACTCAAGGTAAACCTGTCATCGCGTTCGCAGGCCTCAGAGTCACCTCTGATATTTTACTTGTACTGTTTAATTCTATTATAAACTATTGTATTTAGGGATTTTCTAGCAAACTCGGTAGAGCTTATGACTTTATACTACCGATTTTGGGATTGAAGTTGTGTATAAAGGTTTTTATTTCTTATTTATTAGTTGATGGTTGAACTCTTCTATTAATTCAGTAAGTGTTAGGTTTACCTAGTCGTAGAGACTAGGTGCCGTCACGACATCGTACGGAGGGGAACTGGGATCGTGATAAGTTAGTATCAGAGTTGTAGGTTCATAGGTTATACGAGTCATAAGTGAGTTTAGTAGAGTCTTACGGATCGGTACGGAGACGTCTGTACTTATCTTCGAGAGGCTACAGAACTATTAGGACATTTTCACTTCTTTTATTCCTATAGTGCGAGTTTATTGATCTTGAAGTTTGAACATTTATCATTCTATTCTCTCACAAATGGTGAGGACAGAAGCTGTAGTTATCGACAATGTTGCCCCCAGAGCCGGTGTTACTAAGGGCCAGGGCAGAGGCAGGGGCCGAGGAGGAGCACATGCCGCAGCTAGAGCACCTATCAGATCAGTAGTTGAGGAGCCGCTAGTAGTTCCAGTTGGGGACAAGTATCGGAGGTGCCGATTTTTACCCCAAGACTTTAGGAGACATTAGCATAGTTCCTTAGTAGTTTTGGTATATTGGCTTAGGCAGGGTTGATTCTGGTTGCACCAGCTACTTCACAGATCGAAGGAGGAGTTCACACTCCCGCCGCTCGTACTCCAGAGCAGTGAGTCCACGTTGGTCAAATCCCTGGTGTCATGACGACCCAGCCTGTTGTTCTAGTTCAGCCAGCGGTTAGGGCAACCTCATCTGAGGAGGAACAACTTAGACTTGCGAGGTTCAAGAAGTATTACCCTCCCACCTTCAGTGGTTAGGCTTTAGAGGATTCACATGGCTTCCTAGGGGAGTGCTACCGTATTCTCTACACTATGGGTATTGTGGAGACGAGTGGGGTTGCTTTTACTACATTCCAGCTTAAGGGAGCGGTATATCAGTGGTCGCGGGCGTATAAGTTGGGTAGTCCGGCCGATGCAACTTTTCTTTCATATGTTCAGTTTTAAGGGATATTCTTGAGAGAGTTTGTTTCCCAAACCCTTCGAGATGCATGGCGCGTGGAGTTTGAGCAGTTGCTCCAGGGCACTATGTTAGTGTCAGAGTATGCCGAGCGGGTCCACAGGTTCATTGATGGGCTCAGTCATGATATCGGGTTCAACATGGCTCGGGAATTGGATTTCGATGTTTGTTTCAGCAGGTGGTAGAGATCGCTCGCCGATTAGAGGGCATGCGGGACTAGGATGGAGAGGTCATCCGGGGTCAGGAGAGAGAGGATAGGGAGCTAAGAGGCCTCGTAGACCGAAGAGATCTACTAGTCCCTATTTTGGAGGCAGGGTACGACATTGTAAAGGTTTTGTGGGTCATCCAGTTCAGTTTGCACTCAAGCTTCGCATGCTATTCCAGGTACCCATGGGTCTCAAGGTACCCGTACCGGACAACTTCCACAGCCACATCAGCAAAGAGGTTACTTTGAGTGTGGAGATACCAGCCACATGGTAAGAGGTTGTCCTAGACTCCAGACATATGTGTCACAGCGCGGTATTCAGACTATGAGTTCTGCTCCAGTTGCTGATATTCCTGCACCTCCAGCTTGGAGTACAGGTCAGGCGAGTAGAATGCGTCCCAACCCATTGATGTGCTTTCTATGGTAGGGCTGAGGCCGCTGCACCAGATGATGTTGTATATGTATGGTTTCAGTTTCTTTTAGAGGAGCGTCATTCGTATTTTGTTTCAGTTCTGCTTATCGGGGTGAGTCCTCCTATGTTACTTCACATACAAGTGAGTTTAGTGATTTGTACTCTGCTTATGTGTTTACCCCTATTGGGAGATTATATAACGGTGGCTCGTGTCTATCATTTTGTTTTTATTCATTATTAAGAGCTATGAGACTAGAAGTGGCTTTATGTTACTCATTTCGGTAGTTTTGATGTGATTTCTACATGGTTGGTTACGATTTGTAGTTTAGATGCTCTACTGGTGTAGGAGTTCAGTATGTGCTGTGACTTTGTTAGAGGAAATTGAATTAGTGCAAGGTTTTGATTGGAATGATATGTATTTTACTTGTGATTCAAAGATGAGGATGGGGTCCTCGTGTTTTCATGCGGTTTGATATGTTCAAACCGGGTTGCGGGCCGCAGTGGAGTCATATTAGGATGGGATCCTTGTGATTAGTTCATATGCCTTGATTCTCCCTTGTGGAAATTGATTCGTAGTATGGTACTGATAAGGGGTTATGCCTGTCGGGCTTGTTTGATAGTTTCTTATGTGTTTCCTTATATATTCAGTCATATTCATGCTGTGCTTATTTGGGTTTAGCTTACGAGATGTGTGCCCAGGTGGCGTTAGATGTGACTTGTTGATTCGGGTGAATAGTTATGAGGTCTTCATGTTTCTCGCATCATTGTCAGTGTTTTGAAGGTTTGGAAATGGGTTCTAGCATAATTTCCGGCACTGGATTTGATTATGGGTAGCTATTGTGGCCATAGTTGTTGTTAAGGAAATATGTGTGATATGTCACGTCGTATGGTTGTACCTTGTGAGTGTAGGCATAAGCTGTTGTAGTTGGTTGAGACTGATACCGAGTGTTGACGTAGGAATCGGGTCTCTTGTAAATGATTGGATGGTGAGAAATTTGGTTTTAAGGCTTATTGGTATTGGTGGAAGGAATAATTTTTAGTTGAGATAGTGTTGTTGGGCCTATATGGATTGGGGTGATGGGGGATCACCCGCGGGTGTATGTATGGTAAGTCCACTCAGTGATTTGATGACTTCAGAATGGTTCTTGACACGTTCGAGGACGAACGTTTGTTTAAGACGGGGAGAATGTAACGACCCGATCGGTCATTTTGAGAATTAATTTCTCTTTCTGCGACACAAGATCTCGGAAAGCTTCGTATTATGTGTTATGACTTGCGTGTATGGCCGAGTTCATTTTTCAGATTATTCTGGATCAATTTGGAAGAAGAATTCTTGTTTTAAAAGCTTAAGCGGTAAGAGTTGACCGGAATTTGACTTTTGTGTAGACGACTCTGAAATGGCATTTTAATGATTCCAATAGCTTTGTATGGTGATTTCGGACTTAGGCGTGCATCCAGATTTGGATTTGGAGGTCCGTAGGGTAATTTGATGCATTTCAACGAAAATTGGAAAGTTGAAATTTTGGATGGTTGGGAGGTTTGACCGAGAGTTGACTTTAGGGATATCGGGGTCAGAATGCGATTCTAAGAGTTGGATTAGCTCCGTTATGTCATTAGGAACTTGCATACAAAATTTGACGTCATTCTGGGTTAATTTGATATGTTTTGACGCGGGTTTTGGAAGAGAAGATTTGGAAATTCATAAGTTCGATTCATGGTGCGATTTGTAGTTTCAACGTTGTTTGATGTGATTTGAGATCTCGAGCGGGTCCATGTTATGTTATGGAACTTTTTGGCATGTTTCGACAGGTTTCCGGAGGCCTCGGGTGTGTTTCGGATGGGCTACGGGCATGCTTTAGAGTTGCTGATTCTGTCATTTGGTTTTCTTCTTTGCGTTCGCGTCAATGCCTTCGCGTTCGCGTAGTGTGATTTGGAGGTAGTCAGTATTGTTCTTCGCGTTTGTGTACAGGAGCTCGAAATTGCGTAGCTTAGAAGAATTCTTGCCTACGCATTCGCATTGGCCCTTCCGCATTCGCGTAATGCTATTTTCTGGGGGCAATGATGTTCCTTCAGCGCGATCGCACCCATTCTCTCGTGATCACGAAGTATAGCCTTGGCAGCTGGTATTTGTTTTTCTCTTCAGCGATCGCATGAGTTCATTCGCGATTGCATAGAATATTTTCGGGTAGTAGTTATTTCTTCTTCGCAATCGCATTATTTCTTCCGCAATCACGATGTGCAAATACCTGGGCAGTAGAATATATTTTCCAAAATCGAGGGTTTGGCCATTTTTATCATATCTTGAGTTGTAGACCTCGGATTTGAACGATTTTTCGTGAGTTTTTCAAAAAAATCATTGGGTAAGTGTTCTTCACCCGGAATTTATTATATTTCATGATTCCATCTTTGTTTTTATCATTAAATTAGTGGTTTGAGTTGAGGAAAATGGAAACTTTTGTAAAAATCTTTCATAATATAAAAAGATGATTTGAAGAACGAATTGATATCGAAAGTTGATAATTTTGGTATGGTTGAACTCATATCGGAATATGTATTCGGGTTTTGTAAATTTTATCAGATTCCGAGGTGCGGGCCCAAGGATTGACTTTAGGGTAACAGTCTAGCTTCTTTGAGGTAAGTATCTTGCCTAACTTTGTGTGGGGGAAATACCCCTTAGTATTGCGAGTCTTTGGTGCTAATTGTGTCATGTGAAGGCCGTGTACGCAAGGTGACGAGTACGTGCTCGGGCTTATTTGTGAAAATTTGACCATTTAGGGCTCTTAGGTTCTTATGTGTCACGACCCAAAATCCTAACCTATCGTGATGGCGCCTATCTCAGTACTAACTTTTCCAAAACAGTGATATATGACAGCTGAAATGCAGCAATAATGAAATCAATGCATCCTCTCAGAGCAACAGTCACTCAGTCCTCCCATTCACTCCAACCTCACAATCACTCTTTCCTCACAGTCACTCATTCCTTACAGTCACTCATTCCTCACAATCACTCAGCACTCGACACTCACACTCAGTAGGTACTTGCGCTCATTGGGGGTGTGTACAGACTTTGAATGGTCTCCTTCAGCCCAAGCTCTATATCAAGCCAATCATGGCATCAACCTCTCCAGTCTCTCGGGCTCTCAGAAATTATGATAAGCAGCCCAACAACAATGATATGATGCATCAATAAATAACAACAGAGACTGAGATATGATATGAAATGAATGAACATGACTGAGTGTGAAATTATAATTTGAGCATATAATTCAACCACAGAAATGACCCCAGTGGGTACCAACAATAATAGCATATGCCTAAGCATGATTTTTAATATGAGTCTCAACTCAATTTTCTCTAACACGTAGAGAATGTACGGATATCAACAGATTATTCAATTATATAGTTCAATGGAATTTGACCAAGTCATAGTTCCTACGGTGCACGCCCACACGCCCGTCACCTAGCATGTGCATCACCTCAAAACCAATCACATAACACATAATTCAGGGTTTCATACCCTCAGGACCAAATTTAGAACTGTTACTTACCTCAACCTGTGTAATTATTTATTCCGCTATGGCCTTGCCACGAGAATTGGTCTCCGAAAGCCTCATATCTAGCCACAATTAATTTGATTCAGTCAATGCCAATTATTGTAATTAATTCCATAAGGAACTACTAATTTTCTAATAAAAATCCAAAATTAACTCAAAAATCACCCGTGGGGACCATGTCTCGAAACCCAACAAAAGTTATAAAATATGAACGCCCATCCACCCACGAGTCCAACCATATAAATTTTACCAAATTCCGACATCAATTCGACCCTCAAATCTTCAATTAAATTCTTTGAAGATTTTTACCATTTTCAACCCAATCTTTACCTATTTGAACTCAACAATCTTTCCATAAACCTTATTGATACGTATAAATAATACTCTTACACCTAAGAATCATACTCTTAATCACCCATCTTTACCCAAACTCGAAATTGAAGACTAGGGGTTAGAACCTTACCTCTTGGGTGAAGATCTTGTGATATTTCCTTGTTGGATTTTAAAGCTTGAACAAGATCTTGATGAACAAAACACTTGAGCTTCTTCCTCTCTCTAGAACACTCTCCCTTCTCTCTAAAAATATCAAATTTTTGCCCCAAAATGAGCTTCAAGGGCTATAAATCAAAGTTGGTTCAGGTCAAAAATTAGAAAGAATTGATGCCCCGATGCAGATTTGCGATCGCATAACACGTATGCGGTCCACAAAATGACCGCATAATTGAAGCTCCAAAACGAGGGTCACCTGGATGATTCTGTGGTGATTGTGCAGCCCGCATACCTGTTTTGCGGTCGCATAATACACCGCAGATTTCCTCAAATCTTGCCTCACATATGCTTCACTCTACAGCCATTATGCGGTCCGCAGAGTGATTCTGCGACCGCATAGTGGGCCGCAGAAATGTACTTTTTGGCCGAAAATTTTTCTTTAATCCTCAGTGCATTGTTCAACCCAAAAAGTCCGAGGCACGAGAAATTTCTATAACCTTTGTACTAATTGATATACCTCGGCACCACAAAACCTTAATTTTCTTAGCAAACATTCTCTGGGGTCGTTACACATAAGTCAAAATCCGGTCAACTTTTTCAACTTAAGTTCTAAACCTTGGAACTAAGTTTTCCAAATCATTCCAAACCACACCGTACCTGAACCAATTACCCCCGATAAGTCAAATAATAATCGAAAAGCACAATTTGAGCAGTAAATGGGGAGACGGGGTTGTAATACTCGAAATGACCGGCCGGGTCGTTACATTATGTCCATTAAATATGAAGTTATTTTGTCATGTTAAATTCCCCATTTACTAAATTCACCCTTCCGTGTCTTATTTGAAATTAATTGCTTCATGTTTTACCCTTATTGCCGATTAAACTCTTGTGTGCCTTAACTGAAGTTGTTACCTCTTTTATTGTCATGTTATCCTTTCCGTAATTATTTATCCTTGATTGAAGTTATTATTATCTTTTCCGTAATTGCCTATCATCAGTTGAAGTTATTATTATCTTTTTCATAATCTGCTTATCCTTAATTGAATTTGTTATATCTATTCCGTAATTGCTCCACCCTAAATGAAGTTTTGTTATCCCTTATCATTGTTGACTTATCCTTATTTTGAATCATTGTTTCATGTTATCCCTCTTATTGTTGAATTGTACTTTTGTTGAATCATTTCTACGCATTATCTCTTCCTTGTTGAGCTATTCTTGTTGAGACCATTATTCTCTGTTGTGCCTATCTTTTTGAGCTCGTTCTTCCATCTCTTTGTGTTTTGAAGTACATAAGTTGATTACTTGCCGTGTTCTCGTATTATTGTCGTTGTTGTTGTTGTTGTTGTTGTTGTTGTATTCAGTGTTGTTGAGCCGAGGGCTATGCGTGGTTGTGATATTGAAACTGTTTTTGAGGAAATGTTGTGGCATGTGGGCACATATTATGACAATCATTTATTTGAGTTGTTATGTTTTGGCATACGTGCTATTGTTGAGATAATTGTTATGTTGTTTGCACGAGGTTTATGTTGTGCTGTTGTTATTGCATTTGCATGAGGTTTCTATCGTGCCGTTGT